>NW_027526203.1:325085266-325100266 GCF_048455015.1 Haemaphysalis longicornis
AGTAGTCTTTAATGATACTTGCGAGGCTAGCCTGGCCAAGGCGCCTAGCTTGAAAAAAAAAGAAATCGCTGAAGTGATGATGATGATGATGATGACTATGATGAGGATGATGATGATGATGCGCTCATTAATAGAGTCCTGTTCAAAGAGTCTGATACAGTCCTGTGCTTCGCAGGAAAGACAATAGAGCTTTTGTCACTCGACATCCTCGTTTAAAGTTAAACCGAAGGCCTAACACGTCACTTAAAGTAAGTCCTCTTGAAATCGAAAGGCCCAAGGACACTAAAAGGGACGTCCTAGCTGCTCTATACCGCGTACATTCGCATAATACGTGGTTCAAGTCCTCGCGCACGCCACAAAGAGTGCAGAAAGGGGAAACAGCCTGTTTCACCTTGAAGCGAAATTAACTTGTGTAAGCGACATTTAGTCGCACGCGGTGAAAAACCGCTTCGTCATGCTTCGACAGTCCGTCATGCATCCTAAGGTCCCGTGCGGGTCTATGGAGTGAAGAGGCGCGTAATTTTGCGGCGCAACAGCCCACATAGATCGCTGGAAACTCCAGGCAGCCTTGGACGCAAGAGCAGAAGCATCTTGTCTGGAGAGCGGTATTGGTATCACTGGCCCGTGCAGGTCATGAGCGATCGATGCCGCAGTGACCGCCGTGGCATTACCAGCTATACCGCAGTGGGCAGGAATCCACTGAAGCTCTACATGATGGTGTGCCTTTAGAGCTTGCAAGTGCAATGCATTAATGTCGAACACAAGCTGATCTTTCGGCGTTCATTGCTGCAACTGATGGAAAACCTGCCAAGAGCCGCTACAGGCATCAGTGACGTAATTCGAGCCACCGAAGAACGTCAAGACCGGGAAAGAGAGAAAAACCTTTTGAGCGAGTTTCCAAGTTATCTGATGGGCATAGAGCAGTAATTTTTGGCTGATGTACCTTGCGACCCCCTAATTTAAGTACTGGGTGTGTTGGGTGACTACGTTGGACAAGCATTTAAGATTTCAAAAAAGTTGAAACAAGTGTTGCAGGGTCCCTTTCAGGATGGCTAGCCGCTGCCAGGCATTTTAAAATGAAAAAGGTCTGTGGAAGTTGGGGACGCGAAGAGGGACACACGCTGCAGCACACTCATGTAGCTCGCTCACCCTGAGGTGCGACTGGAGCATGCTGGCGGGGTCTGCCAGGGCCGGTATGAACACGTAGCTGTCTCCGGCCGGGATGCGGCTGCGCAAGAGGCCCAGCACGGCGTCGGCCTCCTGGGAAACGGAGCAGACGAGGTGGACGTTGAGCGGCAGATTCCATGGCAGCCAGCCCAGGGTGGCCGCCTGGTTGTGCGCGGGGCCCCGTAGCCGGTCCAGGTCGTCGAGCACGATCACCAAGTCGCTGGTGCTGGCCTCCACGCGCTTGAGCAGCTCCTGGAACCAGGTGCTCAGCTTACTTAGCTCGAAGCTTTGGTGCTTGGGGCTGATCTCGAAGCCGAACACCATGCTGATGTGCAGGCACAGGTTGCGCAGCATCTCCGCCGGGTACGCGCAGCACGGGCTCTGGCCCACTCCGCGGACGATGCGCACCACGTCGCTGCCCAGCCACTCGGGGCAGTACATGAGCACCTGCGCGGCACGCGGCACACCTCGAGCAGACGCCGGGCCGAAGCGCCGTTTGCTTGATTGCGGCACACTGATTGCTACTGAGAAGGAAAGATTCCAAGAAACATGACGCTAATTGAGAGAAATGAGAACTTAATGCAGCCAGGAGTTCCCGCCAGATTTGTCAAGCTTATCGCTCGCGGTTTGAGCTCTAGAAGCCACTACTCGAGATACCAATTGCCAATCGGTAACTCCCACCCAACATTCTCTCGATAATTCAAACTTGCTTTGTTCAAACCGCCCGATAATTCCAACTGGCGTATGTGTCCCGTCGAGACCCTGTACTGCGGACTGATGTTTATTCGAATAAAAGTCCTGTCCCGTTCGTCTTCAAATGAAGGAGACGGTTCTATGTTACCTGCATTGCTACGGACTTTGCTAGAAGAGGCGGGAAGTGTTCGAACCTGAGAGAGAAGCGTTGACTTTCCGCAGCCTTCGCGGCCGCAGACGATAATGGGGGTGTGGCGCACGCGCTCTTCGTCGGCCAGCATGAGCTGCTGTATCTGCAGAAGTGGCCGTAGTCACTATCCAGGGACTGGGACACACCCAGGCAGCGGAGGAGCTGCCGGCTGTTGCATAGGTGCGTCTGCGACTCGCGGACCACCTCCTGGGCAAGCGGCCGACACAATATGTCAGACCATCACGCAGCGCACCTCTTTGCACCAAAAGAGCAGGCGTTTAGTATTTGTGTTTTGCTCTCCTCGTGGACATCAATAGACATCAGTATGTGCCTAGTTGTATCTGATACGCTGCTTATGTTCATGCAAACAGCTTGCGTGCCACATAGAAGCTACATGGAAGGTCCGCTTGCAATCCAACATCGCAGTAGTGAAAAAATAAACATCACCACCACTACCATCATAATCAGCGTCATCATTGTTGTCACCGTCGCTGTCGTTCATTGGATGTGTACTGCAGGATAAAAAGCTTGTATAATTGACTACTGCCAGTTCTCCTAATTTGTCTTATGCGAAATACACCCTCATAACCGATTTTTTAATCTCGTCTCTCCATCTAGTAGTTTGGCTTTCTCGGCTTCTGTTCTCATCTTTCGGTAACCACGCTGCTACGCATGTCTTGAGGAGCACAAAAGAAAACAAAAAGATCTTTTAGCAGACCGCCGTATAAATATCCCCCTTCCTCCTCCATCATCAAAGCCTCGAAAATAGATGCAGTCTTATAGTTTGGGGGGCTCAAGCCGACTCATAGTTCAGGGAACTGTGATGGCCCTCACTGCGAGCAATATCTAATGGCCCACCATCTACTGCTAATGTGCAGACCGCCCCCCCCTTCCCCCTCATCTTTCCTACCCTTTCATCCTCACGGCAATCTATCATGGGAGTAGTGGCTCGACCCTCAAGAGCACTACAACCCGTATTATCGTGGCTGCTTCTTAACTGGGATTCAGTCGCTTGAGTATAACCTCTTTTAGACCAGCCAGTGAGATGAACTGACTGGTCTCGCATCACTTACGTCGTCCATGATTGGTCTTACATGCCCTGCCCATCCCCATTCTTTTGTCCTAATTTGAGCCACAATGTCATCCACTTTCGTTTTATTCTAATACAGGATGCAGCTTTTTATGTGTGATACACAACCTATATGGTTCCACGAGATGACCTAAGTTTTCTCTCAAGATGCTTCGCAAATGTTGGTGCTGCACAAACGAACAGAAAAGTGCATTAATTGCGAACTTTCTTTTTTAGGGAAAGATATAACCTATTTACCATGACCTGTGGAGGAATCATCGCCTAGTTCACTCCATCTCAAGCTAAGCTATCGCCTCATTCCTTTCTTGTCGTGGTTTTGAGGTAGGATAGTTCGCAGGCAGCAAATAATTGCTCGCTACCTGTACCGACAGTGCTACTGGACACCTACCTCATTGAGCCAGGAAACCCGCATTGTGCGTTGATGTTAACTATAACTGACGCTTGCAATCAGTGCGTGTTGCGATGGAAGCTAAGCCACAAACGCGGAGACGTGGAATACAGTTGATAAATCACCTTTCGAAAAAGTTGGTATTCGAAAAAAACTGACCGAGAAATAATTTATGGCTAATGTTTCGTGTTTGTGCGTGTCTGTGCGCCTACACTGCAAGGTTTTAACGGCAGCTTTTATTAGAAGGCATACTCTGAAAGCAACATCGGTTGTTTACAGAAACTGAAGATAGAGTGGTTCTGTTGTTATTCGTTCTTATTGTCTCAAGAGTCATCAAAGGCGCGTTCGGAGTCACGCCTGTGCTCGGTCAAATTATGATTGCCCCTACTCGGTAGTGTATCACGCTGCGCTGGACATCTTTGCTCAGATTTAAATACTGGGGGGATCTTTTTCTTTTGCTTCGCTAAGCACGGTTGAAACGACACAAAATGGCGAAATCAATGAAATTTTAGTCACAGCCACTTTGTGAAGCCATGGTAGCTCTCGTTGTTCGGGCGGTCATCCCTCAAGCACAAGACTTGAAGGCATTCAGGACGATGATTGACGAAGCTACATTCTTTTACTAGCTCGGTATAAAACTACCGCACTCCGCGGTGGCCGCGCTTGGACACTGATCGATTGAGAGGGAGGAGGGGAAGGATGGGGAGAAAAGGAAAGATGTTGACTCTCGTCATTCCCCAGCTGCCGGTTAGCTATTTCTACTTCCGGAAACGATGGCGCCTCCACAAATCACACGACTCCCTTTTGTCATAGCAAAGCAGCGCTTCGATCGAAGACGCTTAAACACACCTGCGGTGCTGAGGGAGACGCGAAGCTGTATCATTGTGTTGTTCGGCTCCCGTGTTCTCAGCTAGAAGAAATAGAGCTGGAGTCGTCTCAGAGCATCGCCGACTCCATCAGGAGGCCGCGAAGCTAACTGCGAACACTGTATCCCTCACGAAGTGGTCGCTGGACACGCCCTATTTTTTTTAAAAAAAGAAGCCAACTATGCTGAGACAGCGCTTTCAAAACCCGGTCTCTAAAAGCGCAAGAGGGGTCTTCGATTAGCGACGGCCCGTTTATTTAAGCCGTCTCTCTGTTCAGTCGGCGTTAGACGGAGATGACTCCGTGGGGGAAGATATACCTCCCCGAGCGCACGCGCGCCCCTATATACAAGCGAAACTCGCGTGCCAGGGCCACGCGTCGGAAGGAAGGCCATCAATATCTCCTCCCGAGATTTTCAACCTCTGCACCACAAACAGTTGCTTGCCCCGAGCTCGCGCTCGCTGTAGTTTTGCGGTAAGGGGCCCGTCGCCATGGCAAAATGCACACACTGAAGGAAACAATCCGTATCGGCCCTGTGAACACTGAGCAGGTCGCAGTTGTGGACAAGCGCGAGCTGTCTGGGCGCTTACCAGACCGCCGGTGGAAGGTCCATTGAATTATTCACGCAGAAGGGACGGAACTTGCGCATTACAGCAATACGCCATTAATTATGCATTCAGAACACGTCCCCCGCTCCTCACGGTCGGTTGTCTCGCGCGTTTTGTCATCTGACGTGCGATGCTACGCACGCCGATACTAAAGCGCAGGTAGTGTAGCGCTGCTTCAGGACACGCGTTACACGCTGCCTCGTTTGCCTGACCTCCTTACACGAGGTGTACGAACAAAAGCTCGAGCATCGCAATAACTAGCGTGTTCTTTAATTAAATGATAATACCGCAAGCAGACAGGTCGCCAGCCGCGTTTGATATTACAGCGTTTGACATAAGCGAGAAACGTGTGAGAGGTAAGGTAAATAGTGTATGTTTAAGGGGAAAAAATTCTCGGGGTAACTAAGTCTGCTCACATGATTTGAAGGCGAAAGCCTGGCGATATTTATTAACAATGTGTTTAGTGCTGCATCGTATTCGCGGCATTTTTTTTAAGGCGAAAGCTTTCTAAGTTCAACTGATGGCGGCCTGTCAAAAAACTAATGCATTGACTAACTAAAATATCTCTGGACACACGCCGCGTGCGTGAAACCGGGCATCTATTGTGTCAAACGGTTGCTTGAAAATCGCGAAAAAGGAAGGATTCTAGATAAGACAATGCATGCATCGGTCATAAAGAGGGAGTACAATAGTATGCCTATATCTTATAAACAACGTATCGGTATACATTTAAATCGTTCGTCGATTCGTTTAGTTCGTGCGCGAAAAATCGTCGCATGGGTTCGTTCTTCGTTTCCGGTTTGGATCTTTGAAGTTTTGGCGATCGATTGGACGCACTTTCAGCGAAGGCTTTGACGCACTTTTAGCGTATGTCTTGACGCAGTTCTGACGCACGCCTGACGCAGTTTTGATGTGAGAAAGGCTTCGCGCTTCTCTCAAGTTTCTTTAGCGAGGGACGGTAAAGTTTTTTTTGTGTTTTGGCACGAGTTACTTCGACCGGCTTTTTTTTCTGCTACGCTGTGTTTGCGACTGTTTCTTTGCTTTCGTTTCTTACTCCTACGGTGCGAATTATGTCAGCAAGCAGTCTGGCACACGCCACAGCTTCACTCGAATCAGTGTTCTGCGTGGCTCGTGTTAACCTGTTCTACTCACCTGCCGTCACGTTCAGGTGTCCCACGGCACGCACCATTATACAAGTTTTACATTTTCCGGGTTCGAATCCCACCGATTACCCCTGTGTTTATGATTTTTTGCTATTTACAACGGTGGTCATTTTCTTGATCGGACAACGGTTTTTTTCGCATAGAGAGAGAGAGAGAGAGAGAGAGAGAGAGAGAGAGAGAGAGAGAGAGAGAGAGAGAGAGAGAGAGAGAGAGAGAGAGAGAGAGAGAGAGAGAGAGAGAGAGTTCTTTAATGAGCAAGCGAGGTCAGCCAGGCTAGCCGCCCGACTTGCTACGCCAGATGGGGATGAAGGGGATACGAAAATATATGAATAGGTTTCCCACGAACACACAGCCACACATAAAACACGCACACGCAATCAGGCGAAACAGTCGGCCGAGGGTTTAGAGATTACTCCGAGGCGCTGAGGGTTAGAGCTCACTGTCGAGTCTAGTGTTCCGGAGAAACTTTGAGAGTGTCTTTGTTGCGCGACATGCCATTCCTGTTGTGAGCCATGGCCCAAGAAGATCCCGCGAAGAGATTTGGGTGGGCATGGGCAGGCCGAGAGGAAACTTAGCGGTGATGCGTTGAAGCTCGTAGCGGGGACATGCGCAGAGAATATGCTTCAGGTCCTCGCGAACTGCACAGGTACGACACAGGGGCGAGGAAGCTTGCCGAAGTTTATAAACAAAATGCTTAATGAAGGCCCCGTTGAGTTTGATCCGATCCAGGGCAGTTTCATCTCGCTTGCACTGACCAATGCGGCGCTAGAGACTTTCGCCTTGAAAGTGAGCGGAAATCCCCATAGCCTTGAGTGCTGGCTACCGGCCTGTGGGCGTGATTTGCAACGAACAATATCTTTGCCCAAGAGAGCAAATCGGACTAATAACGACGCCAGGCGTACGAATCGGCTCATAAAACATGATGTGTGCTGTGACTACACGCTTGCGATGAATGGTGTCCCGGTGAAGACGACACTTTTCGGCTGAAATCGTATGCTAGGTCTCCTTATTCGCCTACTTTGCTCGTTCAATCGCCCCGATAGTCACTCAGATACACTTAATAGCGTACACATGCTGAGGACATGAAGGCAGGTCAGGTCACCGAATTTTTTTTTTCAAAGTAATTTTAACAGCGCCGCAGAAATTCGCTGTTCTGACGCGGAGTAACTCTGTTGGTGGGGGCTCGTCTTGACATAACGTCTTCTGGAACGGAAGGAAGGAAGGGAAGTTAACCTGGCTAGAGCCTATTTTTCTATCCTTTGGGTGGGAAAGGAAAAATGGGAAGCGAATAGAAACAAGAAAAAGGAGACAGGTTGAAGCAGAGCATATACACGTATTTCCAACGTTAGGACACTAAACGTTCGAGTTGAGTGATTCCACTGTGGTCTTTCATTCTGTAGTCTTGTGTTTAAGTTCGTCGCCTGCAGGAAACGCATCAGCTTCTTATTCGTCTGATGGGTTGATGATAGAGGATGCCAGTGACATCAAAACTTCTCCTCAGAAAATGGTCGCCGAGAGTCCAGGTTTCACAGTGCTGACGACATCTTTTTCCCGACCAGTAACGTGGGCACTCACCTAAAACGTGGCCCAAGGTTGCGGAAAAGCAAAAACGCCCGTGTGTCTAGATTTCGACGCACGTTAAAGATCCCCAGGTGGTCAAAATTAATTCGGAGCCCTCCACTACGGCGCGCCTCATAGCCCAGGAGTGGCTTCAGCGCGTTAACCCCACAATCACCAAGAGCGACGACGATGACGACGATGGTGATGATTAGATGCTTCCCCGTGCTATCGGGCGGCGGTTGGAAACGATCACCTTGCATGCTTTACGTATTTGTTCTATCACTACCAAATCCAATCAACGTACGCATTTTTCTCTTCTTCAATCCGCCCCCTAAGCGGTTCCAATTTTCATTTATTTAGTCCTGATTGGTTCTACCCTCTATGATGCTTACTTTTTAAAATCGGAGCTGCTAAATCTTGAGCTTGGTCCGGTGGCAGAGTAAAAAAAATAACAAGAAAAATATTGGCCGCGTATCTGCTCCTTTCGATGCAAATGTCGACAAAAGATGTTTGCTCATGTCAATTTACATTTACCGCGATCCACTGCGCCAGGCCGGGTGCCTCGATGTCAGCGCTGCCGTACGGCGGAGACGCGCGTGAATCAACGCGCCCCACTCCAACGTGTATAGAACCACGCGTTGCCCGACTCCACGTGCATTCCAAGGAGAACGTGGAACCTATCTAGTGGAATCTTTCGTAACTGTTGCCGCTTGATTTCTTAAAATGCCGTCAGAAGCTATAGTGGTGCGGGTGACAGCAGGCGACGGAGTTAATTTTTTTAGATGCGACGGCATCTCATTCACTCGTCTTGTCCCTCCATACGGCGTTGTCGTTGTCCGCCCACACCCCTCCCCCATTCTCCTCGCCGCGCGAGCTCGCGAGGGGCATTGGATTGGATTCGATTCGATTGGATTGGCTTGGCTTAGATTAGATTGGATTTGAATTGGATTGGATTAAAGTGGATTGTGTTGGATTGTGTTGCGTCATAGCCGCGCCACGTTGCGTCATAGCCGCGGCAGGGGGTTCACGGCACGTTTCACGCGATGGGAGAAACAACCTAACGGAAATAACAACGGAACCCCCTATGCGTCGCATCTACACAGGGGTTCCCGCGAGGGGAGGTGGGAGTAATTTTTTTTTTTCTGAAGTGGATGTAGTATTTTATTTCGCAAAATCAAGCATCCATAATTTTTTTATAAAGTAACACTGTAAATATCACTTATGCATTGAATTTCTGCCTTACATTTGCGTAATATCTCGTTCTTGTTCAACAATGTTGACAAGTGGGAATATTAACACCCGACTTATACCCGTGCTAGATGAGCGTTTCGAAGGCCTTCGAGTCGAATGTTATTTGACTCAAATGACACCATCGAGTTGCTAAACGACGTTTTTCAAAGGCATTTGGTTAAAATGGCATTTGAGTCGAAGGAGCACGACAACTGACCTTTGAGAGTCTCAAAGGCCTTTGAAACACGAATGGTCGTACCCTCGGGCTCAGTTTCTGCAAGTCGTAATAACAAAAACAATTATGAACGAGTAAACCTTTGTGTTTGAAGTGCAAGATCTTCATAATTTTTCAGTTGTTCACTTGTTTTCGTTCTCTGTCACTCGCTATACGATTACGAGGTAACTTAATTGGTACTCTCAACACCGGCGGTGCGAAAAAAGACAGAAAGAAACTGGCTGCCTTGTGCATGTTTTGTGCGCGCTTGTATGTGGTTATCAATTTGGTCTCTAATAATTGCTTTTTTGCCCATTTTAACCTCTAAAATTACATTTTCGCCAAGAACGAAACATGACAGCAGTGGCGACAACAACACATGGCGGGCAAACGCGGAAACTTTCAACTGCCTTTGAGAATGGTCGTGTAGATCGACAGAACTCCTTCCAGTTCGAATGACATTTCAAATTTCGATGGTCATTCGACTGAAATGTCCTTCCAAACGCTCGTGTAGCACAGGTATTAGACGTTTAGATTTGGCTGTGGGTGTATAAGACTATTGCGCAGCGTTTGCTCAACTTTGGCCGGGTGGCTTAATCGAGTCACAGACAGACATGCAGACAGACCAAAATTTCTGCGTTTAAGTAGCCCAATAAAGACTATCGTCCTTAAAAGACTCACGCGTTGCCTCCTGGCGAGGAGGGAGAGCGGGAAAGCAGCGAGCGTCAGATAGCAGCGGAGGGCACGCGCTAGCCTCACGTCTTAGCCTCTCAGCAAGAATAAACTCTTCCAGCAGCGTCCAGAGCTAGACTCGCAGTCGGGCTCAACTCTACTCGGTTAAAGCGCGGCCTAACAGACGGCGCGTCGGCGACACACAGTGTTTCGGGACTCCACGCTGAGGACATCGTTTAGACTCCCGAAAAGTATGGGTCAGCCGAAGTATCTAACTCCCGAGGAAGAAGAAGCGCAGCGCGAACGCCGTCGTGTCGCTGCTCGAGAACATACGAGACGGCTACGATGCAACCCCGACAATCGCGCCGAAATGACAGCGAAGAGCTGAAGATCCGAGTGTCGCGCTTGTCGGTTCCCCACACTGACAGCGGATCCCAGGAGGGAAGAAGCTAGATCGACCCCCAGCTACCACTAGTGCAAGTTCAGCTATTTTTTTCAGCCATAATTGAAGCCGTCACACGACCTGGCGAAAGCGTGAATGAACGAATAAGGAAAGTAACGTTTTCATTTATACTATCAATTCATTATATCGAGTCATTAGAAACTAGCAAATGTGAGACTAGTTAAAGGTGTAACTGAGAAAGAAAGAAAGTGGAAGGCCTCTGTGGTGATACACAACCTAGGGACACTAAAGTGCAAATTGGCCCATATGGGTAGATTAGAGTGTCGTGAATACAAATATACCACTCTTAGCAGCAGCAGTTGCTTCTTAAGCCAGGTGTCGACGTTCCACACACTGTTCCGCACTACAATTTGTGACTTCATAAATTGCCAACGCACGGTACAACGGGGTTGGTGGAGCTTGACTAATTGTGTTTTTTCTGAAACAAGCGCCGAGAAGCAGGTACATGTAAATGTAGAGTAAAAGTATCTGGGAACTTTTGCGGGTCATGCGGTTTTTAAAAGACACAAACCTTAGCTAGCTAGCACTTTAAAATGTTCAGTCCAGCTTTCCTTCAGTTTCGACTTCGTTGAAATGTTTCGCCTTGCTTGCAAGCGCAGTCGAAAAATCCATGCAAATGGGTGAACGCGACAGCCTACTGTACGTACTGACCATTAGCGCATACATGTGCAACAAAAAGGAAATTTGGGTCAGTTGCTTTGAAATCATGATTTAACAGCGCAGGGATCGAGACGAGCGCTCGTCCCGTGTCTTTCTGCTGCTAGTCTCGTTCACTGTGCTGTTAAAACACAATGTGCAACAGCCTGTGGTAAAAGCAGACATTATTAGCGCAACTGTGTTGAACCCAGACGGCTGTAAACTTATTTCATCAACTGCGCACGTATTTTCAACACCTGATACCTGGTGGCAGCCCGTTCAGCGCATTCCTGCGAAACTTCGCCGGTGTTACCAAGCCCCGCACTTAAATAGTCGGGCCTGGCGGCCGAATTTGCCTATACGCCGCCACAGTAAAATGGCGATGAAAAGGCCCTTTCTGACTGGCTGCGACAAAAGCGAAAGCCACTGAAAAGTGGCTTTCAGGAAGATGGCGACCATCGAGTAAAATACGGCTCGGCTCGCTTTGGGGGCTTTGTTACGTGCTCTGAAACGTCACAAAATAAACGGAAGGGAAAGGTCAGAAAGAAATTATAGCTTTAATATTCATTTATTAGAAAACAAAGCATTGTTGGTCTGTGAACAAAAAATACGAAACGTCTGTTCTTTCAGTTAAAATAAAAAAAAATGCGCTCCAATCCACCCCATGGAGGTGGTTCAAAAGCGAAGCTGTAAACGACGCCCACAACGATTACCCGTGCGACGTCACTTGAAATCACGCACGTGGCTTTACAAAGATTGAAACCAGAGACAATTGAAATGCACTTAACCACACCCTTTATTACCCCAAAGAGGTATTTCTTGCTAAGGCTAAATCAATGCATGATTAATGAACGGTGGTTGCATGGTGGAGTTGTATTGGTGAAGCACATGACTGGAAACTTTTTTTTTATAAAATTAAAGCAAGATCAAACCAGGTGTTAGACGATCTCACTACTCCTCTGTCTTTGCCGCTGCCGACGGAGACGACGAGACCAGCGGCAGGGACGGAGAAGTGAGATGCCGTACGTTGGTGTGAGCTTCCTTTAGTTTTTATGACTCCTAGCGCATGCGCAAGACGCACACATGGCCACTACACGTGGGTGGACGGCACAGCGGCGCGAGAGGTAGCGTAACGCTATCACGTGGCATTCAGCGAGTAGGCAGGGGGTAAACCTGCAGATGTGCTTGGTGAGTGCACTGTCTGTCTCTTCCGTCTCCGCGTGGGTTCGTAGGTCAATCGGTAAGACAAAGGGTTCTCACTCCGTTTCTCTGTTCGTTCCAGGTTCGATTCCTGGCGGTGCCAGTAAGTTCTTTTATTTGTTCGCGAGGGTTTTCTTTTGACACCAACGGTTGCGACAGAACTCTTGTGGGGTAGAGGTAAAAAGCTTCGCTTTAAAACATTATCCAGCATTTAGTGTCCCTTTAAATGTACCCGACGGCCTGCAGTCCACATGTTCAGTAGCTTAAGATCCACCCTCAGTGTGTCTTGTGACAATGATACGGATGATGGGTTACTTCTTGGTTAGTAGTTACGACTCCGATGAAGTACGTTATTGCCTCGCATGATGAATGACAGCCCGGGGGTCCCATACCAGTCAAATGAGTGGTTTTACGGTGCGGAACGACATACCTGGGCTAAGGGGGACACCATATTAGGGGGCTACGGACAAATTTTCGGCATGAATGTGTCTCACAGCACAGGCTGTGTCCTACGGTTTTTGTTTCTTTCGCCTAACTTGGAAGTTCACTGGTACGCGCAGGGCGATGGCTACGGGGAAGGGATCGCTGTCGCAAGGTTCTCTTTCGGTGTTCCGTGTGACATGCACCTATGGAAGTTAGGTTCGGCGTTTTGTCTGACTGTTCCTGGTGGGATGTCGGAGCCATTGATTAGGATGAGGTCGAGTTTGGAGATGATCTCTTGGTAACCTAGTGTAATGACAGCGTTAAGTCTCCTCCCAGATATGCGGGCGGAGACCGCTGGATGAAGCAATCCTGTTAACTTTATTTTACAGCCTGTAGTATAGGTAGCGAGACGAGAGTGAATATTCTTTCTTTGGCTTCAATCCTGGCGGTCGTGATTTCTCAGGCTGGATGCGCCTTTTTGAGTAGCCCGCTCGCGTTCGCGGAATGCGCTTGCGAACGTAGGCAACTATCTGCTCAGGAGTGTCGGCCACACGTCAGCCCTACGGCTGGAATCGCCGGTTAAAGGTAGGTCTGGTATTGGCTCAATATGTGACACATGTTGTGTACCTCTTGCAAAATTAAAGCTTTTGCTGTTGCGCATTTATTCAGCCATTGATTCAGTTTTGTTTTAGGTAGTCCGACATGCCTATTGTCATGTGTCAGGGCACCCCCTGAGAGGGGGACGCATCAAAACCCCCGAAAAAAAAAAAAGGAAAGAAAAGAACAAAGGAACGGCCATTTGAAGTGCGCGCCAGTAGCGCGCCAATCAGAGAACGCCAGCGCCTAAAACCCGAGGAATTAGGGGCAAAGGTGGCAGCGCACTGGTCGGTCAATTAGAGAACGCCGCGCAGGATACCAGTGGCGTGGCGACCATATAACGACATAGAAGAGGCAAAGAGCCAATGAGAGTGCGCCACGGGAGAGCCTAGAGGGGATAAAAGCGGGGGGCACAAAGAGGAGGAGGAGGCCAGAAACCGGGAGGCAAGAAACCAGGAGGCGGCAGGAGCACGTGAGCTTCACGGAACGAGCCAGGGGGACGTGGCCAGGCCAACGACTACGCCTGCCAAGCCTGGGCGGGAGCGGGCCGACTTCGCATCGGCTGCAGCATCCTAGGCGCACCACGAACCTGTGTTTTCGTGGCCCCAGCGGCGGAGGTCGGGCACCTGCGGCCAACTTCCACGCTCCGTCGACCTTCGTCTCGACGGCCCCGAAAGGCTACGTTTGTGCCGAGCCTACCTGGGACCTCCAGCGGCAGCGGCTATTAGGGGGTAGCCATCGAGGAAGCACGCCGCCCAAGGGATGGCCGCGCGCGTCGAACGCCGGCATCAAGGACCTCTAGCGGGTGCGGCTACCAGGGGGTATCCACAGAGAAAACCAGTTGGGATGCGCGGAGCCCACGCCATCCAAGGAGTGACCGCGCGCATCGAACGCCGGCACCGAAACGAGACGAGGACGGCCACCACCGAGTCACGGCCACGCAACGGATGCGACACGTTAGCGCCGACGACAGCGGTGTAGGCCAGTCCATTAGGGACATAGTTGTAGGACACAACTAAGGAGTTGTGGGAGGAAAGACTTTAACTAGGACTCGATGTAATCAGTGGATTTCAAATAATTGCGTAGAACTTTGTTGTAGAGACTTGCGGGTTTTGGTTTGAATTGCACTTTGGGATATTTAGTTTGAGGTTTGATTGTTATCGAGTTTGTGCAATTTATTTATTAAGTGGTTTGCGCTAGGGTTGTTTTGAGTGTGCATTAAATGGGTGTTTTGTCTTTCCTGCGTCCATCTGTCTGAGCTGGTTAAGGCAACCCCACCATACGTTCATGTGACACCTATCATTCTCTGTATGGTAGGGGTGCAAGTTTTATCTTGGTGTTGGTGTTCAGCTGCTTTTGCTTATTGCTGCCAGTTGTCTGCTGCATTGATCGTCTAACGAGAGCGGCCGAAGAGTGAACGAACGGCTGGCAAGTTTCAGAGCCTAACAGCAACAGGAGTCGTTATCATTTTAGAGATGTATTCGGGACGCCATTCCGTGTGGTCAGCGTATTGCACGCCTACTTTTTTTCTAACATTCAGTGGCAGTGTTACAGATGGAAAGCATTGCTTGCATTGTTGTTGTTCATAATACCAGAAGGCGATTATTATTTCGGTGCAGTACGGGCAGATATGGAGCGGCGGCAGATGACGTACGTGTCGTAAATCTTTGCGGAGCGTTTTTTGATTGGTTGATTGATTGATTGATTGATTGATTGATTGATTGATTGATTGATTGATTGATTGATTGATCGTCATTATTAACGAAGAGGTTCGTAGCTCAAATGGGGGGGGGGGGTTATGGACCCAGCTATTCGCTTCGTATTAGCGTTTGTTGAAGTTTT
>NW_027526203.1:325762766-326097766 GCF_048455015.1 Haemaphysalis longicornis
TTGACAGAGACCGTACCGCCGTCTCGGAGAGCAATGGCGTACCTAAAGTAGATAACGCACTTGCTGAGACGTCCGATAGAGGGCCGTACGAGTCCGCTGAGCGCGTTCATGTGTCGGTCTCGGGTTCAACGATCTCGGCAGAACACTCCTCAGAATCAGAGGAGGCCTCAGAGACGGCTTCCAACAGGATCGCGCACAGTGCGCGAGATAGCGAGGTTTCGCAGGAAAGTTTGGACAGCGAGGCTAGCCAGACGAGGCCGCTAGAGCCCCCGGAAACAGAAAGTGTTCCTTCGGGTGTGAGCTCTAACGCGGGCGATGTGGTGGCAAAGCCTGCGAACGGGACACGAGGGACGAGCGAGCAACAAAGGCCAAGCGGCAAGCGGACCGAAAGTTCTGGCAGTAGCTTAATCGAGCCGCCGTCGGCCGAAGCGGGTTGCGCCATCCCCATCGGCGGGGAAACCCAGGTGACCGCGCGTTGCGAGGCGAACTCTCCGTTGTCCCCAGTTCTCGAGGGCTTGCTTGAAAGCAAGGTGGGGCACTTTCACCCGCATTCCAAGCCAGTGGAACGAAGGCGCTCAGGGCGAAAGCGGGAGTTGAGAGCTTTCTGCTATGAGCGGAAACGCGGTTGCGAGGCGTGCGTGCCGGCCGCTATGTTGGCCTTGAAGTCAGCTCCGCGCGCGATAACGGGCGTCAGCTTTGCGAGGCTTGTACATGACCGGGGAAAGAGAACGCGTTTCGAATGACGAAACTAGCCTGTGGGGAAGAGCTAGTTGTAACGCTGCGTTCTTCGTTTCCCCGTTCGGACAGTCCGTCCCGTCATGTTCAGCTTCGGCCTCAAACGCGCGCCGTGTGGCCTTTTGAGTCGAAACTAAAGGATCGGGTGTTTTGTGGCCTGTCGTAGTGCGCGCTCCATTACCTCGACGATGGCGCCAGCTTTTCTAGCACATGGTAAGGAGCAAGTAGAGCCCTTACGAGTCGTGCTGAGCAGGCTCAAAGCAGGCCTATCAGTCAAACATTCAAGTGTCACATAGGATACGCCGAAGTGACGTATCTAGCGCATGTGGCGGTGGTAGCGCGGCCGAAGCAGACCGTCGGAATTCGAAGTGGCCGCAGTCGTATGCTATCGCCGACCAACGACTTAAGTCAGAGATAAGGGCTTATTTGGGTTTGACTAGATATTGTCAGACTCGTGTGAGAGATTACTCAGCACTGGCTAGTCCTTTGACTGACGCTTTCAGAAAGACTGAGCCAGTGAGGGTGGAAAGGACACAAAGTAGGAGGACGCGTTTTAAGCGCTCAAACGACCCTTGGGCGAGGAGCCAGTTATAACGGTCCACGACTTTTCGAAAGGTTCGTTATTCGGTTCGATCGAGCGATCGTGGCATGGAAGTTGTACTATGCCAAGAGGAGGCTAACGGCCGGGAACGACTAGTTTGTACTTAAGTCACAAGTTAACTTGCCGGGAAGAGGCTTACAGTAATTCCGGAAAGGAAGGTGGCTGCGTCGTGTCGGCAGTGCACAAGTTTGCGTGCTATGTAGCCGGAAACTCCTCAGACGCACTAAGCCGTGCGTTTTAAGTAAGGCTGCGTTCATCCTCCCCGTGTCTTTCATTTCGCCTCTTCGTGAGCAGCTTTTATCTTAGCAGGTAGATGGGAGCAAAATTATTGCCCTCATTTGCTGCCTCAGTTGATTATTTCCGCACTGCGTGATTTCAAGTAATCAACCTTAGTTATCATTTAATGTCGTGTGTTACGTTTGACACTTAGTGTGAGTTCTTCTTTTAAGAGTTTAACGTCCCGCATGGGCCTCTTGGTGTAGAGGGTCAAAATTTGGGGATAGATACCTAGCTAGGAGAGTTTGTCACGCTTTAGAGTCTGGTGTTCTGACGGAGGACAAAGGGTGCTTGCTTGCGCTGGGTGTTGCCTGTTGTCGGTCGGTTCTTTGCAAGCTCCAGAACGATGAGCAACCGGTGCCGAGGACAGACCGAAGGAGCCGGACGAAACTGGTCGAGACACCTGGCAGCACGGCGGGGTACCGGTGATCCAGACCTGGCAGGCGGTACCCGTTCATGGAGAGGGACCTGGTGGAGTCGCCCTTTTCCTGCGGCACTGGAGGTGCACCTGGATGAGCCTGGCGAACGAGCGCGCCCAGCATCCGAGCCACGTGGAGGCAGCTCGTCTTCACGGCGCATTGTCTGGCGGCGGGGGTGCTGTTGTGCCAGAGCGCCTGGCCCAAAGGCGTTGCACGAGGCGACGCGCCGACAGCGAGGCTGAGTCACGCCTCTCCCTTTGTCGCTGCGGCGCGGCCGACTCCTGCATCTCGAAACTCTGCGGCGCGGCCGAATCCCTCAGCGGAGAACGACCCAAACAAGGGCATGTCGCTACGCCCGGAGGCGAGGTCACGGAGACGGCGGCGGCATCGCTCTCCCTTTCCCCATCGGCGGCGCAGCTGACTCACCGCTTCGCTACCATTCGTCGGAATTCAAACTTCAGGCAGCGAGAGCCCTGATTGGAGCTTTTCAAACTTCTCGGGGCCACAACGAACTTCCCGGGCTATAAAAGAAGCTCGGAGGCTCTCATCGTCGGCTTTCCTCGGCGGCTTCTCTCCGGCACCAGTCTCTTCGGAAGCACCGAGTGAAAGGGTGCTGTCGCCTTTGTGCGAATGATGTAACGTTTGCTTACCCTGTAAATACTGTATATAAATGTTACTTCAACTCTTCGTCGGCTCGAGGACTTCGTCGCTCTGCTCTGCGCCGCGTCGATAGCGGACGGAGCAAGGCAACATCGCTACACCGGTGACTGCGCTCGGGTGGCCAGTCGCAACAGCGGTGACAGCGGTGGGATAGCTGATTCCCAACTTCGGTGACGAGCAGGAAGGCGAGTCACAACCTTGGCGACCGCCCTGGGATAGTCATTCCCAACAGTGGTACCAGCGGTGGGATAAGCATTCCCAACAACGCGCACGCGCACGCGCGCACACGCACACGCACACGCACACGCACACACACACACACGCACACGCACACGCGCACGCGCACGCGCACGCACACGCGCACGCACACGCACGCACACGCACGCGCACGCGCACGCACGCACACGCGCACGCGCACGCGCACGCACGCACACACACACACACGCACGCGCACACACACACACACACACACGCACACACGCGCACGCACGCACACACACACACGCACACGCACACGCACACGCGCACGCACACGCACGCACACACGCACACGCACACGCACACGCACACGCGCACGCGCACGCGCACGCACGCACACACACACACACGCACACGCGCACGCGCACGCGCACGCACACACACGCGCGCGCGCGCGCGCGCACACGCACACAAACGCCAAAACCTTGCGTACAGGTGCAGGCATAGAAGAGTTTGGTACACTGCGCCGACGACGGCGGATCGGGAGAGGGAACATAGCTTGCTCACCCAAAATTCAGCACTTTCAGGAACCTATAGCAAAACCACTTCAGGAAAGTGATATTTGGTATAAAGCAAGAAGTCAAAGTGAAGATGAAAACACTAAAATATCTTTCCAGGTTTCTGCATATTTGTTGTGTAATTCGCTGTCAAATCTTACTCCCCCTGCATTTCTATGGGATAGTTTCCATGGCTCAGGAACTTAGTCGCGCAGTGTGCGAGACTTCAAACTGATCACAAAGCAAGTTTTCACCCCCAATATTAGCTGCGCGAAAAACTTTACATTTCACTAAATAACTACAGAGAAATCAGTGTTGAAAGGACCGCCATGAGCGGGAAAGCTGCACATGTGCGACAAATAAGCCCCGAGGTTGACCAGCGACAGCCAGTAGGACAGCCATGGCCGCTATGACGTCGCTTAGGCCACGCCAGGGGTGCATAATGAGGAAAATTGAAGAGAACGCGGTTGATTTTTCCACGTCTTTCACAGCGATTTGCGCGCTCACCGCTTCACGAGCACGTGCAATATTTGGCTCAGGTAACCCTGGTAGTGTAATTTAAACGTCGAGCAGGTTTACTTGCACTGCTCAGAGAGTGTAGCAGAGTCCCCATAAGCCCACTATTCCAGCCGATTTGCTTCACTTCGCTGCCGCAACTACCTTTACTTCATCATTGTTGCTATAAGTGTGAGCTTCCTTCATTTTATTTTTTTGAAGTTATAATCATTGGACATCACCTTGGATGGGTGTACGCTGTGACGTGTCTTTCTCTGGGCAAGTGTTGCCACGATTACGGCGAACGCTGGAGTCTTTCCCGTTCCAAGAAAGTTTTGCCAGGGTCACGGCGAACGCTGGAGTTTTTTTTTTCTTTTTGACCAATATTGGCCAATGTCTCTAACTGGGTATGCTTGGTTTGACAAACGTGCGCCGGGGACGCTGGGCGATCGCCGCGAGGCACGCACACACAAACAAACACTCGACATTTTCTTGGTTTTTTTAATCGCCGGGCGGTAGCCGCAATCTAAGCCAATCTCCTAGAGTGGGTATGCTTCGCTTGACAAACGTGCGCATAGAACGCTGTGCGGTCGCCGCGAGGCACGCACAAACGAGCCCTAGGCATTTTCTTGGTTTTTTTCTAACTTCCGGGCGGTGGCCGCAGTCTTGGCTTATCTCCGTAAGTGGGTATGCTTGGCTTGACAAACGTGCGCAGGGAACGCTGGGCGGTCGTCTCGAGGCACACAAATCCGAGCGCTGGGCATTTTCTTGGTTTTGTTTACTACTGGACGGTCGCCGCGAGGCCCGTGCTCACGTGCGGGCGCTCGGGAATTTTTTGGTATATTTAACTGCGGACACAAAAAATTAAGATTTGCTAAACAGCGTCGCTGGTAAAAACATCGCTGACTGTCAAAAAATTGAAATGGCAGATCGAATGGAGCCTTGGAGAGTGCGAATAATCAAAGGCGCACGTTAAAGATCCACAGGGGGGTCAAATTTACTCCGGAGCCTTCCACTACGGAGCTCCTCATAGCCCGGGTGTAGCTTCGGTACCTAAAGTACCCCAAATATAAAAAAGTTTTGAATTTGAATAATCGAAGAGTGCGAGGAGCCTCTAATTACCAGACTTGGATAATGTGAACAATCGGAGCCGTCTCCTAGCGTACACACTTACGCGAAAGAAATCTGGGTAGCGTCTGATGCAACCCACATATAGTAAGCTCGTGCAGTTGAGTTCTGAACCGATTATGCATGCATGGGCGCGCCGGGAAAATTTGGTTGCATTTTTTTAATTGCGTTACTTGCCCCTCCTGAACGCTTCATTGTCTACTAATGTCGACCTTGTCAACCCTGCACAAATAAATCGGGATGGTACAGTAAATGTATACTATATCAAGGGAACCGCTTTCTTCTGGTCGTTGACGATATCCATGTTCAAACATCTCGGGTCGGTGATTTCCTATAATGGCAGTGATCTTGCCCAGAATGTTCATCTGGCTGCTTCGCATATGCTGAACGGCAGTTGGGGAGTTCACGTTAGGATGTCGCATTAATGTGCTTCATAAATGTTTTAGATTGCTCGCGAAAGGTGTTGCGCGCACTAACAGCCAGCGGCATTGTGCTTGTGGGCGATATTTTCCTTGCGCTGCAGTCAATTAATAAAAAAATTTAGGAGATTTCCTGTCCCCCCAAAATGGTCACTAGTGACACTGCTGCTAATAACATCGCTTAGTAGCAATAGACTATGTTCAGTTACACAGCCTGCGAGAGTCTCTGCAATTAGCCCCCATATAGGTTGGAAAAGTGAAAAGTTACCCAGCACGTTAAATGACGGCCGTCTCTACCATAATATTTGCCAGGTGGCGCGGTGCTCGTTCTCTACCCTCTATTTCCTGTTCCTTTTTTATGCTACACGTGCGCTCTCCTGCCGCCACCGGTGCCCACGCGATCGGCGGCTGGCTGTGTACATGTTCCTGGCGTGGCCTTGATGCTTTCATGTTCGCGGCGTTCACGTGGACCTCTTCCGGCAGCCATACTTGAGGGGTCTTGTTAGACTTTAAGATGCACGTGAGTGGCTGTATCGCGTTCATTCGTTTTTCGGCTGGTTTTTGTTTGTCGTCTGGCTCTCGTGGCTTCGGCTCATTTCCACCGGCTTTCTACTTCCACCTCCGCTTGCACGTGGAAGGCCCGAAAAATTATGAGCAACGACAGGATAAAAAGTCTGTTGGAAAACACAAAGATATAAGAACTTCAAGTTGGCGCTACAGCCTAACACTTTCCCTCTACCACGACCTACCATGTTGCGTAAAATGTTTCATTGTGTGCAACCCAACAAAACAGAAACAGCTTCGTTGGGTTGCCCGGCAGCATAAGGATGGTTTGACGAACCATTTTTTCTTGCGTCCGCGTAATCACTTCGAAAAGAGAACTGAAGGGTTGGCGTTTCAGAAAGAAAAAAAAATCTATGACAATAAACTGGGCCGCGATGCACTGACCGCTAGCGAAGCTCCCATGCTCATCACCTCAGACATCCGGAGCTACATACTTCTCTCGCCTATCCTTTGGAACATGCACCACGCCTACAATCAAGTAAAACGACAAGACCGGGTCAGTCTACGCCAGATATATTAGCGCAAATACGACAGCCGCAACAGGAAAGCCGTTCAACTCCCCCATCGATCTGCACATTTACTGAAGGTAACCGACTCACACTATGGCATCATAACGTCCCTCACCCTTTTTAACGCCACTACTGCTACCTCAGGACAAAGAGCCACCGCCCTGGCAACCACCATAGCGTCAATTCGCAATAAGAGCCGGAAGAACGCAACCATGAATTCTCTCAATAAGTGAGTGGCATAATTCACTAACGTGAGCTAGCGGACGCTGTAGCAGTGGCATCGGAGAACAGAGTGTTATCACCCAAGTGTTCTGGCGAAAGAGGTCGTGAGCGCAAAAACAGGTTGGACGACTTTACCCCTCGGCGCGTTGCGAATTTTTGAAAAACCAGATTCCCACTATCGCCGAGCCCATTAGCCACTGCGATGTGGAAAATGAGCTATCATCCGCATCCACAACAACTACGCACATGATGTTGAAGGAACTTGGTTTATGATGCAGGAAGTGGTCTCGCAACACCCTGCTGCTCATCGAAGCCACAAAGATCGCGCAGTCTCACCTCCCTTGCTTCCTAAATTACGTTTTCATTAACAAAACGTCGATCAGTGCTAGCCACACGAGCATACAAGGGGGTATTGACCAGGACGTGGATACTTTGCGCACGGCTCGAGGATTCGGACTTTCTACACACTATCGGGCTCCGAAACCCAGTGCCAAAGGCGGTAGTGTCATTGTTACCCACTGTAGCAACGGAAGTCGTTTTACCGAAGGCGCCTCGGAGATGTTTCGAGGGAAGAGCAGTTCATGCGACTATTATGAAGAGATAAAGTGGGAGCACCATGTACAAGGTGGTTCTGTGCGGAATTGCTGCCTCCTCTACCACCATATGGTGCAATTGTTTTGAAAAGTGCACCTTCTCCCTCCGAGAGGCAGGATAAGGTGCCACGCATACGCCGCCGCAAAAAAAGAGATACAGGACTAACTTTCGGAAAAAGGTGTAGAGATGGGCAGTGAGATCGCAAAAGCTGAGGTGAGATCGCAAAAGCTGAGGTCGTGAATGTCGTTTAGAATGCCAACCCAGGGAGACTGATGCCGAGTGGATTGTATCACTGCAGCAGCAGGCCAACTCCGCCGTGCGCTTGCGACCCTACCATAGACAACGTATTGCGGTACAGCTCGCACGGGAGGATGTCAAGGATTTTGTGGCTGAGAAAAGAAGACATTCAGGATGCAAAATGTGCATGTGCAGCATGCAAAAAGTTTGCAACAAGTGAGTGCTGAGAACGAAAAAAAAGTCTGTAAAGCACATTCCGTATAAAGAAGATTCAATGGAGAAACTGGACCACATCATTGATTATGTTGCTGGCAGTCGACAAATCTGGCAGAGGACATACCCTGTAGTGATGACAAAAGCTTCGATTGCGAAGAATACCTCAGGTGCGGGCTGATCTGGTGGCCTTTTTAATAAAGTACGCGTCCTTAATGCACACAAGGAAACCGTTCGGTGAGGTTAGAAAACTTTCTGTGTTTTCACACATTCGTTCAAATTTTTGACGTGAAACGTTCTTCGGCTGGAAGTCGAGCATTCTGTGGCGGCGGCGTCTGAAGCCTCACTCGGACGTCCGGGCTATTAACAGGATAAGAAACGTCCCTGGGAGCGCCACCCGAGCGGGCATGCAATGGCCCGGCTTCCAACTTTAAAACGAACGTCGCGGGGCGTTGCTCGCAGTAACTGTTGGAGCAATAATTCTCGTGAAACACGGCCAGCATGCCTGACTGTTGTTTCGCCTGCCTGTACGATTATGTATTTGGCCATGTTTTTTTTCCATTGTAATACCTCCCACTCCTGCTTGGGCCATATTTGCAGCCTGCAGTGCTTCATAAATAAAGCAACAAAAGTGGTTTAGAGGCAAGAATTTGCGTGGCCTAGGGGAGTGTTGATTATCGGCAAGCAGTGTTCCCTCCTGCTCCGTGCGCTGATTGCTAGAACCAGGAAGTGCGGTATGACGTCACTGAGAGGTGGTGAGAGTTGACGTCTGTCGAGGCGTAGCGTCATTCTATCACATTGCTAAGGAAACCGGGGATGAACGGTGCGAGCGGCCACTCGTAGTCAAGAGTGAGAGATGGGCCAGTTGGGAGACAGGGACAGGAAGTCGCGGGCATAGGCCTAAAGTGTCTGTACTTTACGAAGTTCCGGTTCTTGAGAATGAATGGCTAATCCCATTTAAATACTATGACATGTGCGACTTTAATCAGCCACAAAAATTGCTAAGGTTATTTAAATGCTACGAATTCAGTATGAAAATTTCACCTGCGGAACACAATCATCTGGTGATTTGCCTTTGAACTATGGTTTTGCTGGGGCTTGGCGATGGTATCGAACGAGCCTACTTGTTAACATGCCACTAGGGTGATGAATGGGTTGTATGTGCCTGATATTTTGTGCTAGCTCATCTGACGGGCTTCATGAAATGTTCAAGTGAAAATTGGTTATGTTAAGGACAGCCACGTAAAGTAGCAAAAATGCCTGGATCCTTTATTTTTTATTTCGAGGGTGCTTGTTTAGTTTACATATCTTGAGTTGTTGCCTGTTTCTCTACAGGCAGACAGACAGACATAAAGCTAAAGGGCTATAATATAAAATAAAAGCCCAACCCGTACCACATACGCATCACGGGTGACGCCAATTAAAAATAAACAAACTGGACCGCGGTCAACTAGAGTTTTGAAGAGAAGGAAATACCCACCGAAGTGGAAAATAAAAGGGAAAAATGCTACACAGCGACCCCACAGCCAGGAGAGCGGGCCCCGGGAGACTCCCCTGATCTCCCCTGGGACGGTAGCAGGTAAGGTTGGGATGAGGGATGCGGATGGTGGTAATAAAGAATGGGTTATGGGAAAGTGGGTGGGAATGGGGACAGCGATCTTTTTGTTCTAATCCTTAGATGCCTGACTCCTAAAATAGGCCTGAAAACTCAGGATGGGCGTCAGACGGTTCCAATTGGAATTCAGCGGACCCCACTATAGGTTCCAACCATCTGAGCTCCGACATCGAAGAACAGGGAGAACCTGCGACGGAGTGACGGCACCTAATCTCTGGACCCCTTTCACAACCAGCCCCCCGGCTAACACCCACCAGGTCCCCCGAGTACTCAAGAGACACCTGCCCAGCCTACATAGGTACTAATCCCCCTCGTCTCGACGGTTTCGGATACTGGTAAAGCTAACTGTCCGACAGACGGCGTAACTGTACCCTGTATGCATCCGTCGATCCCTATGTGCAATAGAATCACCTATCTCCATAGGAAAGCCTATGTGACTTATAGGGTTTCGGTGGACCTCTAATGTGCTCCTATGCCAACCACTCACTCACCAGGGAACCCTCCCCATACGGGCAGCAGTCATCAGGTGGAAGGAGTAATCCTTATAGAGTACGACCAGCCCTACTCCCGATACTGAGGACGAGAAGCTTCCCTAAGAAGTGAGCCAATCCCTCTTTCCTCGGTCCTAGCAAGTGCGCACCTCCTAGACTGGAAGCTACTAAAGGCCAGAGACATTGGCCATCATGAGCACCTATCGACGGCCCTGGATCCTGTTGTCCAGGAACCTTCGTGTCGGCAGCGAGCAGTCGTGCCCGCGTGGGGTGACTGCGGCGGACCCTTAATAAGGGATCATTTTTCACCGCTTTTAAGCCAAGTTCCCAGAGCCAACCTCGGTAGCCACGCAGGCTGTCCGGGCCTGCCTCCGCGTCCAGCATCGGCTCTGGGGCAAGGAACTGGCCCATACAGTTCCAGGGAGTCGCTGCCACTCCCTTGGGGTTTTGCATCCCCGGGTGGGACCTGGCACCCACCCACCGTTGCCGTTGGCAACTGACCTAAGCTAGGCAGCCGAAACCGCCTTTGCCCAGCCAGCTGGCAGGGGGGACCACGAGCAGGTGGCAGTCGGATTTTACCCCCCAGACAGACAAACAGACAGACAAACAGACAGACATTGAACTTTATTAGGTCCGGAAGGTCTAACCTAGCAGCCCAGAGGACCGTCCAGAGTAGACGCGGGCCGCACCTGCGCGGGTGGCGGGAGGTTTAGGACCTCCGCCCTAACGCAGGCCTCCTGGACAGCCCGGAGTTCAGTGTAGTAGTCTTCGCTGTGGAGCGCCATGGTCCATTCTTCCTCTGTGATGAGTTCGCCGTCCTCTTGTAACGCCGGGCACTGCCATAGCGAATGGTCTAAGTTACAGTAAGCTGCGTCGCAGAGAGGACAGTAAGAGTCAATGTCCGGGTGAAATAAGTTAAACCGGCTCCTGGTTGGGAAGGAACCGGTCTGAAGCATTCTAAAGGCTGCTGACTGTAGGTGTGTGAGAGCAGGGTGGGTCAGCGGGAGTGTTCTTCGCGTAAGTTGGTAGTGTGTGACTACCTCGTTGAACGTGAGTAACGTGTCTCGGAACTCTCTGGGGGCCTCGGGAGCTCGGCCTGTTCGATCGCCGCGGCTGACGGTTTCCCGCGGGCGATCGTGAGCGAACTCGTTGGCGTTGGGGAGGGTGTCGTGGACTCCGTGGCCCATGTGGGCCGGGAACCATGTGATGTTATGAAACGCCTCTTGTTTTCTTCCCTGTAGAATCCTGGCTGCCTTTTTGGCAATAGTTCCTTTGAGGAAGTCTCTTGCCGCCGAGCGGGAGTACGTGTAGATTTGCTTGAACCGGGTTTCCGTCATGGCGATGGATAAGGCGATTTGTTCGGCCGTAGTGGCCTTTGGTGCATAGAAGGACGCCGAGGTGACCAGGTTTCCTTTGACATCCACCGCTGCCATGCCAAACCTGCCCGAGCGGCTGTACTGGGCGACATCCACGAACAAAGCTTTGGCCGATCCTGTATTTGCAACCTCCTGCGACTGCACAACGCCTTCCTACTGAGCCACATTAACTACGTGGCGGGTGCCCTCGACTGGTCCCGCACGGAAGAGAGTAAAGTCAATACGCTCATGAGGAAGAGCATAAAGATGGTGCTCGGTATCCCCTTATCCCAAGCAAGGAAAAGTTGGAAGAACTCGGCAGCCACAATTCACTGGTCGAAATCGCAGAAGCGCAAAGAACCGAGCAAGAACAGAGGCGGCTTTCCACCAAGGCCGGCAGGAAGATTCTTAGAGACATCGGCTACATGAACGAAGATTTTGTGGATCACACTGCACAGGTACCCGGAACGGTGAGGGAAACGTTCTAGGTAGACCCGTTATCGAGAAATGTACATCCCCAATATAACGACGGGAGAAGGCGAGCCAGGGCCGGAACCATCTTACAGCTCGCAAATACAGGATCGGCCAAAGCTCTGTTTCTCTACAAAGAGGAATTAGGTTTCCTTGGCGAGACTTGCAAATGTCTCATTGGTAATGTGCAATGACCAGAGTCGACGGCTGTCGAGAAGCTTGTTTATGCAATAATCGAGGAGGCCGCTTGCAGTATATATCATGAACGTAATTAAGGACAACTTTATGCAAACAGGTGGTGTCTTTTTACGTGTTTCATTTTCAAGTGTGCTTAACGCACAAAAGTAAATCTGTACGGCCAGGTGCTCCGTTCTGCAATGTTCTGCGTAGGTAAGACAACTCTTTTTAAATCGTTTTTCTTTTTTCCCCGCTGTGACATGCTAATGAGTGTTGACGAAACCCGCCTGTGCAACAAAGAGGCGTTCCGCAAATGTGATAATGCATTACGGTTTATGCAAAATTCTCCGGAGTATTTTTTTTTCTTTAGACACATTGCACTAAGGCACACACTTCGGAGAAATAAGTGGCAAACAAAGACACACCTTGGAAACAAACAGCGGACCGGGCCGCGGAAACGGCTTGGGCAAGCAATCTTTTTTTATTGGAAAATGCGATAAATCTTTCATAATCAAACAAATAACTAAAAGAAAAGTTAGCGTCGTTTCACATGGGACTTCGAGCTTCGCGCGAGAGCCGCGGGCTGCGTCTTGGTGACTCCCAGTTATAGGCAGTTTAGCAAGGTTACAGTTGGGTTACAGGGCCAGGATAATTGGAGATTAATGGGAGAGGCCTTTTCCCTGTAGTGGGCGTAGATAGGCTGGTGAAGATGATGACAGTTGGGTTTAAATTGGTCACGCATGTACAAAATAGCAGACATTCACACAGCCCACAATTCTAGAGCCGTTCTACCGGCAAATTTCATGTAGTGCGAGAGTCATAAATGGAACCTGAGTTGCTAACGGTTTATCATGATTGAGCACATTTGTAACAACGCTAAGCAAGGCATCGGCGCGTTTGCACGCTTCCTTTCTACTGCCCTTTTCGTCGCCGCTGTTATTTTTTAAAAAAGCACAGCGTTCTGCAGCAGGGTCAACTTTCGATGAACCGGGTCTGTCCCTGGTTGGAGCGGATGTGGTAACGCTAACGCTATGCACAAAGCTTAGACACGTGTACTCTGCCGGAAGTCTCGGAACGCAGACGTAGGCACGGCTAGACACCCGAAAGCGGACAAACAGCAAACTTGTCCGACATTCACACTTTGCTCACGCATCCAACAGCTGCGGTCCGGTACAGTCGAACGAGGCGTTCACGTGTCTGGGTCTTGCCTAGCAGCAGAGACGTCGCGCTTTCTTCCTTGCTGGCAAGGCACTGTTTTGCTCAGCGTTGCCTGACAACGGTGATGAGCTTTTGCTGGCTCGGTATTTTAAAGCAAAGCTTTAGGTGCGTAGGAGTTCCGTGCATTTTTTCTGTGCGTGTGCGAAAACTCCTCACCGCAAAGTCAACTTTATTTGGAAGTCTCGGCAGAAAACGACTGGAACTCTCGTTTTATCCAAACTTTCTCGGAAAGAGTTATATTGCAGTTGGCCACTAAGAGAAATAACTCTGTTTGTGCTTCAGGTTTCATTCACTTTCACAATTAGTTCACAGTGAACTTGTAAACGCAACGAAATTTCTGTCCGCTGTCAATACACGGGCATAAGGAAACGGACAGCCCCATGTTTGTTTGTTAGGGTAAATCTCAGTTCATTGCAAGTCATTCGGAGGCTTTCTGGGCATTTTAATGGATGTTATTATTCGAACAGAATGTAGAAAAACCAAAAAATAAGAAAAAACAGAAAAAATAAAACATCTGCAAAAATTAACTGAAATCAAAGCTATGCACCTTATTCATGATTTCCGGAAAACGAAGACGTAACTAAAAAAACGCGGAAAAGTGCGTAGGAAGTACGATAAAAAAAACGAAAACGTAATAATCCTTGTATCGGCACAAGCCTTGTATCTGCACAAAATACGTAATTTGGTAGGCAATGACACCTAATCGCTATAATTGTATAAATTTACATCTTTGGCGAAAGGATACGAAGTTAAACTTATAACAACCAAATAACCCAACGTCTTTGGGTACTCATGGATAAATCTGGGGCGGTATTCTGAAATGTGTCCGTTTCGAAAATGTCTATTACCCGACCGCTTTTCAGCTGTGACACAGATGTACTTGCGAGGCCTCTGACCACTTGATGTGCTGCGTCATACTGGGTCGTCTGCTTTAAGTCGTTCAGGGCTCGCTTGAAATAGTTTAAACGGACATGAAATGACCAAAACTGGAATTCCGCCTCTGGCTGCTAATATCTCAAACTCTACGCAAGTGGCATAAGCATACTAGGCATTTGTAGACAATTCTGTGGATTTCTGTAGATTTTTTTCGAAGTGGGACAGAGACAGCTTTCTTGCTAATTTATGGAATCATTGAGAGAACCGGGAGTGAAGCAGACGTACATAGGGCTCCCGCGGGTCATATACAAGAAATAAACGGGTATGATAGCGCTTCATAACACTACTGGGAGGATTCCTATCAAGAAGATCGTCAGACCAGGGGATACCATCTCACCGAAGTTATCTACATCATGGCTATAAGAGGCATATAGGAAGCCTGATTGGGAAAACTTGAGGATATGAGCAATCGAGAATATTTCAGCCAGTCAAGATTTTGGGACTACGCCACTCGTGTTGAGCGATACGGGAAAATACCTTGAAAAATGCTTTAGAACTGTTCTGAGAAAGCCTTCTTGAGGTATAAAGGTAAATTTGAGTAGGACGAGCATTCACAAAGCACCACTTTCATTACAGGCAACGAAATGCCAAGAGGGGTAGGTGAATGTGTCTTTGGCAAGTTGTGAGCGCCGATCAAATCCACGAGAAGGAAGTGCGGTGTAAGATTACTATGGAGGGGGGGGAGTTAGTATTCGGCAAACACTCTGAAGTAATTAATAGTGAGCTACCCCTGTCACTAAGAAGTAGCATACAACAATGGGGGGGGGGGGGGGTGACTTCCAGTTGGAAATTTGGGGACACGCTAAAAACCATGAGAGAAAAGTTATGTCGGCACAACGAGCCATTGAAACAAGAATGACGGGCGTAACCCTTGCAGACGGGAAACGAGGTCCTTAGATAAGGGAGCAAGCTCACGTGGAAGATACCCTTGTTCAAATAAAAGAATTCTGCAGTTGCGCAACACATGTAATGATGATGATGATATCTGGATTTTAATGGCGCAAGGCCAGCTAAGGGCAAAGAGCGCCAAACAAAAGTGATTTCATGACAGCGATGTGAAAGTAAAAGTAGAGGGTTTCAATAAACATACACAAAACAAAACAAGCTAATGAAGATGACTGGTATAAAGGCCCAGAGATGAGATGTAAAAAATTGACATCGGTGAGAAACTTAAAAACAAGCTTGGTGGAAAACGTGGGCTCGTCTCCTAGAAAGTACAATGGGTGAAACGGAACGTGTTGTCTGTATAGTTGTGGGAAGTGTTTGCATCGTGTTGTGTCAAGTGCCTTGCATTGGATGAGTACGTGGATTACGGATAGGCCCTCTCCACACCTGCTGCACATGGGTCTTGGAGACCCAGTGAGCAAGTGCGAGTGTGTTGCGTGTGTGTGGCCTATCCGTAACCTTGCTAGGGTCACTTCGGTGTGTCTGTTGTGTGAGTCAGTTGTGTATCGTCCCAAGTGTGGCTTTATTACATGTAGCTTGTTGTCTGACTGTTCACTCCAGTGTGTTTGCCATGTTTTACGTAGGTGTTGTCTGATGACTGGCTTCATGTCAGTGTACGGTACTGTTGCTATGTCTAGAGTGTTTCTCAGTGCAGCAGCAGCGGCCATTTCATCAGCAAACTCATTGCCCGCGATGCCAGCGTGGCCTGGAACCCAGCAGATGGTAACATTCAGACCTGACGCATACGCTGACATCAAAGATTTAAAAACCAGATTGACAATGTAATTTTTGCAAGACCTTTGGGATGATAATGTGCGCACGACGCTTAGTGAATCCGTAAAAATAATGGAGTTTGCGATATTATGTTCATTGATGTGATTTAAAACAAGGAGTATACCATATGCCTCCGCTGTAAAAATGCTAGAATTCACATTCATGGTTTTACAAGCACTGAAATTGGGTCCGTGTGCAGCACAAGACACCGCAATGGATGTTTTTGAAGCATCAGTAAAACATTCTGTTGCCCCATATTTCGCCTGGAGATGCATGAAATGCTGCAAAACGGCAGTTGTGGGCACCGTGTTTTTTTTAAATTGCGTAAAGGACAAATCACACAATACAGGACGAAGATGCCATGGGGCTATAGAATCAATGAGAGATGTTGTAAAAGTGTCTAAAAACTAGACAGAAAAAGTTCAGAGGCTTTCTCCCTCGCCCTGAGCGAGAAAGGCGCAGAAATAGATGGACGATTTAAAAACAGTTGGGATGTAGATGTATCGTTCATTATAGACTTAATGGGATGGTGAGACATTGATGAAACTTTAAAAGCATATAGCAAATCGACATACTCGCGCTGGTACCCCAGGCACCATCTGTCACACTCGACGTACAGACTTTGCACGGGACTAGTCCGGAAAGCACCAGACGCAAGTCGAAGGCCCAAGTGCTGCACTGGGTCGAGCATTTTCAAAGCAGTTTCCCTTCCTGAACCATACAAAACACTCCCATAGTCTAACCTCGAGCCTACCAGGCTGGTAAACACTCGCAGCAGCAGTTCTTTGTCAGCACCGTACGAGTGATGCGACAAGACCTTTAGAATATTCAGTGTTTTAATACATTTTTGTTTTAGTTGTTTGATATGGGTGATAAAGGAAAGTTTTTCATCAAGGACTATACCTAGGAACTTGTGTTCTTTTTTGACCGGTATCGAGACACCATTCAGTTTGATGTCTGGATCTGGCCTGATCCCACGCCTTTTGGAGAACACAACACAAGTGCTCTTAACTGGGTTCAGCTTAAAACCGTTCTGATCAGCCCAGCCAGCTAGCTTATTAACACCAAGCTGGACTTGGCGTTCACAAATTGACATATTACACGATTTAAAAGATATTTGGACATCATCTACATACATGGTACAGGAAATGGTTCGTGGCAACGCCTTTCGAAGTGAGTTGATCTTGACTATGAACAACGTACAACTCAAAACGCCACCTTGAGGCACACCATTTTCCTGCACAAAAACATTTTAAAGGGCAGTACCAACTCTTACACGAAAGGTTCGTTCTGCCAGGTAGCTATAAAGAGTGTTAAACATATTGCCCGAAACACCGAATGATTTCAGGTCTTTAAGTATCCCGTTCGCCAAGCAGTGTCGTAGGCTTTCTCAAGATCAAAAAAGACCGTAGCACAAAACTGTTTGTGGACAAAGGCATCCTTTATATACGACTCAAGGGCGACGAGTTGGTCGTTTGTGGATCGCCCCACCCTGAAGCCGGCCTGGCAGCTCTCGAGAAGACCATTATATTCTAAGAAGTACACGAGTCTCCTGTTAATCATCTTCTCGAGAAGCTTGCACAGGCAGCTTGTGAGGGCGATGGGTCGGTAACTGGCGGGAGAAGACGGGTCCTTACCCTCCTTCAAGAACGCCACTACAATAGCCTCCCTCCAAGATTTCGGAATGTGCCCCGAAAGCCATATGTTGTTGTATAAGTGTAGGAGTGTTTCAAGAGTATCTGTGTGTAGGTGTTGTATCATTGTGTATGTAATCTGATCTGCGCCTGGAGCTGAAGGTTTACATGTGCTCAGGGTAGCCTTCAGCTCATAGAGAGTAAATTCAGAGTTGTAACCAGATTTTGACCTGTTATTATCATGTAAGGACTTCTTTTCACAAGTGGTTTTATGTCTCAGGAAAGTGTTTGTGTAGTGTGCAGAGCTGGAAACATGTTGAAAGTGTTGTGCAAGTGTGTTAGCCTGGTCTTCCAGTGTGTCCCCTGTTGTACTAACCAGGGGCAGGCTGTGTGTCTGTTGTCCTTTAAGTTTTCGTATTCGTGTCCAGACTTTGTGTGTGTCTGTGTACGAGTTAATAGATGTAAGTAAGATGCGCCAACTCTCTCGTTTTGCCTCACGGCGCACACGTTTTCCTAACGCCTTGGCCCGTTTGAACAAAATAAGGTTGCCCGACGTGGGGTACCGTCGAAGGATACCCCACGCCTTGTTCTGGGCCTCTCGCGCCCGCCTACAGTCCTCATTCCACCACGGCCTCCTCTGCTTGCGCGGAGCACCAGAGGCGTGGGGAATGGACTTCTCAGCGGCGTCGAGGATGTGCGCCGTGAGGAGTTGGGTAGCTTCTTCAACGTGTAGGTGTTCAATGGATGTGTGGTGTAGTTTAGATGTTTCTGTAAATGTACTCCAGTTCGCTCTATCTTCATTGAACCTGTTATGGGAAGATGGACTGCTCGGGCCTTTACCTAAGTATGTTAATGTGGTTGGGAAGTGGTCACTGCCATATGGGTTAGTGCCAACGTCCCATTCTAGAGATGGAAAGAGTACTGCAGAGCCAATCGCCAAATCGAGGTGTGAATAACTGTTGTGTCCTATATTATGGTATGTAGGCTTGTTTGTATTGAATAGACATGCTCCCGAAGATGTTAGATATTTTTCGATAAGGCGACCTCGGGCATCTGTGCGAGCAGAGCCCCAAAGAGAGTTATGTGCATTGAGGTCGCCTAAAAGAATGAAAGGTGTGGGTAGCTGATCCATAAGGCCCTCGAAATCCGAGCTCAAGAGCTGGAAATCAGGAGGGATGTAAACTGAGCATAGAGTTATTAGCCTATTGAAAATTATGGTACGAATGGCAACAGCCTCAATGACGGTCTGTAACAGGATAGAATGACACGCCAAGGACTTTCGGGCAATGATAGCCACACCCCCGGAAGATGTACCACCACCAACCCTGTCCTTCCTAAATACCTGGTAACTATTCAAAAAGTTTGTATGTCTGGAATTTAAGTGTGTTTCTTGTACACACATGACACTTGGCTGAATGGAATGCAGTAACTCATAAACCTCATCAAGATTTTTAAGAAGGCCTCTGCAGTTCCATTGCATGATATTTTCTCTTCCCATTATTGAGGAGGAGGAGGAGGAATAAACGTGTATCTGAAGCTGTCAGCCCTGGGGAAGAGTCCTCATTCCAGGACCCCTTGAGTCCGTCCGGCTTCTTGGGCTCGCTGCACCAGCCAAAGCTGGTCGTCAGGGTCCGAGCTGGACAGTGCTCTCTCCCAGTGCTCAGGGGAGGGGAAAGGCAGGGGGGGTAGGTGGGGGTTCTTATCACAGCCCCAAATGATATGGTAGAGGGTGCCCGGAGCCTCGCAGAAGCGGCATTGCGAGGAGTACAGGGTGGGGGCCAGAATGTGGGCTCTAGTTGGGTGGGGAAATGTGTTTGTCTGAATGCCTCGGAGGTGGCGCTCTTGTTCTTTGGTGAGGCTTTTGTGCACAGGAGGATATAGCATTCGTTCCAGACGGTAATGCTGAGTGACTTCGTGGAACGACAAGAGAGGGGAGACCTGCCACTGCTCGCCGAACTCCTGGCTTGCCCGGTGGGTCAACTCTCGGGCATGCTGATGGGCAGCTTCGTTGCCAGACACGGCGGAGTGGGCTGGAGCCCAAATAATCCGTACGGGATGTCGAGGAGGATGCTCCGACCTTCCCATTATTGAAGTTTAGATCTACTGGAGTATGTGTGTGTTTACGTGTCGGCTTTCGGGGTTGTAGTCTTGGAAGGGGCTTTTTCATTTTGTCTACTGACCTGGACGCCGGAGCCCGTTCCTTCCGCTGTGGTGCATGCCGGAACGGCTCGACGTCTAGGTCGTCATCTGAGGGCAAGGGGGTGCCCAGCGGACTGGGCCCCCTAGACTTGGACTGGGCACCCTTTGCGGTGCCCTTCGTTTTGGCCGCGACTGCCGAGGGCGTCAGGAGCGCCCCGGGTGGCACAGGCGGTGCGGCGGAGGTGGGAACTGCTGCGGTTTCCTCCAGCTCCATCTCCTCCGGGCCCTCGCAGGCGCTTCGGGCCGGTGGAGAGGAGGAAACAGAGGGTGCAGCAGCATCCCCACGAGACGTGGTTGCCACCACAGCCGCTGATGGCTCAGCGAGCGGTGCGGAAGCGGGTTGGGATGCCTGAGGCAACCCAGAGGGGAGCGGGGGCGGGACCAGGTCCGACTCGCGGTACTGGGTCCCCGTCGAAACAAGACGCCGCTCCGCCCCCCAGCGAGCTGCGTCGGCGTACCTCCCCAGGGGGAAAGAGGCGAACCTCTTTCGCGCCTCGGGGAAGGAGATGTTCTCGGTTACTTTTACGTGAATTATCTTCTTCTCCTGGTGAAACTTCTCACAGCTGCGGGACCATGCCGCGTGCGGCCCCTGACAGTTTCGCAGGTGAAGGTGGTGGAGTCACACTTTTCAGTGGGGTGGTCGTGTGCGGCGCATTTTGCGCAGGTCTGTTTGCCGCGGCAAGAAGTCGTAGCGTGCCCGAACCGCTGGCACTTGTAGCAGCGGCGCGGGTTAGGTATGTACGGACGTACACCACACCTAATGAAACCAGCATTGATGTGTTCAGGAAGTTTTGAACTGCTGAATGTTAAGACTACGTGCTTTGTTGGTATTTCTACATTGTCGCGACGGATGGTGATTCTCCTGACAGCTGTTACGCCCTGATCCTTCAGGCCTTCCAGAAGGTCGGCCTTTGTTTCACTTAGCAGATCTGGCTGAGATATCACCCCCTGCGAGCTGTTGAGGCTGCGGTGGGGTGTGACAGTGATGTCCAGATCTGCCACGCGGGTTTGGGTCAGGAGATTTGTGGCTTGCTGCTGCGTCTTGACTTCAACCAACACTTCGCCTGTTCGTAGTTTTTTCGCCTCGAAAGATTTGCCAATTATTCCTTCAAGGAACTTGGAGACGAGGAATACAGATTGGGAGGAGACGGGTTTGGATTTGTCTATTGATTCGAGGACCAAAAAACGGGGATAGTTGTCATGTTTTGGAACGTTGATAGTTGGTAGGGGTGGAAAGGAAACTTCGGTGCGGCCCCTTTTCGGGGGCCGATCACGTCTGGGGGGGGGGGGGGGTTTCGAAAATGCGATATGATACATTGAAAAGCAGGGAGACGGGGGTACTTTCTTTGACCTTACCCTGGTAGCCAAAGAGGTCCCGGAGCTCCCTGCCTGGTAAACAGACAGGGAGCCCATCCGCCGGAGCTTGACCTGGGCTCCGACGGTCACCGTTCGTGGTTTCTAACCCTCCACCTATAAACACATCGCCACGGTTGGATCGAGCTTATGTTTGGGGGCTCGGGGTCCGCGGTATCGCCAGTACCCTACTGAAAATTTCCGTACATACGGAATTATGGGAATACGGAGTTCATACGGAGTGTTTCGCCCCCAAGCGTAATGAATGTAGATAATAATCCTACAAACACGGGAATTATATGAGTTCGCACAATATAAACATTTGGCACTGTTTTCGTGTTTTTATCTTCAATAATAGGCAAAATCACTCTCCGTATAATTTCCGTATACTCCGTATATACGGAATTCATACGGACAATGATTTTGCGGTTCTATTGATCATAGAGAGCTTAAACCGGTGTCACATGTTTCAATAGGCATGTACTGTTTCATTTTCATGTGCTTGTGAGAAATCTTTCTCGATTTGTGGCGGCTTTGTGCCATGCTAGGAATGTACTCCGCATTCCCATAATTCCGTATATACGGAACTTTTCAGGAGGGTACCGTCACCAAGATTGCTCAAGGTGCCCCGTGCGGGGAACACATGTAATGCGAAGAACTGAAAACCGGTGGATAAGCAGAATAATGGAGCGGCTATCAAGAAACGGAACTAGACATAGGAGAATACCGATAACTCGATGGAGAGATAAGAAAATCTGTTTTCAAAACAAGGCATTCGGACACCACAGTATAGGAGCATTTGGAAGTCAATGAGAGAGGCCTCCAAATTACAACGGGCATAAAATAGACTAATGGTGATAATATTTTCTCTGCTTGAAGGGAAGAAGGCAAAACAGTTATGTCCCGGTGTGGCTATCCAAGATGGAAATCTTAACACAGTCGAAAATATTTTAGCCATCAGCGCTAGAGTGCATCAGTAACATGATATTTGGCTACTACCGTTCATTGCGTTCGTAACATCGGTACATGTCAAAAAAAAGAAAAAAATAGTCGACAAAGTATAGACGCTTCATTTTGTAATATGCAATAAGTGGGAGGGTCGGACAAAAGCCCGCAGCCAGGCTGCGCACTGGTAAGAGTAAACAGCATTACGAAGAAGTCGAGTTCACTTTTGGTTATAACGAGAGCGTAGTTAATTACTCATTCACAATTATTTTTCTTTACCAATTGGACTGTATTTATATACCGTGAACCATGCATGGCATTCGTGTATTTATGTTTTTGCTTACATCGCGTGGCTGCGCCGAGGCTGTTATCTGTGCCCCGAGTGAAGCGCATGTTCCGCTTCTTCTTTCTTATGCCGCACGGATTATCTCATTTGATAGGGAGAATGTTTCGTCCAAACGCCACTATCCGAGAATAGTCTTCTTCTATCTACAGTGTTCTCGATGTAATTCGACGGTTCGAGAAACACCCGCGCCGGAAGATGAATGCCCGCAGCGCAAACGCCGCGGCATTCGATTCGCCGACACCCGCCTATGCACGTCACTTTGTTGACTGATGCTTCGCCGCCTGTGTATTTATTTAGTTGTTAGGGGAGCCCACGTTTGCTCAATAGACTTGTTTTTCCTTCAAGACAACTGTGTCATCCGCGGCTTCGTGACAATATGAATGCAAGTGTGCCATATACGAAAGGTGTTAAAGCGCTATGATCAAAACCTGGTGGTTAAAAAGTAGCCATAGCAATTGCAATAAGAAGAATACATTATTTTTATCAACGCGGTGGAACCCCGATGGCCATGGGCTCTCAGAGCAACTCTACACCTACTCAGAACGCTGCAATGCTCCTTTTGGTACAAGTACGTCACCTGTGGTTCTCTTGTTGTCTCGAATGGTGGTGCCCGTCCGTTCCATTATTCATTCAACAGCTCTCCACCCCGAGTTATGACCAACCACACACGTAGCGGAAACCTCTGTTTGGGGACGACTTCATTCCAAGCGTGAGAAGGCTTCCTGCAAGGAGCAGACGCTAAAGCAGAGGCTTAACAGAAAAGCTCTCTATTCGCCTCTCACGCTAGTTGAGACCAGACCATTGTACTCGGACACCAGGAACGATTATCTAAAACTGGGTGGTCCTTCCACAAGTATCAGTGGCTGTGGGCTCACTGCTGGCGCTAGCTGCCTTCCGGAGCGTTCGTCGGTGCTCTCGTCCACAGGCGCCCCTGCACACAAGTCGCGTTCACGAAGGCTTAGGCCGGCGGTCATAGCCCAATGCCACAGTAGTATTGTCCGACCCGGAGGTTCCTGCAGAAGGGCCAAGAGTGGCACGAGCTTCACTTGGGACACAGATAACACAGCCTGGCGCAGCCGGTAAAAGCAAAAACATAAATAAACAAAGCCAGTTCGTGGTTTGCGGCACTACCCCCCTCTAAGAGTGCATCGACCCGATGCTAACATAAAGTGACCGTCCAAACAAATAAAAAATAAAGTCCGTCATCTTGCGTAGAAAGGTTTTAAGCGAACTACGTGGACGACTTCGGGCCGCGTGCGTCGTCGTGATGTTCCGGAATCACCATCGGGGATCTCCTCGTAGGTAAGCTGGCCAACACGTCGAAGAATCTGGTAGGGTCCGAAATACCGTCGCAGAAGCTTCTCACTGAGTCCACGTTGTCCATGGACGGTACTCGGCGTCTCGGCGTCGGAGGTTGTATACCGTCTGGTTTCTACCAGCTGTTGTTCCGTTGTGTGAACTCGAGCAAGCTGGCGGGCCTTCTCAGCACGCTGAAGGTATCCTTGGGCGTCGGCGTTGAGGTCGTCGTCTTCCACGTGGGGAAGCATGGCGTCAAGCATCGCAGTCAGCCGTCTTCCGTAGGCAAGCTCGAGCAGTGTCATCTCAGTAGTTTCCTGGATAGCCGTATTGTACGCAGACGTGACATACGGAAGGACTTCGTCCCAAGTCTTATGCTCAACGTCGACATACATGGACAGCATATCCGCGATCGTCTTGTTCAGTCGTTCCGTTAGTCCGTTCATTTGGGGGTGATACGCTGTCGTTCTTCGGTCAACCGTCTTGCTGTAGCGTAAGATTCCTTGCATTAGCTCCCCACTGAAGGCCGTTCCGCGGTCCGTGATAAGGACCTCAGGGGCTCCATGTCTAAACACAACTTGGCTTATGAAGAACTTCGCCCCCTCGGAAGAGTGGCGGCCTCTGCGTAGCGCGTCATGTAGACTGTCGCTACAACAATCCACTTGTTCTCGGATCGTGACGTAAGAAATAGGCCTAGAAGGTTCATTCCAATCTCTTAGAAGGGCCTCCATGGTAGGGCGATTGGCTGCAGCAGTCCGGCGGGTCCCGTCGGGGGCGTTTTTCGTCGCTGGCAGTCACGGCAGCTCCGGACGTAGTGGTTGACGTCAGAGGTAAGGCGGGGCCAGTAGTACCTCGCCTTGATTTTTCCCATAGTGCGAGCTGTGCCGAGATGTCCGGAAGACGGGTCGTCGTGCCACGCTTCCAAAATTTCGTCACGAAGGTCTGCGGGGATGACAAGTAGATAATTCGTTCTCGTTCCGGGGCTGAAATTCGTCTTCGCGAGGACGAAGTTTTTGAGGCTGAATGCTGGTAAGTTCCATTTGAACGCCCTAGGCACGGCGACGTTGCGTCCTTCAAGGTTGTCGATCATGACGCGTAAGTCGGGGTCGACACGCTGCTTGGTCACTCGCCGTCACTACTCCGAAAAACGCGCTGTCTTCATCGGAGTCTTGTGGTGGTGGGTCGACGGGGTCGCGCGACAGGGAGTCGGCGTCGGAGTGTTTCCTGCCGGATTTCTAGACGATTGTAACCTCAAACTCTTGCAGTCGCAACTTCGCCACCCAAGACGGCCAGAGGGGTCCTTCAAATTGGCGAGCGAACACAGCGAATGGTAGTCTGTCATAACCTTGAATGGTCTACCATACACGTATGGGCGAGATTTGGAAATGGCCCATATAATTTCGAGGCACTCTTTCTCAGAGGCTGAGTAGATTTGCTCCTCCTTCGACAGGCCACGGCCGGCAAAAGCGATTAGATTTTCTAAACGGCTTTGGTTTTGGACGAGGACGGCACCCACGCCTATATCGCTGATGGCTTCCCGCTCGTGTGAAGAGACGCGGTACGGTGACTGTCGGGTAGGTCGGGCTCCATCTTCGGTTATTATTCGGTGCTTCGCTAGAGTTGTCTGACGTAATTTTGAGTTCGACGAAAAACACTCGCTGTAGCGACGCAGCAAAGCCTACAATTTGTTCTGTTTTTCTTGCGGTAGCGAGGGATTCATGTCGAAGGGATGCGGAAGCTTGTAGGTATCTTCGGATGCGCGTTGAAAGTCGGCGGCCGCGATCACGTCACTTGCTTCTTGCGTTTCTTCGAGGAACGCAATTCCAGCGCACTTGTTCAAATGGCGGTACTCCTCTGTGAATTTAGTGACCAAAACGTGGGATTGGCGTTGTTTAAAGCGCGCAATGCGTATTGCGACGGAGACACCGCGGTCGAGAACCAACCTTTGCTAACTCTCTACGATAGCGTCGACGTCAGGAGCAGCATCCTTTCAGTAGACGGTGATCATCAAGCTTGCGCGGGGTGGCAGAGTGACATGATCATCGGCAATCCTTACAGCCGCCAGGTGTTCGGGGCTCGGTTCCGGCGTCAAGGAGTGTTCGGGGGAAAAGTTATCGACTGCGTCGGTAGATCGATTATGGCACTGTTGCCCGTCAAAAAGTCCATTCCAAGAACTACGTCGCGGGAGCAGTTAGGCAAAATAACGAACATGGAAGGGTACCTGGTGCCATCTATGGTGACGCCGCGATGTGCACGTTCCACTTGGCGTTACGAGATGACCTCCCGCTGTGCGTATATGTGTACCGTCCGATGTGGTCCTAACTTTTTTCATCTTAGACGCAAATGATCCGCTCATTACTGAGTAGTCGGCTCCGGTGTCTATGAGGGTGACTACATCAAAGCCGTCGATGGACAACTTGATGTCGGACGCCGCCTTCCTCGAGTTCCGGTTGCTGGGGGGTCGTATCTCGGCCTTTGCGTCTTGACGGTCGGGCACTATGCGTCGTCGTTATCGTTGTCTTCTCAGCGGCGCGCTTAGTAATGTCGAATTCGCGTCACGCAGTGTGGTTGTCGTCGTGTTCGGGAGTCTCGTCAGGGTTAGATCGGGTCGTCGGGCTGAGGGCATGTCGTAAATCATGGTCTTCGGGGAGTCGTTGCGTCGTTGGAGGGTTTTCATTTTTCCGCCGTTGTGCAACTTTACCACCAGAAGTTGCTGCTTTTAGTTTCCCCTACGTGGGCTGGGAGACCTCCCCCGCGCGAAGTCTGCGTTGGATTTACGGCTTGGCAACGGGTATGGGTAGGGTGATGGCGACCGGTTGAAGCGCGCTGGACCTCGGTTGGTGTTGGACAGGTAGTCTTCGAATTCAGTATGGCGCTGGCCGGGTCGGGGGCGTGGTGCGTCGACGGAGAACCCCCGCAAGCCGAGCCTCTTGTAGGGACAGTGACGGTAGATGTGGTCGGCCTCTCCGCAGTGGTATCACAGCGGACGATTGTCGGCCTTTGCCACACCTCGGTCTTCCTTGGGGCGGGCGGGGGGTTGCACCGCAGGCATGCGGGCCGGCGACAGGGGATGAAGGTACGGAACCTCGTGACGATAGGGTGCAGGTGAGTGAGGCCGATGGACAGCAGTCGCGTAGGACATAGCTTGCGGCTCGCGGGGTGCTTGTGGCGTCGTTGAAGTTCCAAGCGCTTGCTGCACTTTTCCCCTACTCACGTCGGTAAGAGAAGCGACTTGGGGCTGCGGCGGCGTGGGGAGAAGTTTCCGCAGCTCGTCCCTCACTATTGCGCGGATTGTGTCGCGTAGGCTATCTGCCGGAATCCTCATGCTGTCGACGTAGTTCGCATTGGCGACGCCAATAAAAATACGGTCATACTGCTTAGCACGCATTTGGAGAGCCTTATCAATTGTGCTGGCTTCATTCACGAATTAGGCGACGTTTTTGGGCGGATTGCGGACAAGTCCAGCAAACAGTTCCTCCTTCACACCACGCATGAAGAAGCGTAACTTCTTTTCTTCCGCCATGCAAGGGTCAGAACGCTTGAAAAGCCTGTTGATCTCTTCGACAAACACAACAACGGTTTCGTTAGGTTGTTGTGTCCGCGTTTGCAGGGAGACTTCGGCCTGCTCTCTTCGCACAACCGTCATAAACGTCGTCAAATATTGCGTTCTGAATTCGTTCCAAGTCTCTAGGGAGCTCTCATGGTTTTCGAACCAGATCCGTGCTGAATCTTCAAGGTAGAAGAACACTTGCCTGAGTGTTTCCGTGTCGTCCCATCGGTTAAAAAGCCTGGCCCGTTCGGCTTGCTCCAACCAGTCTTTCGTATCTTCCGAAGGTGACCCATGGAATGATGGGGGCTCCCTGGGTTGTTGAAGAACGAGGGCAGGATTGGAAGCGGTGGTCATGGCGCCTGCGTTGATCATGGTGGTTTTCACGACGTCTTCTTTCTTCACGTTATCCGGAAGCAGTCGAAACTCTGGCTGAAGACCCTGCTATCGGCGACTGACACGAATTGCGCTTGCTTGTCGGCTTGACGAGGGCTTAGGGTGCATGTACCCCGCACCTCCTCCAGATGTCACGTAGACAAAGACGACACAGCTGTATTAAATCAGAAACAAGTATATTAGAGTGAACTTGCGCTCCCCAACAACTCAAACAATACACAGGCGGTGAAGCAGCGGTCAACAAAGTGACATGCGTAGGCGAGTGTCGGGGAATCGAATGCGGCGGCGTCTGCTCAGCAGGCTTTTATCTTTCGGCGAGAGTGTTTCTCGAACCGTTGATTTACATCCAGAGCATGGCAGATCAAAGAAGTTTATTCTAGGCTAGTGACTATAGGGCGAAATGCTCTCCGGGACACAGATAACACAGCCCGGCGCAGCCGGTAAAAGCAAAAACATAAATAAATATAGCCAGTGCATGGTTCCCGGCAACATGTATACGTATGTATGTGTACATACATAACATACATACATACATACATACATACATACATACATACATACATACATACATACATACATACATACATACATACATACATACATATAAACAGAAGTGTTACCATAGAAAAGTAATAGCAGTTCTAATTGTTCTCAGACACACCCCAATTAACAGCCCACAACAATAGGAAGTGTTGTAAAGAGGGGAAAGGCATGCTATACTTTTCGCGTAACTTTTTCACATGTCAGGAGGCCGCGCTCAAAGAACACCATCCTCTTAAGATGTTCTAAAAATACCCCTGGTTTATTAGGCTGTGTGCCTTCGTTTTTTTTTCAGTTCTGAGCGAATCTTTAACGCGTGTTTAACATTGCGAGGGCCCCCCAAAAATGGGTTATTTAAAATTGCATAACTTAAATTTCTTTTTATTATCTTTATAGCTTCCAATTCTACGTTTAAGTAACAGCCATCAATGAACTTCTATATACCGGTCAGCTACTTACCTAAATGCTCCGGCTCGCGAGAATGCGCGCCTCGAACTAGGAAGACGCACGATCTCATCATGTCGGAAAAAAAAAAATATTTGTGATGAGTATATAATACTTTATTTGTGTTTGTCTGGAATATGATACCTTTTATATGTAGAAATGTTGCTTTTCGGTTGGTTTTTATTTTAATCTAAGCATATTGATTTCCTATTAGCTAACGGTGGCAGCGTGGGCTCAAATTTAAGGCATTTTTCGCGTGTAAAATTACACATGTGAAATTAGAAACGGTATTGGATTGTGAGAGGCGGGGCATTGACGAAATGAAAAACAATGGCGTGGCAGGAATCACCGAAATTCGCATGCACTTCTCTGTAGGAGCCGTTTCGATTGACCTGATCACTGTATGTTTCCAGATCATCTGCGATTGCCCGTAAAACTCAGATAGCGAAATAAAAGTGCGGCTCAAGCTGGAAGCAGAGCTTTTTTCCTCCTATCCCTCCATCGTTGAGGAAGCGTACAAAAAAAGCATCGTCCGTCTGCGACGCCCGCAGATGAGCCGACGAGCGGAAGAATCAGGGACGTTGCGTAACATAATGAGCAGTCCAAGACACGACCTATCGATTCGGCCCTTCGTGGAGATGTTTTACAATCGGCGGGGCCGCCCATTACCGAACACGTTACACAGGTGAGTTTTCATAAGCGAGATTGTTATGCAATGTCATGTGACTTTAAGAAACGTTTGTGCTGACTGCATCGTCCGGACGTCAGTTGAAGATTAAATTGCTAAATGTAACTGTGAATAGTATTTCTCAGTTTGTAAAAAATGCCAACGACGGCAAAGAAATGGGCATTATATCATAATCTTATGAGCCTGGAAATCGCCTGAATGTCTTAGACTGATTGCTCCTTTCTGAAGTAAGCCTCACAGAATAAATATTTGCTTCCTTCACAGCGATATTTAAAACTGAGTCCAAGAACTTGCTTGTTAGGAGGTTTTTAGAACATGGCACTTCTTTGGTACATGCATAGTAACAAAGGCACCGGTAGAACGTTTCTGATTTGATATTCAATCTGCAGCTTCTTATCCGTTTTTTAAATGCAGAGCATTTGTATAACTCACGATGTCACCCGTGCGTCGGCGTCCGCAGCAGCCAGCCTCCCCCTACACTATAAAAAGAAAAAGAAATAACAGTTACCGGCGCCTGGTTTCGATCCCACTACCCTGCGGGCGGAACGCAAGGTACATGGTGCTCTACCCACTGCGCCACAAAACGACACAGAATCAAAGGCTACGAACGCGCCTTATATCCCTGACTCATTCAAACTACGTCGTCAGCGGCGTGCGTTGGCGACTCAGCGGCGTGCTAGCGGCGTGATAGCTGCGAGGTGTACAGGTGATAGCACCAACCCCCCAAACACTAAACGTTACCGCAATACAACCACCCCGTATAAAGCGGGTTGGCGCGGGCTCCACTCCAGTCAACTCCTGCGCTCTCTTCTCTTGCGTTCGTCGGCGGTCGCGGGGGCATGCGACCACAAAGCGGTCGTGCTCGTCGTGCGCTAAATCGACACTCGCCATCTCAACGACCACTCCTCCCCAGAGGCCCCGCAGAGAGGGACCAGAGTAAATCCAGAGGCATTCCACACGTCGACAACCGACTGAACACCCCTCCATCCCCAGGCCCCCCCCCCTCGAGAGATAAAAAAAGAAGAGAAACAATAAAGATCCCACCGATTGGGGGGGGGGTGCAAGAGATGGCAATAAATAACAACAAGTTGACGTTACCTACTTACGTCTCTCTCCACTCTCTCTCTCTCTCTCTCTCTCTCTCTCTCTCTCTCTCAAACCCAACTACCACCACCAACAACTACCACCACCACCACCACCAACCCTACGCCACGTAAACGACCCCAATGCTCTGCATTTACTCGTTTCCCTCGCGCGGGAGCATGCGACGGAGGGTTTTTTTTTCATAAGTAGCAATGTTTCAGCTTTTTTACTGGCAAATATGTACAAATATTCAGCCTAATATCAGAAGCTGTGTTAACTACTTAATTAATTCTTGCGATATTTCGCTGCGTATGATATAACCGCCTGTAAATAAAATAGCGAAATTCATAACGTAAGTAGCTCGCGCGGCATTAATTGAACTAAAAATGCTCAGGGTCATCCCATCTAGCCATCACGCTTCAGGTGGAGAGATAACTGGCTGCCCTGTCGACAAAGGAGTTATTCTACTTTCATTACTCTCATTTTTAAGGCTGCATTATTTTTGCACAGTTTTCAAGTCTACGGCTTCGTCTATCTGAGCGAGCATAGTGGACTATTGGGCTTTATATAGTCAGTGCACCCATGACCTCATGATTTAGGATTCACGGCATTATGAGCTTGGGGTGGACAATCTGCTAAGAACAGAGCGTTCACACGCACAAATCAGTAACAGACGACAAAGTGGATGACCCGGCTTACTCACGACTCAAGCGGCAAACAAAATGCTCTCAGTACAGTTGTAGGAGGATAGCCGCGAAAATAGGTACCGGGCGAAAGCAGTGTTTGCAATGACGGCGTCTATATCGGAATGCGATGAATGCGTCTACGTCACGAGCGGCTACAAATAAATGATGGCCGCAAAGACGAGTTGGCAGGGAGTAGCCCTCCTACCGCTGTTGTCGGATCTAGTTCATGTATTCTCCTAAATCCACAGCGATTCCCCAAAGAATCGCAGTCGGGAAGAGAACGCCGAGCGTAATCCGTCCGCAAAGGCTGCGGACGAACCCACGAGTGGACGAATCAACGACGTTGCGTAATGTGATCCGCTTACCGCGGCCAGAATCCGTGATTCGGTCCTTCGGGCTAATGCCCCATTACCCCTTTTTGGCGCGTACCGCTTGTGGTCGTTCGGGACATTTCAGTGACAGTTTATTCGGAAGTCCCGAACACCGGTGCCCGAAACAAAATGTACATGCACGTGTCTGTGTGGGTAGGCGAAAATGGCTGCAGGTGGCAGCGTCTAGCAGACGACACAGCTACCGGTTTAAAGTAGTCTGTATGACGATAGAGTGTGAAAGCCGACGATGTGTAAACAGTTTTTGCAAGGCCTGTAAAGTACGATCGAATGAAAAAGGACAAGCAGGCGCCCACAAACATGCGAATTTGATGAATTATCGGGCAATGGCCACACAGACAATTTTAATGGCGTTGATGCGTCGCTGGACTGTTAATAGAGCGCTCCTGCGCACAGCAACGAAGCCTTCATGATTTATTCGTAAAACACGGCGCAGTAAACACTTTAGAGGAGAAATGTGACCGAATCTAGGAACAGGGTCATCTAGAAGGCGTATACAGGCTGAAAACACAAAATGGCACAAAATGCCAAAGAGCAATCATATCAAAATGATGGATCTTTCTCACTATTGGGATTGTTTGTTTAATGGTTCTACGAGGTAATTTTTTTTTACAAAAAGAAAAACACAATCAGCGCGTTGCGTAGTGAGACCACGGGTTCAGCCCCCTAACGACTCAGGTATATGTGCACGAGGGTTTCATTCGTGGAGCATTTTTGGATGCAACCGGCAGCCACTGACCTTCTAATGCGAGCATATATGCCCAGAGAGTCGATTATATTTCTTTGTTTTATTTAATCCCCGTACTCAGGTGGTTTATGACCTCTATTCATGGCTGTAGTGATGCTACCAACATGTCCGTTCGGGTTCAGCCAAGGATTACTGTTCTTAGCTATATGATTGCGTATTTATTCAGCGAGTTCGGCCGAAATGCCATCTTTTCCATTCTGCTTGTTTGGGACGGCGGCGCATAAACAAACACCTGATGAATGTTCCCTTTCCCCCCCGCACGGGGCACCTTGAGTATTCATGGTGACGGTGAGCAGCGACACCGCGGACCCCGAGCTCCCAACATAAGCCGTGTCCAACCGTGGCGAGGTGTTTAAAGGTGAAGGGTAGAAGCCGTAAACGGTGGCCGTCGGAGCCTTGGTCAAGCTCCGGCCGATGGGCTCCCTGCCTGTCTACCAGGCAGGGAGCTCCGGGACCTCTTTGACTACCAGGGTAAGGTCAAAGGAGAAAGTACCCCCGTCTCCCTGCTTTTATACTATGCTTTATGGTATTGTCTAAACCCCCCCCCCCCCAACCGTGATCGGCCCCCTAAAAGGGGCCGCACCGAAGTATCGTTTCCTCCATTGCCGTCGTTAACCTTTCCTGAACCGGATCATTTTTCTCGATTTCTTGTCATGGAATCCCTCAATCCAACCCACCCGCTTGCATCTCAGTCAGTCTTCTTGATCGCCAAGTATCTTGAAGCCATAATAGGTAAATCGTATAAGTGCAAAAAACAAAGGTCTGGTGAACTCCTGATTGAAATAAATGACAAGCAGCAGTCTGCAAAGCTTCTTGCTCAGACTAGACTGGCTGATCTCGACATCCGGGTCACACCCCATCGGAGCCTCAACAGCTCGCAGGGTGTGATATCCGAGACAGACCTCCTGAACGAAACGGATGCGGATCTCCTTGCCGGCTTGAAGGATCAGGGCGTCACTGCCGTGAGACGCATCACCATCCGTAGAGACGACAGGGAGATTCCCACCAAGCACATCATCCTGACATTTGACCGCGCAGTTCTCCCACAACATATATATGCAGGTTTTATCCGGTGCTCAATACGTCCGTACATCCCGAACCCGCGGCGCTGTTTTAAGTGCCAGCGTTTCGGGCATGGTACGAACTCTTGCCGTGGCCGAACGACGTGTGCAAAGTGCGCTGCGCACGATCATCCGAGCGAGAACTGCTCAGCCGAAACTCTCACTTGTGTAAACTGCGGGGGGGCACATGCGGCATACTCCCGCAAGTGCGAAAAATTTCAACTAGAAAAAAAGATCATAAACATTAAGGTAACCGAGAACATCACCTTTCCAGAGGCGCGGAAGAGGTTCGCCTCTTTCCCCCTGGGGAGGTACGCCGACGCAGCTCGCCGGGGGGCGGAGCGGCGTCTGGTTTCCACAGGGACCCAGTTCAGCGAGTCTGACCTGGTCCCTCGCCCGCCCCCCCCCCCCCCCCTGGGTTGCCTCTGGCAGCCCAACCCGCCACCACGCCGCTTGCTGAGGCAGCAGCGGTTGTGGTGGCAACCTCTTCCGTCGGGACCGGTGCCGCTCCCGCCTCTGTCTCCCCGCCCTCCAGTGCGTTGGAGGGTACAGAGGTGATGGACACCACGGGCCCCGCACCGGTTCCCACCGCCACCGCACCGCCCGTGCCACCTCTGGCGCCCCGGACGCCCTCGGCGGTGGCGGCTCAAACGAAGGGCTCCCGAGGGGGGGCCAAGTCCAGGGGGCCCGGTCCGTCGGGCACCCCTCGGACATCCGACGACGAGATGGATGTCGGGCCGTTCCTGCCTGCAACGCAGCGCAAGGAACGCGTGCCGACGCCAAAGCCTCCCGACAAGCCAAAAAAGGCGAGAGTCACAGCCCCGAAAGACGGCACATAAACAAACACACACACTCCAGTAGCTCTCACACTAAATAATGGGAAGAGAAAACATAATTCAATGGAACTGTAGAGGCCTTCTTAAAAATCTTGACGATGTATACGAAATACTGCATGTTAATCAGCCAAGTGTAATGTGTGTTCAGGAAACACATTTGAATTCCAAGCACACAAATTTCTTGAATAGTTACATGGTCTTCAGAAAGGACAGGGATGGCTGCACACACTCTTCTGGCGGTGTGGCCATAATTGCCCGGAAATCCTTAGCCTGCCACCCTGTCACTCTGAACACTGTCCTTGAGGCTGTAGCAATTCGAACAATATTATTGAATCGGTTGATAACGGTATGCTCCATCTACATTCCTCCTGATCATGCACTTTCGAGCTCTGATTTCGAGGCGCTGGCCGACCAGCTTCCCGAACCATACATACTAAGAGGCGACCTTAATGCGCACAACTCCCTTTGGGGCTCTTCCCGTACGGATGCCCGGGGTCGCCTGATAGAGAAGTTTCTTACATCCTCCGGAGCATGCCTTTTCAACAAAAAACAGCCTACATACCATAACTTAGGACACAATACATACTCGCATCTTGACTTGGCTATTAGTTCCGCAGTTCTCTTTCCATGTCTTGAGTGGGGTGTGGGCACGGACCCATATGGTAGTGACCATTTCCCCACTTCATTAACGTATATAGGTACAGGCCCGAGCAGTCCATCTTCCCATAACAGGTTTAATGAATCAAAAGCAAACTGGAGCACATTCACACAAACATCTCAACTACACCACACATCCATAAAACACCTACACGTTGAGGAGGCCGCCCAACTCGTCACGGCGCACATCCTCGACGCTGCCGAAAAGTCCATTCCCCAGGCCTCCAGTGGGTCCCGCACCCCAAGGAGGCCCTGGTGGAACGAGGACTGCAGGCGGGCGCGAGAGGCCCAGAACAAGGCGTGGGGTGTCCTTCGCCGGTACCCCACGTCACATAACCTCATTTCTTTTAAACGAGCAAAGGCTTTTGGGAAGCGAGTGCGTCGTGAGGCGAAAAGGGAGAGTTGGCGCACCTTCCTCACTTCCATCAACTCATACACTGACACACACAAAGTCTGGACACGAATACGAAAACTAAAAGGACAACAGACACACAGCCTGCCCCTGGTTAGTACAACAGGGGACACACTGGAAGACCAGGCTAACACACTTGCGCAACACTTGGAACACGTGTCCAGTTCAGCACACTACACCAACACTTTCATTAAACACAAAGCATCATGTGAGAAGAAGTCCTTGCGAGACACTAATAAGTCGAACTCATCCTATAACACCCCCTTTTCACTTCATGAGTTGAAGGTCGCACTCGGTACTTGTAAACCTTCAGCTCCAGGTGCAGACAGGATTTCATACACAATGATACAACACTTACATGCAGACACGCTTGAAACACTTCTTCACCTCTACAATAAAATATTTCTTTCGGGGCACTTCCCACGCTCTTGGAGGGAGGCCATAGTAGTGGCTTTCCTAAAGGAAGGGAAGGACCCTTCCTCTCCCGCCAGTTATAGCCCCATTGCCCTGACAAGCTGCCTGTGTAAGCTCTTCGAGAAGATGATAAACAGGAGACTCGTGTACTTCTTAGAGTACAATGGTCTTCTCGAGAGCTGCCAGGCAGGCTTTAGGGCGGGGCGATCTACGAACGATCAACTCGTTGCGTTAGAGTCGTATATTAAAGATGCCTACCTCCATAAGCAGTACTGTATGACAGTATTCTTTGATCTTGAAAAGGCGTACGACACTGCTTGGCGGTACGGCATCCTCAGCGATTTGAAGTCCTTTGGTATGTCGGGTAACATGTGGAACATGCTTGCCAGTTACCTCTCTGAAAGAACATTTCGCGTGCGAGTTGGAACTGCACTCTCTAGAGTTCATGTGCAGGAAAACGGTGTTCCGCAAGGCGGAGTTTTGAGTTGCACTTTGTTTATTGTAAAAATGAACTCTCTTCGGAAGGCTCTGCCACCAACCATTTCCTGCGCAATCTATGTAGACGACGTGCAATTATCCTTTAAGTCTTGTAACCTGTCTATCTGCGAGCGCCAAGTCCAGCTTGGTGTTAACAAGCTAGCTGGCTGGGCAGATAGCAATGGTTTTAAATTTAATCCTGGAAAGTGCACTTGTGTTTTGTTTTCCAAGAGGCGTGGCATCCGGACGGATCCAGACATTCAACTCAATGGTGTCTCGATTCCTGTAAGAAAGGAACACAAGTTCTTAGGTATTATCTTTGACGAAAAGCTGACATTCATCCCACACCTAAAACAACTAAAACATAAATGCTTAAAAACAATGAATATCTTGAAGGTTCTGTCGCACATCTCTTTTGGTGCTGACAAACAACTTCTCTTACGTGTTTTTACCAGCTTGATAGGTTCACGATTGGACTATGGTAGCGTTGTTTATGGGTCAGCAAGTAAAACATCCCTCAAAATGCTGGACCCAGTGCTTCATCTAGGGCTCCGCTTGTCATGTGGTGCCTTCCGAACTAGTCCGGTCGAAAGCCTGTATGTTGAGTGCAACAAATGGAACCTACAACGTCAGCGAGCATACACAGACCTCCTTTATGCTTTTAAAATTTCATCCATGCCTCACCATCCTTTTAAATCAGTTTTTCATGATACCTCCATGACTGAACTCCTTTTAAATCGACCATCGTTCTCTGCGCCCTTCTCTTACAGAGTTAGAGAGGAAGCGTCAGAGCTTGCTGTCTCCTTTTTAGATACCATCCAAAGTTCTGTAACAGATTTCATAGCACCATGGCACCTCCGCCCTGTCTCATGCGACACATCATTTACACATGTAGATAAAAACCGAGCTCCCACATGTGCAATTCTGCAGCACTTCTTGTATTTGCAGGAGAAGTATCATTATTCTGAATTTTATACGGACGCCTCTAAAACTTCCACCTCGGTGTCCTGCGCGGCGCATGGGCCCGGGCTTAGTGTCACTAGAACTCTTAACAGTAATACAAGTATCTTTACGGCAGAGGCTTATGGTGTACTTCTGGTTGTTAATCATATCCTTCAAAGCCACATCCCACAATCCATTATATATACAGATTCTCTCAGTGTTGTGCGGGCGTTGTCGTCAACAAAGTCTTCAAAAAATCACGTTATAAATTTAATAGTCAAGGGTGTTATGTCTGTGTATGTACGCAAATTTGAACTTGTTCTTTGCTGGGTCCCTGGCCACTGTGGTATAGCCGGGAACGAAGCAGCTGATCGAATGGCTGCTGCTGCTACACTCTCGAATGCAGTAGACATAACCACATTACCCTACACCGACGTGAAACCACACATCAGACAACGCCTTCGCACAACATGGCAAGCGCACTGGAATCAACAGACTGACAACAAACTACACATTATAAAGCCACTCTTGGGAGCATACACCACTGATACTCACAACAGACACAACGAAGTTACCCTGGCTCGATTACGGATAGGCCACACGCATGCAACACATTCCCACCTGCTCACGGGATCTCCAAGACCCCTGTGTGGCAGGTGCGGGGAGGGCCTATCCGTAGTCCACATACTAATAACATGCAAGGCACTTCACACAACACGACACAAACACTTCAGAGAACTCTGCAGACAACATATCCCACTACATCCATCGCTATTTCTAGGTGACGATGCCAGTGTTTCTATGGAACGTGTGTTTGATTATTTGTCAGATGTTAAGTTTTTAAACCTTATCTCATATCACGCATAATCAAATCTGGCCCTATACACCAGCCATCAGCATTACCTTTAATTGATTTTACTATGTCCGATGTACATGTTTTTATACCTACCTTTTTGTGGTAATCACTTCGCTTCATCATATAACTTCTTCTTTGGCGCTCTTTGTCCTCGTTGGCCTTGCGCCATGAAACACCAACCATCATCATGTTCCCTTTCCCTCCGAGTTAAATTGCGTTTTTCTGTTATTTTCCTTGTTTTCATTAGTGGGCCACTCATATTTTTCTGAAGGGAAGAATCTGGACCGCATTTACTCCGTTCCTCTTCTATCCTGTCGTACTCTTTTGTCTCGTATTCAACTTTGTTCGTTGCACACAAATGTAGATCTTTCTTTGGTCAGGTCAAAGCAGACGTATAAACTTTATCTTCAAAGCCCCTAAGCTGCGCTTGAGCTTTAAGGCACTCTGCAATAGAGGACAGAGGCTTGATTCAAGTCTTGAAGTATTTATTGTGTGTTATCGAATACCTCCTACTCCGAAGCGCACTTTTATTTCTCTCGCTTCAAAAATAGTACCTCTGTGTTCAGGAATAGATTTCGCAACTCCACGTGTCCCTTAATAACTTTATGAGCCCTGCGCACCCGTGGTGGCTTTTCATAAAGTCTGCTATCTCTCCTTCTGGTTCACGCATGGCTCGTGGCTCGACCAGGCGTCCCCAAAGTAAGGTTTAAGGATCTGCCACTGTCCTCGCATGACCATTGGCAGAAAAAAAAACTGGCCGTTGATTTGAGCAGTGCTTTATTTCCAGGCGCCCTGCATGAGACCACCCTCCGTCCTTAACCAACAATAAGGCCGGTTAGTGCACTAAGCTCTGTTACCTTGTACCTGGGGGAAAGTTTAATCAGCTTAGTTTTTTTTAGACCATGATTCGTTTCATTAAAATGTAGCGTTTTCTCCCCGCTCAACTGCGAATGATTCAACGGGCCTGCTTTTGGTTTTCGCAGAAGCTACCTTTGCTGAATAAATTCTTTCCTGTTATGTTACATTTTTTGGGAGATAGTCGACTTTATGGTCGACTATCTCGATTTTTATAATTATAGTCAATGATGCGTTACATAATTCTAAGCCAAAAAGCTAGAAACAAGAGAAGAACACAGGAATCAGAGTCAAGAAGTACCGCAAGTAACAATACAAGGCCGAAAAACAAAGAAAAACACAAAAAACTTTGAATAATTATGCAGCCATGTATCCGAAGAACCAGTGTATCTGGAACTAGAATGTCAAGACGGGTTTGCGCCGGAAATTCCCTGAAGACCAAGTTAAAGGCTTCGCACTAGCAGACAACACGCAAAAAAAAAATACATCTTTGGAGACACTATAGGTACATACAGCGGAATTTACATTCAATCTTCTACACAATGTTTATGCTCATGTGGGCCTGCATAAATGATGAGGTGCCGAAACGGTGCGGAGAAGGCGTCGGAAATTTAAGGAACACGTGCCAGACTGGCTTTGGAGTTGTGTGCTGTAAAGAACAACAGATAAGGTGTTTTAAAATGTCTCAAACCAGTGACAGCACAAGCGTTACCCACGTTAATGGCATTTTTCACAACCCCTGTATATCGGGGTTCAAGGTCACATCGCTTTGATGCCTTCCGTCAGGTGGCAGCTCACACTTTCATGAAAAAGATGGACAAGTGTTGAGCAGTCGAAGTTATATCTGCTGTGCTGGAGTCTGAAATTCACTCTTATAGCTTCCATGCGGTTTTTCTAGCTGTTACTGTTGCTGTTGTAGGTAATTAACTGAAAAAAGATGAAATGAACAGGTCCCCTTGCCGTAATGCTTCCATCCATTGAATCAGTCTAAACAAATGAAGCACGTGACAGAAAGACACGGCAGGAGGGCAGTGTCTTGGGTTTAGGTGACGGAGCCTCTGAGTATGGCATTTGGAGTGGCCGTTTTCTGGAGAGCACTAGTGTCAGTTGGCAATGGAGAGTTGTCATGGCCTAATTCTGTGTGTCTATTTTCGTAGGAGCGGCAATTCCATTGGTAGATTGTGATGGCGGAGGAACTAGCCCCCTTCGGATAAGAAGGCGGTTGTAGCGGCCAGCTCTGTACCGTCGGGGGGGGGGGGGGGGTTTGGGTTTCTTGTGTAGGGGGGGGGGAGGGTTGGCTGGGTGGCATGTTCCATTTTGATCAGGGGCTGGGGGATTGTGTCTGTTAGTCTAAATAGAGTATCGGCTGTGTCGGTGACGGTTTTGTAACGGGTAAGATGTGAAGTGGCGATGTATTGTTTAATCATCGGGATGTCTTGCGTTCGAATTTTCCCTTCGAAGACGGCTGCGACCAGATTGACCGTGAGGAGGAGGGGGGGGGGGGGTGAGGGCAGTGCGGGTTCAGAGTCTGGAAGCTTCTTGATAGTTCGCTTGGTGAGACGGTTTGAAATTTTAAGATCCTCAATTTAAGCGAGCATTGCGTCGTTGCGCTTGGGGCCGGAGATGTGGGTGTTATGGAGAGAGCGGTCGGCGCGACGGTGGTGGAGCAGGCGGTCGTAATAGGGGCTACTGATGGGGTGGTAGACCTCGCCTTAGCGGGGTGTGAGGCCAAATAAGGGTAGGAGTGAGCAGTGCGGGAGCGTGAGATGATGGCTGGGCAGCTAACCTCTTGTGGGTTTACGACTTGAGCGGTTGTAGTCCCCACGAAATGGAGCCGAGGCTTCTTCATGGGGGGCGTCGGAATAGACGATTTAGGGCAGTCCTTGTCTCGCCTGTATTGTGTAGGACATAACACATTTCGCACATTTGGGAACATGGATGCTCGGCGGCAGCTTTTCATAGTCTGCTGGCTGATTAGTTTCGGTTGTCAGGGTTTAGGGCACACACCTTGCCGGTGGCTGATGTCGCGTGAGATTTCGCAGGCTGCAGTTCGTTAAAACGGGCGGACCTGGTATAGTTTGCTGCCTACTTCAACGTAGAAGGGCCCGTGAGGTCCGTGACATGTGGGCAGTGCCGGGGTGACGCGACCGATGAGAGGCGCGTTGATAAGTTGGGGCTTGTTAGCTTGAAGAAGATAAACCGGGATGTCAGGAGTAATGTTAGTGTCGAGGTCAGGGAACACCCCTCGGAAATTGTTTGCGGGAGGTATTAGGTAAGCCATTAATTCGTGTTGCATTGCTCCGAGTTGTAATGTTGTGACATTGCTGAGCGCTATCGCATATTTTGCGTTAGAAGTGGTGGCCACAAGAAGGTTGTGAGAAGCCCGTAAGTGAACTTTACCTTGCCGTAGAAAGCTCGTTGGGGAATAACACCGGCAGTCGGGGCCACACCCACACTTTTTTTTTTGTGTGTGTGTGTGTTTGGGGGGGGGGGGGGGAGTTGCGGGCACAATGTCGGCCATGTTGAACATTAATGTGGGCTTATTTTCGCATATGAATCTGCGCATATTTGACATATGCAGTCGATCCCGGATATATCAAACCCAGATAGATCAAATTATTGAATATATATCTAACATTCCAAACACCCCCTTGAAAATCATATGAAAAGTATAACAGGTTTGTACACGTGTATCAAATTTTTGCCCACCGTCACATTCGATATATCGAAAACCGCGCCGCAAGTGCCCCGCAAGTGCGCTTACCGTGGAGTTGTGGGCGATGATGATTACTTCACGCATGTCGCGTCGCTTGGACGGCCGTCAGCACCTGCTCGACCTGCTCGATGCGCTAGCATGGGGATAGCCTTATGACAACGAGAACGTATGGTGGGATTGGATGCGAAAGGGGAAAGGGGAGGGGAAACAGACGGGAGGCGTTGTGACCCTGAGGCGGCTCTGCTGGCATGGAAACCAGTGCGGCGTTGTGCGTGCTTCTTTGGTTCGCGGCGTCGAGTCTTCGGAGCCATGTTTGCGAAAAAAAAAAAGAAAAACGGAAGAATTTCAAAGGACGAAGGCGGACGTGATTGGTCTGGTGTAGGCCAGTGAAAAGAAGTCGTCGGCTGCAGCTGCTTTCGAAATTCGAAATTACTCGGAGCAGGCTTGAGCCCGACACTGCACAGCAAGCTGTCGTAAGGCGAAGGCAGCCCAGCCCAGCCGTCCTGCAGCACATATGTCGTGTGCTTGTTTTTGAGGCTGGTGCCGCAGAGAGATGTTTGGAGACGTGTTTGGAGAGGAGAGGTGTTCGGTTACAAAAACCGGTGGCGTTGAGTGCCTCGAGAGGGAATAAGAGAGCTGTCAGCATTCCCATGCGAAATTCCGGATGCCGCAAGAGCACGTAAATTCGTCAGTATTGATGACGACGACCAGGCTGTGGTGGATCGCAACGATGGGGCGATCGCAGCGGGGATCACTATTAGCGAAAAACCGGAGCTTATTAGCGACCCTGACGACGTTCCCAACCGCCAAGCTTGCGTCAGCACACAACGTAATTCGTAGCCGCGGCAGCGCAGTAAACCGAGCCGGGCTTCCTCATTTGAATGGCGTTAGTAAGATTTAAGGCAGCTTGGTGAACTTAATGATGCAGAAGATGAAGCAAGCGAAGCTCATAAACCTTTTCGTGCTAAATATAGTCAGGTGGTGATCGCGCTGTGTTTGTATTTTCCGTGCTTTGAGGAACAAACAGGGAAGTTCCCACGGCTGTGCGGAGTTTTCGTACACGCTTCAGATGGGTATATTTTATATTTCGAATTATCGATATCTCGAACTTTTCGCGTTCCCCTTGGAGTTCAGTATATCCGGGATCGAGTGTAATAGAGAGTTCTACCAGAGTGGAGAACCGGTTCTGGTCGGCTACCGGGTACCCGGTAGCCGACCGGCTTCACGGCGCAAGCGCTGAGGGGAGAGACCGGCTGGGCGCATGCGCAGGAGCACCAACCGTGTACCGGGCGCCTTACCGAAACCGGTTGTCAGCTCTGATATAAGTCTCCAATAAAAGGATACTTTCAAATTACTTTTTTTTCTGCAAGAAAATACTTTGTCCGAAATTTAATTTACTTTGTCCGAAAGAGTAAAAGTTGGGGTTAGCACTTTTGCCACAGCATGTAGGGACGAGCCTGCGTTTTAAAAGCGGTAGTTACAGCGCTCTCCCCCGTGCCGCTACTAGCGTGACTAGAGGACCTTCCCACGACTGTCAACGAAATAGTTTTTCACGTTCAAAGCAATCGCTCTCGTGATCTTAAATCGGAGTTGCAATTTCTATCCATTGTACTCATGCTTCGTTGAGGGCAGGAACACAGAAGGTGTGCATGTGTTAAGTGCTTCGCGGGGTTCTGTACATCCCTTAACAGATCCTGACCCCTACTACTGGTGGGTCCTGACTGACAGGACAACATCAGAAGTGTCGCCCGACTCGCCCCAATACAAGTATGGTAGAAATGGTCGGACCTCAAGGGCTGTTGCTGGTAGTCGCTGGCTCCAGGGCGAGAGGGACGGCCGAGAGCTGATGGCTTCGACAGGGGCTTCGGTCGCTGGGCATTGGGCGTACGGGACACGTCTGTGCGAGGAGCGTAAGTAGTGGTTGGTTGCCCCATTGGAGAAAGGAGGGATTCCAACTGGAGGCCGGATGTTGGGTATTCCGAAGGGTGACACGCATGTTGCAGCGTCGTCTAGCTGAGCGTGGAGTTCACGAACATGAAGGGGCAGGCACACGTTACAATCCCTGGAGGGGCAGTCGGTCGGCAGGAGCCATCACAGTACATATTTTTCGGATCACCGAAAATGTACTGTAGACAAAATTCTAAACAAAATTCGTGGTGTCTTGCGAAGCAGCGGTGCTTCAGATTAGGAGATCTGGTCCTACAGGCATCGCGGGAGGATACGGTACGGCAGCGGCTCTGCGCGTAAGGTTTCGCGCGTAAGGTGCTGCGGGTAAGGTTCTGCGCAGTGGTCCAGAGCAGTAGAAATTGCCGATGCCGATTTCTCGTGGTCCGTATGGTCCTTGGGGACGAGGGAAGGGTCAGTGAATGCTGATCGATGTTAGGAACACGCAGGATAGAGGGGTGGGGTTGTCGGTCGAGTTGATCGGCAGATATTTAGACACAGTGGGAGCGCATGCAGAACAAACCACTCGTTTCAGCCTCCTAGCTGTGAATCTTAAAAAATAAAGGAAATAATTTGTCGCAATAAGATAAAATAAAGAGAAACTGGCAAACATAACAGAATCGGCCCGTTTCCCAGTTTCACTAGGCATGCTACAGGCTATGGTAATTGAGTGCAGAAATATATTCCTTGAAGATTTCAAATTCTCTAGCAAAAAAAGAATACACCGAAGCCCACTGTTATATTGCAGGTAAAGAAAAAAAAGTAAACGAATACAGCGATAATGAAGGTAGTGCAACAAATGGTATAGCTGCCTTGATATTAGAGCTCGCTTTTCTTGTGTAGCTTCAAACTGATTACAATGGCATTACTACAGTTTCACATACTTCGCGAACATATTTTTGTCCTCAACTCGGGTCATTGAATTTCTTTTCTAATTGCCCGAAAACAGCAAGAGCACAATACCACAGATGTTGCAGCTTTTGGATGCCGATTGCCTTAGTGTGGTGTTAAAGCGTTATGAAGCTTTGGATGGTTGAATAGCGTTCGCTATGTACGGCAGATGTGGTATTTTGTTAAATATATTATCAAAAATAATCTTGGATGAATAGTTATGGGCATCCAGAAATGATTGTGAGTTCGAAAGTACCCACATATTTGCAATATTTTTCATGTCGAGAATTTCCTAGAACTTAGGGGACTATTTTCCCATATTGTGCGTTTTTTTAAAATTAAGCGGCAAACGCATTGTTTTATTATGACGGACTAATAGGTGTGCATGAAATGACGCGCCACTGTGAAGTCTAACTATCCCGGCACCACACCGGAAAGGAACACTGAATGTAGGTCTTACAAAGCTTAAAATTAGAACTATTTCCGAATGCACTGTGCGCTGGTCGCGCTAAATGAATTCTTATGCTTTACAGACCAGAGAAATTGATCTACATTTTGGACAGTGGGCGACGTTTTACAAGGAGCTTTTGTTCCGAACCAGGGCAATTTGCTTTTTATCGCGAAGATGCGACTCGCAGTGTTTGGGATACGTTTGTTTTCAGGTTTGAATTGACCATAATAAAACCATTAGATCCATTTCAATGGTCTAGGACCCATAACTGCTTGTCGTATTCAATTTGTTGTGTGCGTTTTACGTTTTCGAGCAATAAAGCGTAAATGTTTTCGTTCATCCCGACGAAACGATTAGATTTCGAAGACTTAGGAAGCATAGTCACACGTTTTTGCTTTGTTATAAAGCCCATTGTGATGCAGAAGAAGCAAGCGAGCGTATCAAAGCAGTAATTGAATGTAGAGCTTAAGGTATAAAACCTTATTGCCCTTAAGTTGGTTTTTTAAACCAAATTTTCTTGAATGTCCTTTTCTCACTGGGGCAAGCCGGCAGCGCTACTGTGGGCGTGATCGCAATACCACCATACCGTTTCAAATTGTGCCTTCGTATTCATGACGTACTTATTTCTTTGTTACCTTTCTTGTTCTTCTGTATGGGATGTGTTTTAAAGTACGGCGGTTAATAAAGCAATGGGCGAGATCGCTCTAGCGAGCCACTTTGTACCGTCATCTACTGTGGCATCGTATGAAGGCATATACCCGCATTGGGGGTAGGCCAAGAATGATGAAACCTCCCACCGGAAGTTGTTAAGGAGTGTAATGAAATACTATGCTGGCCGGCTGCGGTGCATTAGTTACCGTCTATAACTACGGGACCCCGTTCAGTAACACGTGAAACATATCTGGTACAAATAAAATTGATTGAAATGTAGTGAATAATGGTTTGTCGGAAGTGTGTTGAGAGGCACCTATCCCTTCGCACGATTGGCCAAGAAGGAATAAGATGCATTGACCACAGTCGGTAGCTTCTTAACCGGATCCAGCTGTGTGTAACGACGGTGCCGATGTTGGCTGTGGCAGCGAAGTGAAAAGGCCGGAGGAAGACTGGTGGGCGGGGCGCAAGATGACGACGGCCATCAGCCACGCCTGAGGTCATCCCTACATGTAACAGGACTCACAACTGCACTCCCATTCTAACCACGTCCCCACAACCGTCTTTTAGCACGTCGTTAAGTGCAAGACAGAAGTGAAGCCAGCAACCAGCCCACATCATAGCGTATGGCCGACCTTGCTTTCCCTTATTGCCGATCGGTCAGTGGACCCGCAGTGATGCGCGACGTTTACAGCAAACGTCACACACCAGCTCGAGATTAACCTCCGGCCCAACAGCGGGAACTCCGAAGTGCCAAGACCGGCCAGCGTGCAGCGCCCCTCGCCATGACGTCATAATTGCATCATGATTGCAATACTGTACTTGCATCAATTTAATATATCATCATCCTCCTCCCAATGTGATATCACCGCTGCAGCCCAATCCCATGATTACCGCAGTTGTTCTCCCCTCCTACAAAAACCACATCATAATGGTATCATTACCACGATGTCTTAATGTCGCGATCACAAGCAGAGCTGCACTATATTTTCGTATTGTTGGTTCGAACAGTTGTCTGCGAATTTTCGTTTGCTTTTTCGTTTTTTAGAGCTTTAGAATTCCCGTCCCCAAGAAGACAGTGGTTTGTCAGCAAGCATTTTGCTCCGTTATTTCAACGATCATTTTTAAAGAATGCAACCAAAATCCCCAAAAGAGGTTTTTTTTTTTCAATGAGAGCTGGCGTAAGCCCCCTTTTCGTTGTTGGACAGCCCAAAGCAATAGGGTTTCTGGGAATAAGTTGGCGTAATTACTTTCCCACATTACATAGTCATTAGTGTCGCGAAGTAGGACATTTTCTTCACGCTCAGTTTCCGCGTGCTGTTGTGTTTTCAGACGAACTCATTCCCGCTTAGCGTCGGGTCTGTTACTACTATGTGAACATGGTTGTAACGACTGTGACTAATTATGGCAATTCATCATTGACTTTTCTCATGGCGTGCAAATGGCGTCTGTAGATATTTTCTCCCGAAGCGAGGTTAATTATGAAAGCAATCGGGATGAAATGCTTCCTTCCCAAAGAAATATCAGCGCTGCCTCCCCTGAGCACAGTCGACATTCCCGTAGCTCCAGATTTTTACAAAATGAGCAAGACTCCACCTACATCGATTGGCTGATTTTCTCATGAGGGCTATTTAGTCAAGCAGGTGTGGCTTTACAGATTTGTTTCGGTGTATTAACAACCATAATGAACGATATAAATTAACTAATCTCGTGTGTATTTGTCTAATTATTAGGCATATTGTGCCTGACGATGCACTCGTTTCTTTTTATATACCACATTGTAATTGCATGAATTGCATCAGCTCATGTTCCAGCTGTAACTGCACGTCTCAGTCGCCGTTTCGCGAGGTGCGTGATTGGCACTTTTGACAAAACCCGATTCTGACAAACAATTGTCTCTGTCAACTAAAGGAGGTCAAAACAGACGTCGCCGGTCGCTTTTCTGTATCTTTTTATTCCCAGGGAAAACGCATCCTTTCAACAGTGAAGCACATTATGGGCCTTCGTTCGATAACCTAGTTTAAAAGAAAGCCAGGAGTGGATTTATACTCACTCGTTGAATTGGGCATGAAAAAGCACTCGTTGCTTCCTTGAGCTGAAATGTGCTGGTGTATTTATGAGTGCACAAGGCTTGTAATATTTTGAAGGTGCTACAAGGTCCTGCGGAGACTGTGAATTGAAATTGGGCTTGTACGTTGCTTTTAATAAATGAAAGTAGTCACACAAAAAATGCCTGACACTGGTTTTTGGGCTTCAGGAAATACAATTACGTATACGGGGTGGCTAGCCAACTTGGGCCAAGATTAGAAAAAAATATATATTCGAGAACTTAGGTCTGCTTTGAAAGCGAAGGCCTACCGATTATTGATTGATTGTAGGGTTTAGCGCGCCGACGCAACGAGGCGATGAGGCGCGCAGTAGTGGTGGGCTGCGGATTAATTTGCACCACCTGGGGATCTCTACCATGCGCCGAAATCTCGTACACACGAGCGTTTTTGCTTTTCGCCTCCATCAGAAAAGCGGCCGCCGCAGCCGGGAATCGAACCCGCATCCTTGGGCTCAGCAGCACAACGCACTAGCCACTGAGCCACCGCGGCCGGGTGGCCCCGCGATTATCACTTTCTTACTGCTACATGGTGTTCGCGTCTCTTTTTTTCGCTTTTGTTTCTTCGTCTTTTCGCGCGAATTACTGGCCGAAGTTGACGCGGCTGCTTCCTCACAGTCATAGCCCTCCTTCGCGCGCACCTGTTCTTCCCGCACTGTTACGTGCGCCTTTCATGGGGCATGCTCCAGGCTCATTTTTGTTTCATGCGGCAGGCTTTCAACACCGCCTTCCTCTTCTGATCAGGTGTTGTTCCCATCGACCCTGAGTATGTGAACACGGTACTTTCCCAGCATTGTCTGTTCAGTTCTTTTAGTTTTACATTGTCTTGCGACGGCATAGTTTCCTCTTTGTTCCTTCTTTTTGCTCCCATAGTCTTGTGTGTTGTATATTTTGCGGCTTAAGTAAAGGCTCACCTGGAGGTGGCTGAAGTTTATGTCGCGGCAGTATGCGCGCGCGCCATTGTTACCGCCTCGCGCGTGCCAGAGTATCATGTATATATGTACGTCTGTGTAAATAAATGTTGTGTTTGGGGAAAACAAAGAGGCGGGGTAGCGCTGTCGTTGGGGCGCGTACCTATTGCTCTTGCGACCCGGTTTCGAATCACGCTCAAACCCAATGGCGTTTTAGATGCGATGCATCTCATGCTCGGGGCTGTGTCCCTCCCTCCCTCGTTGTCTTTGTCCGCCGTCCGCACTCCACTGCGCATGCGCGTCTCTTCAACCCCGTCAGCGTTTGGGCTGACGTGAGTGCAGTCCACTATAGAGAGAAATATTTAGGGGGCGCCCGGTTTCGATCCCATGACTCTGGCCGCAACGGGTGGTATGTGGCGCCCTTCCCACTGCGCTACAAGCCTGTTCATGAGCCATGCCAAGGACAAGTGGAAAGTGCCTACCCGGTGCCACAGAAATTCTTACTGTATACACTAGAGAGGAATGTGGCGCTAGCGTCTATGGCCGTCATGGGCCACCTTCATACCCTGCGCTCGCTTTAGTTTCGTCATTGACTTGGACTGAAACGTTTTAGTGGCCGTAAATTCAAACACAATGCCATAAAAACACAAAGGAGACTGTGTAATTTTATAATAATAAAAAATACGCTGTTCTAAAGCTAAAGAAATAATAAAAAAGAAAGCCTAGCATTTTCACTAAGAGTTTGCCGGAACTATTATGGCTATTGTTCTGCAGACCAACTAGAAGTGAACAATAATATAAAATTTCTGGGGAAACTCATTAAAGACCCATATATTGCCATCATTTCAAATAATAAATTGTTTGAAAAGCTCAGAAAGGTTTCATCCGCGTACCCAAGAAAACGAGCACCTCGCCTTCACGGTGTTCTCGTTCGTGTTTTCGGCCATCTGCTACAATTTTCGCAGCGGCAAAATACCTGCCCAGACAAGATGTCCGCGTTCCATTAAGATGTGTACTGCTAAAGCAAAAAATAATCGCGTAGCGCAGTCTCCTTAACAAAAATAACGTGTCTACATTGGGGATTTGTACTTGTGTAAATATGTGTTGATGGTCGCTCGCCGGCCGTAGTCCTCCAATTAACTTATAATGAAGCACAGCTGTCTTAGCATGAACAAATGGAGCGAATTGGGAGTTTCCAAGCAAAACGAGAGAAGCGAAGCAAGTGAAGCGAAGCGAGTTTCGTGAGGGGCTACCTAATAGACATAGACTGCATAATGAAGAAAGCAAACCCAAGAAGACGCTTAAGAATTCGATAGACATGCCTTGCCATCTCAGTCGAAAAACGCAACAAAAATCTCTGTCTCAGAATAGAAATATCTGTTGTACAACAGGAATATCTGTCGTAGAACAGGGATCTCTGTTGTGACTACAGGATGGTCTGTTGTGCGACAGGAATCTCTGTTGTAGAACTGCAGAATGTCTGTCGCACGACAGAGATTTATTTTGTACAAACTACAGAATGTCCCATTCCCTTACAGGATAATCCTGTCGTATATTCTGTTGTGTTTTTAAAGACGATTCTTTCTTGGGCTACTTAAACCCAGAAATTTTGGTCTGTCGGTATGTCTGTCTGTCTGTCTGTCTGTCTGTCTGTCTGTCCGTCTGTCTGCCTGTAACTCGATTCAGCCACCCGGCCAAAGGAAACTGCTTACTGCGCAATAGTCTTATATACTCACAGCCAAATGTAAACGTCTAAGCCTGGTTTATATGTTCATACTTGTCAACTTTGTTGAACAAGAAGAAGACATTACGCAAATATAAGACAGGAAATTAGTACACAAGCGATATTTGCAGTGTTCCTTTATTAAAAAAATTCATGGATGCTTGGTTTTTCGATAAAAAATGATATTTTACATCTACTGAAGAAAACCGCCGCCTCCTGGCGGCATATGAAAAATCACGCGGCAACAGCAACGAAAGGTTCCACTAGCTAGGTTCTTGGAACGCACGTGCTTGGAACGCGCGTGGAGCACGGCCACGCGGTTCTATAAACCTTGTAGTCGGCCGCCTCCATTCACGCGTGTCTCCGCCGTACTGCAGCGCTGAAATCGAGGAACCAGGCCTGTAGCAGTGGAACGCGGTATATTCAAATCGCCTTGCGCAAACCTTTAGTGTGTTTACCTCGGGATGAGCGCGACGGTACAGAAACAGCATGAAAGGTGAGCGGGAAAGCAAAGGAGGGGCATTTCCTTGGCAAATGTCTACAAAGACTATCGTCTTTTGACGACATTTGCAACGAAAGGAGCAGATACGCGGCCAATTTTTTGACTGGGCTGTGGTCTTCCCATAAGCCCATAACTCCCCACGCCGACATGGATTCCCAGGCGCAGTTTCGTGTCTAGTATACTTACTAAGAAAACTCTATGCCGCGTACATGACGGAACGTTCGCTGAAGCACGGCTCCCCTAAAGAGCGCCGCCAGACTTCCCTCTAGGATGTATTAGTGTGAAACTCTATGGTTGAAACGGGCATTGGCGTCTCGCATAGGCACTAGCGCCCCCTCTAGCATATATTAGTATGAAACGATTTGCCGTCGGCGCCGACGGCCTTAACGAAGCTTTTTTTGGTTGCACGGTGGTTTTCGCCGATCGGACGTACACAACGACGCTGTGCAACAGCGCCAATGCAGTGGGCTGCTTGCTGGTTTTCTCACGGTCTTTTTAAATGCAGAGCATTTCTTTAACTCGCACTGTCACCCGTCGTCCCTCGGCGTTGTCCGCACCCGTCCCCCTACACTATCAAAAAAATAATTGTTATCGGCGCCTGGTTTCGATCCCACGACCCTGCGGGCGGAACGCAAGGTACATGGTGCTCTTCCCACTGCGCCACAAAGCCGACACAGAATCAAAGGCTACGAACGCGCCTTATATCCTTGACTCATTCAAACTACGTCAAGAAGCTGCTGATACAACGCATTCACTACCTGTGGGCGGAACGCGAGGTACATGGTGCTCTTCCCACTGCGCCACAAAACCGACACAGAATCAAAGGCTACGAACTCGCCTTATATCCTTGACTCATTCAAACTACGTCAAGAAGCTGCTGATACAACGCATTCACTACCACCAACTCCCCAAACACTAAACGTTAACGCAATACACCTACCCCCTATGAGACGCATTTACTCGAGTCCCCCTCGCGGGGAGATGGGCCCAATTTTTTTATCACCATGCGCTCGCCACACAAACTCACGGCTTGCCAACCGTGTGTTTGGCGCACATTCTGTGGGCGCCGTTGAATTCTTGGTGTGTGCGACTCGCCTGCCCCCTGTTGAACGTTACCACCGCATCTGCGGACGTTTTCTACTGACGTCCAAGGGTAAAAGACGACAGCGATGATACTAAACTACTCCTTTCTTCACAACCCAGCACGGACCGCAGCATATTGATGCATCAGCTACCAACAACAAAAGGCCCTGTTAGGTAGCATTTCGGCTGGCGTCTTTGAATGGTGGCCAGACCAGTGGTGCGCTCCTTGCTAAAAGAGTGAACGCAAGGCAGTGAGTACCATTACTCAAACATGCGCCCCGTACTGTTTCGTTAGACCTTTTTAAATGCGACGCTCAGAGCATCTCTTGTCGGCGGCCCTGTCCTTCCTGCGTGCGTCCGTTGTTGTCCGCAGCCACTCTCCCGCTCTCCTCTCCGATAGCGAACACTCTCTCGCGATGGGCATTGGATTGGATTCGATTGGATTGGCTTGGCTTGACTTGGATTGGATTTGGATTGGATTGGATTAAAGTGGATTGTGTTGGATTGTGTTGATTCATAGCCGCGGCAGACGCACTGGCACCGGCGCGTGCCCAGGTGAGAGCGTGTGCGGCCCAGCGCGCTCTCACTCCGCCGGTGGGCGGCGCTGCGCGCTGCGCGCGGTGGTGCGCATGTGCAGTACTCTCTCTCTCCGCGGTCTCCTCTCCTTCGGGCGCGCTGCGCATATAACCGGTGTGCCGCTCTCCGGCGGCCTTTCGGTCGACGGTGGCTCTCCGCTTGCGCTTGAACCCCCCCCTCAGCGTCGCATCACACCAGGGTTCCCGCGAGGGGAGGTGGCGTAATTTTTTGTTCTTTGAGCTACTCTACCGCTTCTTACTTAACTTGAAACTAATGAAAAGTTGCAATTGCACGGGTTATTTTTTTACGAAATAACAAAACATAGGCGAGGCTCACGCATTGCTGTGTGTTATCGAAACAAACAACAAGCTCATTGTTCCTACTTGTACGCTCTGCTATGAGTGTTATAAATGCTTTGTAGCCGTTTTAAGTTTAGTTGTGCCTTGTGATCACGCCTACAGTATAGACATGTGCAAGTGTACAATGTGTTTTGCAACGTGCATGTATACGTGTATTATGTTTGCACTGTTGTCTATTGCATGAATTGGGCGTTGGCAAGGCCTTCAATGAAGTGTGCGTTGCTGTGTTGCGCTGTCTCCTATCGAGTACCTGAAGGCCGACAGTGTGATAGTATAATCATTGGGAGGTTTTTAGCAAATGTACTAACCAGGGTTGCTAAATCAGTGTCTGGTGAGGAAATGCTGTTTGTGTCCCAGGTAGCCTCACCTAGCATGGTTGAACCTATCTAGTACAGCCTCCGGTGGATCCGGCGGCGTGTTATATCTGACCCGGCACCATTTAGAACCTGGTACAACGCTCTAGAGGCGTAGCATGGAAGGTGCATAGAGCGCACAAGGAGAGCGGCAACGCTTCCCCCCGGCTTTTCTTCTGCCCCGAAGCGCCTCTCGAGAAGAATAGAAGAAGTCGCGCGTATGGGTGGCGTCATGTCTCGCTAACCGCAGTTCTGGTGCTCGGTAGATGATGTCTTGGTTATTTTAGCGCATTTTAAGCGCACACAACCACAGTAACCTACCTAATTTGTAGTTCCGTGATCCTCAAACCAATCAGCTCGCTAGGCCTTTCTCGCATAACAAGCCTTGCTCGGGTAGCGCCGCCAGGGGAGGAACGTTTCTTCATTAGCTCACGAAAGGGGAAATCTTCCTCCTCTCCAAGGGGGAGAAAAACGCCCCTCGCTCTTAAAGGGAGAATCTTTCTACCTCTTCAGGAGCAATATATCATACATTCCTCTTTCACCCTTAAGGGAGAGACAACCACGAGCTTTTATGTTAGAGTGTAGTATACGCAAAAGATTTATGACTTGATGTAAGCTGCTTGCATAAATGCTGACAGACTATGTCGAACTGTAGCCTAGACTATGCTGATGTATGTTTTATTTCTCTACGCACGGCGGATGTATGGACGGATACCAACTAGCCCAGCTGTCGATTGTGTTGTATACAACGCAATATGCTCTTTCAAGTTCTATCGATTATTTATTGAAGTTCCGTTCGCAATGCTCTATGCCTTGTTCAAGATGGGCCCTGAGTTTCCTCAAGTGAAGTAGTGCATATTTTTTGCTAGGGCCTACCCCATCATCAAACAAACAACTTGAATTGAATTGAACTGAATTGAAAAAAAACATAATGTGCAGTTGAACGCCGCGGTGCCCTCTCCAGCGGACAGAGGCTCGCTCGTGACTGCTGTGCGGTTGAGCGAAAGGCACAGAAAGCAACCGGAGTGCGAAGCTCTCGCAGGAACAGATGATGAACGCTCTGAGTAGGAAGGCGACAAAGATTGCGCTAGGCATTCCGATCAACGCCAGCACCAAGCGACGTCGGGAGGCAGGAACGCACAATACACAACAGGAGATAGTAGTTGTGGACAGGTACAACCAGCCCCTCACACTTCAAGCAACAGTCGCAGGTCAACAGATACTTCGTTGTCGAGGGTAGACACCCCATCAGTCTATTACACGCATGGAACGTCTGAAGCCAACGACGGCCAGTTGACTCAAAGTTGCACCCACACCAAGAAACGTGCATTGCCAATGCAACAAGGTAAGAAGGAGCATTCGAGCCTAATATCTGGATAAACGAGCAGCTGCGGACCAATTCAACAACCACGAATACACAGATGCAACAGCAACAGACACAGCAGCAAGTATAGCGTGTGCCGACGTCAAAGGAAAATTGGAATACCAGCTATGCATCCCTCCTATGGAAGCAATCACGGCTGACCGTACAGACATAGTCACTGTCACTGCACACATGTCCAGCCCGACGAAGCACACATACATATACACGGACTCAAAAAGCGCCTGCGACCAACTGTAAGCATGGAACTACCACGAACCAAAGCAGCGGCCATGAATAACAGCATCAAGAGGAATGTAGCAGTGTACTGGATACCTGGGCACAAAGAGATGGCAGGTAACGAAATAGCTGATCAGCTTGCCCGAGAAGCTGAAGCCCGGGCCCCTGCCAACTTCGAACCAAACGAAACGCTCACGGTCCCAACAAGATCGAAACTGAAGCTACTCCACGGACAGGAGAGAACTCGCACAGGCCTCTGACATACTCACAAGACGTCAAGACGTCAATAAGACAAGCTCAAAAAGACACCTTGGATACTCCAGCTTGACTATACACATGGTATGAGGACATCCGGACCCACTGCCCCCTACTTTCTCCCCGTGTAACGTCTTGCTAGAGCAAGATCACATTCTCTGGCACTGTACAACCATACACAACCCGGCGCGTGCTGAATTTAAACCGGTTTAAACAGAGCTGTGATCGAGGGGATTGGTAGCCGAACATCTGCAGCTGCCGGCACCACACCCTCCATTTCCCCACTTGGCTCGGCGCGTGCCCAAGCCTTGCCTTAACCGAGGCGGGCGCACTCGCACGCATAAAGGTTCTTTAAATACGTCACGATTGAAAGTGCGCTATCGATAGATAGCGTTTCTTTGCTTCCTTGTTTGTAGGTAAAGACTTGCCGCAATTGAACGGAGTTTTGACTTAGCTTTTTTGCCTCTGACGCAGCCTCTATGACGCTGCTAGCGCTGAAGTCTACGTCGCCGCTATTGGAGGGTGCCATCAAATGGTGCTGCCAATCAGCATTTCCGCCTCTGGGGGAAGCTGCAGGCGGTTTCGGCGGCTCGGGCGGCGCCTACGAGAGCGACACTCCTGCACGGCGTATCTTTGTATGGACGAATGTCGATCGTCGCCATCCGTCACACGAGCTTAGCTGAGTTTGTTGATATAGCGCGTCGTTTATGAATAACGCTGACCAGCACGGAGCGTCTTCTGCATGCTTTAACGCGACACAAGCGACCGCGGTAACCATCTGCCTTCACGGTGGACATAGACCGCGCATGAATCGGCACACGCCGCAGCAGCTTAAACTCGTCACGGCCTGCTAGATCGAGACTATTGCTGAAAATCAGTTTACAAAAGCGTGAAAGGGGAATATAGTGCAGTGAAACATAGTGCTGGGTTCAGCGTCGGCGTGGCTTCATAAAGCGGAGATCGAATAACTGCAGCGATGCTGTCTTTTTTTCCCGAACCGGCCTCAGATAGACCTGTTCGCTGCCACAGCGCCGCATGCAAGAAACGCAAGCGCGCCGCTATTCGTAGGTGGAAATATTCAACTTCTGTCGTGAGCGACCATGTTGCTTTTGGAGGTCTCCTATCTGACTTTCAGACGCTAGTTTCCCCTCCGCTAGAATGACGTGCCATCGCTAGCACGGGCGACGCGAAAAGAAGTCCTCGCAGCCAGTAGTAGGCGGAGCGTGCGCGCCGGCTGCGAAAAATAAAAAGCCGAACGAACCGGTGTGCGCAGCCAATGGCTGCGCGTATCTCGGAGCGCAAGCGCCCCGAAAAGTGTCTCTAGATTGTTTTGCTCGAGCTTCTCAGCTCGTAGCATCCACAGCGCTTTGAGGCGCGAGGAAAGGGTGAAAGCTGCAGGCCTTATAAATAGCTTTCGCCACCCTATTTAGGGCCCCTTTCAGGCCGCGGGACTATGGGCGCACGCGTCCCCACCCAGGCGCCTTTCATCGAGCTTTGTGGGATACGCGGCTTTGTTTTTCCCGCACCGAGCACAATTGCAACATTTAGGATGGGTGGATCGGTTGAACGACCTAGCGTCAGCTGACGCATCAAGCAATGTAGCGCTCACGCACCACTCAACATAGGATCAACCTTTGACCGCATCAGAAAAAATTCCAGCAGTCCACAAAAACTGAAAGAACGCAGAATGAACGTCAAAAAAGAAAGAGCAGCTCTTAGACGAGCAGTGAAGAACTCCACAGTAGTGAAATATTCACGTTCCTTCTTTCTTTAAAAATATTGCGATATAACCCCTTCATCTCTTCAGTGGTCAATGAGCACTGATCGACGTCGTTGTTAAGATCGCGAAAACGGTCACATAGTTTAAACGTTGACTGGCCTTGTACTTCTTTCTTCTAGAATGTTATGTTCGACCTCCGGCCGCGAAGCGCATACGGTCTTCAAGCCGGGACTTCTGTTCAAATTTATAACTGCTGCTTACGTTACGGTTATTATAGGGCAGGCTCCTCTATAGCCCTCCAATGTACAATGTTCACCAGAGTGCACCAAAGAAGCTGGATGACACGAGAAACAGTCTGGCAGGGCGCGTTGCTAAATTCCGACAATCTCGCCACAGAACACCAACGGTCAGTGAACTCCCGTACGTAGCGGTACATCTCACAGCAGGGGTGTGCGGTCGGGAGGGCGGCATTCTATTTCCGTGTGGGTAAAAACCAGGCACTTCATGCATAACCGATCACTTTGAACGCTCGGCCTATAGTCTGGAGCAACTGCTAAACCGAGCCAGCCGTTCGGCCTCATGGCCGCGAGGTAGTTCTGAAGCTAACGGTCTGGGTTCGACCCCAGCGGTTGAAATATTTCTTGCTATTTTTTAAAGCGAAGCTTTTTATTTCTACCCCCCAAGGGTTCTGTCGCGACCGTTGGTGTCAACAGAAAACTCCCGCGAACAAATAAAAGAAGTTGCTGGCACCGCCACGAATCCAACCTGGAACGAATACAGAATCGGAGCGAGAGCCCGTTGCCTTACCGATTGAGCTACGAGCCCACACGGAGGTGGGGTAGACAGACGGTGCACACGCCGAGCACATCTGCGGGTTTATACCCCGCATTTCCGCTGTATGCCACGCGATAGCGTCACGCGACCGCTCGCGCCGCTGTGCGCACCTTGCGCAGGCGCTAGGATTTATAAAAATTAAAGAAAGGTCATTCGAACGCACGGCATCGTATTCCTCCTCCGTTTCTGCCGCCGCCGACGGAGGCGACGAGATCGGCGGCAGAGACGGAGAAGTGCGATGCCATGCGTTGGTATGAGCTTCGTTTAATTTTATATAAAAAAAGTTTGCACTCATGTGCTTCACCAATACAATCACCATTCATGAATCGTGCATTGATTTAACCTCAGCAAAGAATATCTCTTAGAAGTAATAAAGGGTGTGGTTAAGTGCATTTGCATGTCCCTGGTTTCACTCTTTGTAGAGCCACGTGCATGAATTCAAGTGACGTCGCATGGGTAATCGTTGTCGTTTTTGTTTGCAGCTTCACTTTCCAACCAGCTTCACAGCGTGGATTTGCGCGCATTTTTTTGCCCCAAGGGTTCAGTCGGCACAGTTGGTGTCAGCAGAAAACTCCCGCGAACAAATAAAAGAAGCTAGTGGCACAGCCTGGAATCTAACCCGGAACGACTATAGAAAAGGAACGAGTGCCTGTGGTCTTACCGATTGAGCTACAAGCCCACGCGGAAAAGGGGGAGGCAGACGGTGACTTCACCGAGCACATCAGCGGGTTTACCCCCTGTGTTCTCGCTTAACGCCGCGTGATAGCTTCACGCGAACTCTCTAGCCGCTGTGCGCTCTTCCCACGGCATGCGTAGCGGCCGTGTGCGTGCCTTGCGCATGCCCTAGGAGTTATAAAAGATAAAGTAAGCTCACACGAGCGCCTGGCATGTCACTTCTCCGTTCCTGCCGCCGATCTCGTCGCCTCCGTCGGCGGCAGCAAACACGCAGGAGAAGTTAGATCGTCTAACACCGGGTTTGACCTTCCTTTAATTTTATAAAAAAGAGTTTCGACTCGTGTGCTTCACCAAAAAAAAAAGTATTTCGTGCCTAATAAGCTTTAGTGCCTGCCCTAAGCAGCGCTAGTATTAAACCAAGAATGTAAAACATGGTTATATTAGTCCTTTTTGGTAAGATGACATGTCATCACCCCGCTTCAAAGGGGAAACCAATAGCAATCATCATTATCAATCATCATCATCACCAATACAACTCACGCAACCACCGTTCATGAATCATGCATTGATTTAACCTTAGCAAAGAATATCTCTTTGAAGTAATAAAGGGAGTGGTTATGTGCATTTCACTTGTCACTCGTTTTACTATTTTTAGAGCCACGTGTGTGAATTCAAGTGACGTCGAATGGGTAATCATTTTGGGTGTCGTTTACCGGTTCGCTTTCCAATGACCCTCACAGAGTGGATTGGCGCGCATTCTTTTTTCTAGAATCCTTTTCTAGATAAAGTTTGCACGTTGTTTACGCAAATAAAATGGGTTTCGTATGCTGTAAGACTGTGTACATGCGGGCGCAGCCCTTTACCACGTTTAACTTGCGTCGTGCGTCACGCCTGAAGTGCCGCTCTTGTACCCACATGAGAACGGAATATCGCGTGCGCAGGACCCAAGTCTCGTGAGCCGTTGTTGCAAACAGGAAGCTTATCGTCACTGGCTGTGTCGTAATGATTATTAACAGTAGTATATGTTGGCAGTCCTGGTGATTATGTATACGATAACGTTTGAGATAAAGCTCCTGTGGTTACGGCGTCGACTCTACTAAAGGGGCCATGCAGACAAAGCACATCTGGGTCATTCGAACGATTGCCGAGTTAGAGTCGCACTGACACCACTTCTAAAATAAACTACGGTCAAATAAGATGGATAACTAGGAAAAAAAGGAATGGCCTTGCGACTCACTAGCTCAATTCCCGTACTAGAACCTATGACATAATATGAACAGCTGTGCGATTGGCAGAGGCCGGCAAAAGCAAACACAAGTTAGACAGGGTTTATAAGTTTGTAGAACGAGTTATGTTCGTTTATATGCAACGCATATTCTTTTCATAACAGTAAGAATGGTGGGGTAAACAATGTAAACATAGAAGTCCCAGTGCGCACTGTTGTTGGTACTGCCCGCACGGTGCCTTTTATAGCTGCAGAGTAGTGCGGTGCTTTGGATTGTCTCACACGACACAGGTCGATTGGCGTAAGCGACATTGTCTTACCTGACCCTGTTTGTCGAACATACTCCATGTTTCACGAAACGATTACTACCTAGCGAAACAAAGACAAGCCAGGTGTAAATACAGTCACGAAACAAAGCAAAGGCAGAAAAATGCCCGGCGCAGTATGGTGGCGCTATCTAGGAGGACTGACGGTAAACAAGGCTCCACAGTCTGTTGCAGAGTAAACAGCGCCCTAACGTTCGCTTGACGACATACCCTTGTTACGTCATCGCAGGTATCACGAAACGCAGATTCTGATTCGATGAGGCGCGCCGTAGTGGAGGGCTCCGGATTAATTTTGACCACCTGGGAATCTTTAACGTGCGGCGAAATCTCGTACACAAGGGCGTTTTTGCTTTTCGCCTCCATCAGACAAGCGGCCGCCGCGGCCGGGAAACGATCCTGCGCGACCTCGTGCGCAGCAGCGCAACGCCTTGGCCATATCACGAAACACATGACTTGGCGGAAGAATCAAACTTAAAACTTAAGCTGATTAATTTCTAAGGAATAAAGCATCGTTTGCGGTTGGACTAGCGCTGGGGGCACTGTAAAATACCAAATCTTTCGAACAAAACTTGTATTTTGTCGGCATAGTGGCCCCTTTAAGAATGGTGGTTGAAGAACCTTAGCTGCAGCAGTTTTGTGGAACGATGGTTTTCGAAGACACTCATGTATGGATAGAGGACCGAATTCCCAGTCGTTTATAAATTCACTGGAAGCTAACTATTTGAGTGTGAGCACAGCTGCATGCAGCCGGCCTGAGCCGTCAAACATGGTGTGTTGCTTTACAAGATAGTCGCGTTAAAACGCGAGTTACAACGCTCTCTCTGTGAACTTTGCTTAGCCGCAACGCACATAATATGGCCGGACGGCACGAATTATTATTAAAGCGCACAATTTCACCTTCGAGCTCGGAACCGCACGGAACCCATCTACTCTCTATGGTGTGACGGATGGGACACAGGAGCAGTGAGACAAAAGGACGACGCGCTATTAGCGACTGTGCCGATAGCGTACACCGTACATTCTTACCGCCTTTTCTGAAAATAGCACTTTGCCTGGAGCTAGGAAACCGAAACGTGCTGCAGGAGGACCAAAAGTGGCTGACGATTATGATACTCCCTAGCACCGAATTTGAGCGTAGCGTTTAGCTATTTCTACGGTGCAAAATATGCAGAGGCAAGGAATTTCAGACAGACATAAATTTAATGGTATAGACCACTTTCATTTTTCACGCATTACTTCCTCTTGAAGAAACACCCCTTTCCCAGTCCTGGATTGTCATGAAGCAGACCTTATGACCGGAGAAATGTACGGATATATGTTCGACTTGCTGCACCAATGCCTGGTTCTCCAAGACGAGGTCTATGCAAGTATTGCGAGGTAGTGACATCCGCGGGAGGCGTTTCGAGGGAGAAGAACGGAATATTATCGCGCATTAGTGGTAGAAAATTCCTGTTTGTCTTCATATCTACCATAAAGTTCCCCACTATTAGTATCGCTGTAGCTCTTTGGGCGGTTAATGCGAGGCGCAGGAAGTGCACTACGTCTTTGGAGTGAGTTTTAGGCGAGAAGTAGACCGCCACTACCAGCAAGCCGTTGTTGAAATTTGCGGCAAACAGCTCGCAAACTTCATCAGCCATACCACAGATTTCGATGTGCCCTGCTTCATACCCATACGAAAGTAGATACCCCCCCTTCACCGCCGCTCTGTGGCGGTCTCTGCGAGGCGCATAACTGCTGCTTCAGCGGCGCGCATCTCCGGGTTCTAGCATCGGCGGCGCGGAGCCCCTGCTCAGGCGGCTCGTTTAGCTGCAGCGGTAGACGCATCATTTCACTCCATCTAAGGGAGTGATCGCGACCTCGTTGAACGCAAAACGGCACGCGCTATACTCTGGCAAAAGCATTGAAGAACTCTGTTCTGGCGTTATCTCGCAGCTCGTTGCCATCGCCGAGAATGTCTCGCGCGACCGCGGCCTACCGTCCTCCCCCTCACACTTTCGCCATACTTTCCTCTGCAGCTTTCCTGCTCGCTCTCTCTGGTCTGTCTTCGGTGTCCTCTTCGTTTGCTCGGTTACTACGAGGCCGACCGCGACGCGAAACACAAACGAGCTAGTGCTCAAGAGCTGCGCTCTAAAATAACGAGTTGGGTGTTCTACGGAAAGGATTTGTCTTTGAAACAAGCACTAGAAGCGTTGCAAAAGAATTAAAACCGCTTGTTTTTACGTCAAAGAAAATATGATGGTTGTCAAGTTCCGCACTGCTCCGGTGACCCTCCTATCTCTATACTCGTTTGTTTGCGCAGTATTTGCATTCTCAAATATCCTTCAGAAACTATCCAGTAAACATGTCTTATTACGTGCCCTCTGTCCCTTTCAAAGAACGTGCGAGTGGGAGGAGCCCCACTGTGCGTTGCGGTGGTTAAGCCCGTTATTTTATTAGGCCCTTTATTTTGGCGTCGCCAGAAGGCCATCACGATGGAGGTAGCTAAGAAGGTTCCGGGTTAATCAACGTAATACTAATCCATGGGAACATTTCTTGAAGGAGTTACAAATACACATTTCAAGTACTTAACCGTAGAAATCTAGAAAGCTTTTAGATGTGTTTTGGTGATAAATTGTGTCGATGTTTTTGGAAAACTAGCATATAAAAGTCAGCCTCCATCACATAAGGTCTGCAGAGCGCTTCCTTGAGAGATTATCACAGAAGGTATTTATGGACCGAAATGGTTGAAAGACAAAGGCTGTGTTTCAATCAATCCGCGGGAAAAAAGGTAAGAGCACTCGCTTCTTAACTTAAGCAATTTATTGTTTTGTGGAGCTTACACTCATTTACACTAAGCATTTGTTATAAGCTTTTTCCCCAAGTTATACGCCTAACTGGCTATCCGAATTAGATGACGGCGGATCGCGTCGAAACGGCTGATGTCACTTTTGCCTTTCACATCGTTTTCCTTCTGCGCATGCCTGGCGAAATATTGAAACATTGAAATATTGAAGATATTCACACGCCCACATCCATTTTCTTACTTTCCTTACGCTCGTACCCGTTTCCCCCAGGGCTCTGTTCCTTTCCCTACCATTTTTTTTCGTCTGGCTTTGCCCCCCCTCCCCCCCCCCCCCCCCATCCCCCGGGACAGCAGTTCCATCACAGTGTATGAGACGTGCCATGACTAGAGGGTGTATTTTTAATACTTTGTCGGACTTCAAACAGGGTCTAGAGGGTGTATTTTTAATCATTTTTCTGACTTGAAACGGGGTCTTTAAACGATATTATCAACACTTCCCGGCTTTTTATTTTTCTGTGCACGTTTACGTCTGTGCTTTCAACGTGACTACCAGGGGCGTTTGTGTGCGTATACTCTGCCGCGAAAGCCGAAGGCAGCCATGAATTTTTACTCTGTGGGCTTCGTTTAAAGTGCATTGCTAACGTCGGCCGCTAATAACCATGCTTGTTGACACGTCAGTTTTGGTATTCGACGGAACACTTAAGCACGTTACTGTGAATATGAACTAATATAATAAAATTCAGGAGTCAGCTCCTCTTTTGAAGGTGATGGTAAGAATACCGATTGTGATGATGGGGGCATTCATAACACACACACATACACGCACACACACACACGCACGCACGCACACAGACACACACACACGCACACACACACGCACACACACACACACACGCACACGCACACGCACACGCACACGCACACGCACACGCACACGCGCGCGCGCTCGCACGCACGCACCCGCTTCATAATACGCTCCACACTCTAATGCCATACCCCTCTCGGAGGGAGATATTCCGCTCCTCATTAGACTGAGCAGCGCATCACTTGAGAGCTCCTTGAGCAGAGGGGGATGTCACCAGCCCTCAGGAGAGACGATGGCGTGTCACTTCCCTTTGCTATCCGATTGTCCGTCTTTTGTCTTTTGGGAGCAGCGGGGTTGCGCTTCCGCCTCCTTTTCCGCCTGTAGAGAGTAGTGGGGAAAAATCATGGCTTTGTAGCAACGGGGTTTGACCTCGTTGTTCAGCGACTAGGCGTGCATGAGAAGCGCCTCTTCCCCGGCTATACTGAGGCAGACGGATTGTTGACCGTGAAGCCGACACGGCGTGCCGTATTCGACGACATGTTACCAGACTTCGCTTTTGGAATGCTTTTTGCTCCTTTGTTGTTCTGCTTTTATACATTCTTCTTTTTTTAATTTTTGTTTACCTCTTTAACATGCATCGCGCAACATTGTATCTTGTACCCCCCTGCTGCTTGAGCCTCACAAAGGGCCTGCAGTATATTATAAATAAAAATAAATAAAAGGCGCTTCCCTTTTCAAAACCTTGTGTACGAGTGGAATAAGCGAGATTGGTTCAGCACCCTAAATATCGAACATCACGCCGTACGTTCTGGACTTTGGCGGGACCCCACCGCAGGGGGTAAGGTTGTGGTGGGCGGACTTTGTGACGTACAGTCTTTGTCATAATTTTCTGTGCCACGCCAAAGGTGTATGGGTCCCAAAGAGTTCAAACCAAAAGCATAAGGTCTAACCATGACCAAATTATTTATTGGCAGTAAGTAAGAAAGGTGGCCTCTCCAATGTTTTGGCATAAAACGTTGCAGCCTCGCTCGAGAGGTAAGTGTGTACTTCGAAATTTTCGCAGCCTATGCACTTTTGGCTTGTCCTAGAAAATTCTGACAAAGACTGTACGTATAGGCACGCTGTCACCGATGATTATTCTGATTATGATCGATGGGGTGCGCTATGCGCAAGCATCCCAGTTGAGGTTGGCGAACAGATTTGTGCTGACGAACTGCAATCACTTCCGCATCTGGCGCACCCTTTGTTCGACTCTTTCCCTTCACCTTCCTCGTCCCTGTGTCCCCTTCAGTTGACTTTCGATGGGGCTTGATCTAGTCAACAAGAAAGCTGACACCGCTAAGATTTTTCTTTTTCTTATTGCAAAATGACAGTACTACAGGTAGCGCAGTAAAAGTGGAACAATGCTCTAGGCAGTTGGAGCTAGCCGTTAGTGAATTGTTATAGACCAAAGAATAGTACAGCGAAAGGAAATTTATATGTTCCGGCATCCACTGAGGACATTGAAAGAAAGCTGAAATCTGCTTGACGTAGCCAGGTTCCCGTATACAGAAAGCTCACGGAGACGAATGTGGGCCTCCGACACATCACTAAGTGTACAAATGGGGGCAGACAGGAGGAAGTCGGGTGAATATGGCTCTAAAAATGTAAAAGTATGCCTCGTCTTTTAAGCCCATTATGGAGGCGAAGGACGGTCGAAATAAAAGAAGGAACGGTCGGCCTTAATCAGAGAGCTCCGAAAGGAAATGTATGCATGAAAATTCCCCATGCACACGCAGCTGTTTCTCTTGTTTTCGAGCTAAGTCAACGCTTAAATGGACTGAAACGTCATAGGAACCGCGCGATTCTCGCATGGTTCCACCAACGGCCTCTGCGAACGTCGCCACCAGTGCGGGAAATTGTTCGGATCAGTAAGGGCAGCAGACGATGTCGATGGCTTGCAAGTGCGGTTTTTCGATGCCTTTAGGAAGGAAGTCCCGTCACCTTCCAGAAGATAATCGTGCACGTGGTGTCAGTGTTCACGGACCAGGCGGAATTTACACCTACGTCGAGCCTACCGACTGAACTTCCATTGACGCGAAACTTAACGGAACAAGAGACACTTCTTGCTATCTTTTGTTTGTGAAATAGGGTGCAGGCACCCGCAGCGCCAAACATACTGGTTCCTCTGAGTGTAATAAAACGGGTGCAAATCTTGACATAATCAAAGTCGCAAATGTTTCTTTTTAATTTGGGGTCTACTTGGAGAAGCAGCGCCTGGGCATTGGGGTGCGCTGTAGTGGGCTGCTCCAGACAGAAATAGACAATCAAAAAATCAACAAACATGCTCGTTGTTTTACAGAGCACATTGATGAAGGCGTACTAATAGTCGAGCTTGTCGAGCAGTGGGCGGCCAGCTGGCCGGCATCGACCTCTCAGTTCAGCGTAGCCTGGTGGATAGGGCCTGGGCAGCCAGTACAGACCAGGGCTTCTCAGACTAGAGGAGGACATCCACCGGCGGGCGTAAAACCATCAACACCACAAGCTCGTCGCAGAAAAGTTTATTCACTCACTCAGTCACTCGCTCGAAAATATTGGCGTCACATAGCGGAATTAAGAGCAATGATGAATATGCTCGTGTGATCAGATAGAGAAAATAAAATTTACCAGACATTTCTGTTGCCTATAATGACCGCACTAACCGTTTTAGGCAGGCATTAAACGTGGGTGGTGAAAAGTACTGTCACTTGAGACTTTTCCAGGAGCACACGCCAAGTTGCGACCATCGTTAGCTGCACTCCAGCGGGGGGTGTACATGTCGCAATTATTTCGGCTTTTCTATGTCGGTGATTGTGGAGCCAGTAGGCGTCTTCTCTTTACGAGTTCTGCGTAGTCGAAGAGAAGTCCAAGAGCAGTAGAGGAGACAGTGCCACCGTAAAGAGCCAACGTGGGGATCCGTGCAGTGCAGTGTGTGGGAGTTCCAAGACAAATAGCCTGAAATGTCCACTTGTAATTCCGCGGAGCCTTCTGAGTATATGCCTGATTTAAACAGCCATTTGGGCGGATTTGGTTACTTGCCAAATAGAGACTTAGAGAGAACATTACAACCCTCATTTTCTGATAAAAAATAATCTGAGAACCCCCTCCACCATCACTGAATCGCGAGAAAAAAAAAAGTTTTTGTAATGTCTGATAAGCAACATAACTTTGCTCCTTTGCGCCAATTCTTTTTGGGTGTTCTTTAGGTGTTCTTTTTCTGTTTTGAGAAGCAAGTTCATATTTGTGGAAGTTTATAACTTTTTCATAAAATTATTTTGGGCGGTTATAGTTTCCTCTCCAGCACCAAAAAGCAGTAATTCCTTGCTAAGACACCGGGATACGTGTTTTGTAATAAGACGACAATTGTTGCTGGCGTCCCCTTTGACCACTGCAAGCTATGATATAGAATCTACTTCATACCTCGAAATAATTCCACAAACATACAGTCTCGGTTTTCCCGTCTGAACTCTTAATTCCAATGTCTAGAACACCCATTCAACAGCATCGATGGGAACTGGTTATATTGCTCAGATGGCCAGTATAGAAAACTTCCCATCTGATTATTTACGCTTTACCGAGTAATAGGAAAATTTTGCCACCGGCGAGGATTAGAAGCAAGAGATGAACCTTGAAACCCCATTTTTCAATTCTAGTCCAAGAACAGCGGGCGTCCGCAACCACATAGGAATATCGTGGTTAGATTAAAATCGGGCGATTTTATTTAAATTTGAATTTTGTTTTTTTTTTGTTCCCATAAATGCGACTTTAGGCCGCAGGCCTCACTTTAACCCTGTAAAACATTCCTGCACGCAAGGCTCGCCGAGTCACCTTTATCATCTACTGTAGGATGTTCTGTTGAAAAATTGAAATAAGTCAGAACGCAGCAGGAACCACCTTCCGGAAGAAATTGTATCGATTACTAAAAACCAGCTTTTTCACTACGACTTACCTAACATTGTATAATCAGGTGAATATAATTTTGTATAACAAACTGACTGCTGTACTATGTAATGAGAATACATGCGACGTTAATGCCGAGTCTTATTTCACACCAGCTGCCTAAAGTCTCGGATTAAGTCTCTGCCTAAAGCGCCCCTTTCCTGTCTGTTTTACTTCGTCCAGTTGTGCCTGGCGCTTAACCTGTTCCCATGATGAAGTACCAACTAGCTCGCATCGACACATTAATTCAGTTCTCGGATTCCCGTTCCGTTCTGCATGAGTGCGTGGAAACGATGAGCAAAAAAGGCTTAGGATATTCCTGGAGTATTTCGGAAGCGTGAAGTGACAATGACTTCAAAAACTGACGGTATTCTTTCTCTAAGTTTATTGCCCCAGAAACACTGCTTCTGCTTGTTGGGCGTCCAGGAGGGTAAACCCAGGTCTACCTGATTTTCTTTCAGCTCAATTACCGGCTTCTAGTGTGCAGCTATCAAGCGTCCCCTGCTGTGGTTTCGTGGCGTCCCTAGCCCTCGCCCGTCAATGTAACCGAGAGAATGAGGAGGACACCTGACAGAGAGCGAGGAGGAAAACGGCGGAGGAGAGTATGGCGAAAGTGTCGGGAGGAAAGTGGTATGTCGCGGATGCTATGCGAGACGTGCTCCGCGGGGGCGACCCGGTACGACATAAGGCTTGCGTAGCGTGCGCCGTCGTGCGTTCGCCGATGACGTCTGTGACGAAGGAAGTGCTTCGTCAGCCGCTGCAGCTAAACGAGCCAGAGGGGCAGAGGTGCGCGCCGCCGAAACAGCAGCTCTGTGCCGTCGCCGAGGAGACTCTATAGTTCGCGCTAATCTAGAATATCGAATTAGGGAGTATCGTAACCGTCAGTCAACTCCTTTTATTCTTTAAGCCATCGGACGCTTTGTGTGACGTCTGTGTGTCACGGACGTCTGATTTTCGACGTAAGGGGTTAACTAAGGCGTTCGTATTATTAACAGCGCACAGACCGGAAAGAGAACGCGACACAACGCCGCAGTTGTGGTTTATTTACCAGGAAATGAACATATTTGAGGCTAACATCCCATAAATGTGTTCTGAGTTCCATAGTAATATGCAATGGCACTGCCATACCATTAGGCGAAGGCAACCCCATAAAATGTTCACTTCAATCGACAATTGTCGGTTACGTGGGAGACATATCTTATTGCGTGATTCAAAGATGGGGCATGTCGGCAATGTATTTGCGCTGCCGATCCGCGGACAAAGTTTGCCAGGACAGAGAATGACAGGGCGCGTTGTTATCAAACCGAGCCTCAGGCCCGCGGCGGTAATAGCTTCGGTGGCGCTCCGTTCGCGCCACTGCCTCTGCCGGATGACGTCATCGTTCGCAATCCAACGCATCCGGTCACCGCTTGTACGCGTTGTAAAACGAAGTGTGCAGGGTGAAGTAGCTCGCTGCAAAACAGGATGGAATGGTATTGACGGCGACGACATTCCGTTACTGGCAAACGAAAAATGGGCTGCAGACAGCTAATGGAGCTGCCTAAGCGAGCAGACGAGACTACGGAAACTGTTAGAACGCAAAGCACGGTTGGCACGATGTGCGAGGTGCGTGCGACAATTTCCCTGTTGCGGGCTTCTAACGCAGAGCAAGGAGTCCGCATCCGGCCGAGAATCATGCTCCAGAGTTGCAGGGATTAGGTGTGTATGCACTCTTAAACCTCCTTCAATGAACCTTCAGTATTTTTTGTACTTTCTTTCGAACCAACGTAACAAAAGAATGGATAACGTCTAGTCCAAAGACGTATTTCGCCCATAACTTCTTCTGTGTTCGTTTTTAAGGGAGTTAGAACAGGCTACCTAGTTACGTCAAGTTGTGAACCAAAGCGCGATTTTTTTTACTGATTGCATGCATGCTGGGCCACTCGGGATGCGTTATGCTGCTTTGAATGTATCTTTGCAAATCTTAGGTATGACTTTTCAAGATGACTGCAGCAATTCAGAAGCACTGCAAAAATTTGACCTCACAACCACCAAGATCACCCGCATGCTCCGCAGAATTACCAGCATAACAACAGGTGTGAAAGCGCAAGACACAGTACGGCTGGTGCAGGCTCTGGCACTTTCGCGCATTGTGTATGTCCCTCCATACGCAGTCCTGAAGCCGGTAGAAAGCAAGAAGCTAGACACGCTAAAGCGGAAATCGTTCAATCGAGCCTTCTGTCTACCGAAGAGCACGTCCACAGAAAAACTACTCGCGCTAGGATTACAAAATACCGTGGATGAGCTCATCGAGGCTCATCCTACAGCCCAACAGCAACGCCTCGCTACCACATCGACCGGTCGGAAATTTCACATTACACTTGGGTATTCGATCCCGCAATAGTCATGCCCCATGACGGAAGACATGCAAAGCAGCATCTGATACAAAATACGAGTGGCACTCTTGCCCCGTAACATGCACCCGCATTATCACGGGGCAGAATAGAAGCCCGAGCCCAAGAGCTACAACGAATGTACTGCATGGCTCGAATGATCAAACGGTGTACACGGACGCTGCAGACTACGCTCGCGCGCACGCCATGACGGCCATTGTTCCCAATCTTGAAAACGGCTTAGCGAACCTCACACTCCGACAAACGACTCCATTGGAAGCGGAAGAAACGACCTGTTGGAAATAGTAGCGAGGAGGAAGTGGTTCCAGCAACATACCTCTCGAATCATCATCATTGTACATAGTGGTCCATGGTGTCCCCTTAAAGCGGCGGCTCCCGTTCTTGTCCCGGCTCGGTCCTTTCCGCGATAATATTGTGCCGAAACCCGGGAAAAGCGGCTTTCCCAGACGTGAGACACCCTAACGAGCGCCGGCCTCATCGACTTTCGAGAAGTTTCCGCCGGTGCATTTGTGTCCATGGAGCCGCGCCAAGGGAACTCAACGGTTGAGGGTCCGAGCGAGCTACCAACCAACGACAAAGTGAGCCGTGGGGCGAGGACCGTTGAACCTGACGCAGAGTGAGCTTGAAGCACAAGGAAACGAACCGAGGGGAACGAGCTTCAAGCACATGAACAAAATGCAATCACGATCAAGACATCACATTCCTGCCATGTAACGACGGGTGCTTGATCGTAGCCACCACAAGGAACGCCTAGCGGCTTTTCCTGGACTTGCTAACAAGCTTTAGGACTTACCAACGCCGCGGAAAACGATGGAGAATCTTCTTTATCAACTACTCCAGGTACGTGAACAAGTATCGGCGATTCTAAATTGAGTTGAGCTGCATCTTTCATATCAGCCGCCCTCGCTAGTGCAGCTCTCTAGCTGGAACCCGTCTTTGATAAAGAGCAGGTTCTCAAGGAAATGGACGGCAAAATTGAAGGCCTCGTTGCCATTGACAACATTGCCCAGGAAATCGAAAGGGCCGAAACACGGGCAAACACCATCGTAACGACAAATTGAAAGTTAGGAGGAGTTATTAAGGATTTGGGAGTGTCTCTAAAAAGCAAGATTCGTGAACGAATGAGACGCAACCTGAACCATGGAGGCCTACCTTCGTTTCGAGATTACGGCTCAAACAGTGAGAGCACGTCCGTCGGCGGGTCGGCGGCATTACTGACGGGCGTAACGGACGAAGCATGCAACGATAATCCCAGCATAAGCTTGATAAGCGAACCGGAACAGGACCCTAAGCGACAATCGGACACCGGTAATTTTACAAATAGCGCTTTATTGCCTTCAGCACTGCCAGAAACTTGGAACTGCCACAACCCCAAAAGTGACTTACCCGAATCCGACACAGGAAACGACCGCGCCACCCAAAATAAGCTACCCCGTGCGATAGCTCCTGTCGTCGCGGACTTCTAGAAAGGCTGCAACGAATGCTAACGTTACTGATTGTAGGGGGTGTGCGAAAACTACTACCCAAGATGAATACAGGACGCAACGAAAGCGCAAACAGGGAGTAAAAGGGAGAAGCACCAAACACCAAGAAGAAAGGCAGAAGAGGGGCATCTTCTGGATTTTCTTGCAAAAAAGAACCGCTCTCACAACGGCAGTGAAGAAGGTGCCCAGACAAAAAGCGGGGAAACATTCCAAGGAACGATATGCTGGCCAGATCCTACATTGCCTCAAAGCGTCTCAACGACTTCAGGCGACTCTTCGCGCGATGAGCTTCCTAGGCACTACTGCGCTGACAGAGCGAGCTATGTGCCCTACCTCACGTGCCTCGCCTCTACACTCCGTCGTTTGGGCAGACGATACAAGCACCGGTGGCGGAGGAAGTACGCTCGGCGCTGCCCCGGACTGACACAGGACTGCCCCGACGCGGTTTTGTGTTAACCCCGAACATTGGAACGATAACGCTGTGCTTGATATTACAGTTTACCTCATTTTTTTGAGGTCGGGAGGATGTTGTAAATAGTAGCGAGGAGGAATAAGTGGCCCGAGAAACATACCTCTCCAATCATCATCATTGTACAGAGTGTTCCATCCTGTCCCGTTAAAGCTGCGGCTCCCGTTCGTGTCCCGGCTCGGTCCTTTCCGCGACATGTAACGCGTTCGTGTCCCGGGTTTCGGCACCATGTAGCGGAAAGGACCGAGCCGGGACACGAACGGGAGCAGCCGCTTTAATGGGACAGGATGGAACACTATGTACAATGATGATGATTGGAGAGGTATGTTTCTGGGGCCACTTATTCCTCCTCGCTACTATTTCCAACACGGCCATAGTACTGGTCATAGCGCACACTGACGCATCTACCAACGGAAGACCTTCCACTACCACATCAACGGAAGACTTTCCGCTACCGCACTGAAGGTCCTCCGACAACGGCCACCAAAAGGAACAGTGGCCGTCGTTTGGACACCCGCTCACTCCAGTCTCCGTGGGGACCTCATCACCTACACGAGTTCTGGAGAGCTGGCAGGCCAGGCCCCACGCGACGATCAGCGGATGGTGGATCAACCGGTACTTACATACCAGGCAATAATCCAACACTATGGACTCTCCCGCAAGAGGTACTCATTAGGACACCCTTCCCTCACGAAAGAGCAAGATACGGTGCTCAGAGAGATACAAACACCTTTCGCATCTCACCCATTTACAGGCCATTTTTCCTACTTTTTACACCTCCACCTGCCCCAAATGTGGCGAGCCTGCCACAGTTTTTCACATCACATTACCCAAAATCGGTACACTTCGGGTAACAAAGTAAGGAAGTAGGCGGGATGCGTCTTGACATTGCTTTTGGCACCACCCGTGAAGGGCTGTGAGCATATTCTCACGCCGCCTTTTGGCATCCGTTCGGTGCCGTGAATGTCGCTGAAAAAAAGGTTACTGCTGATTAAACAATTGCGGCCGAAGCCGTAATAACTTGTGTTATGCAAATACTACGGGAAGAGATTCAAAATATCGCAGTCTGCCATGTGTATGAAACACTGAAAGGAAACGTTTTAGTTTTACAGCCCTTCGCGTCTGCGCTGCGTATAAACGGCAATCGTACTCACAATTTTACTCCTTCCGCTGACAAAAAATGTTCGTGGCTTTCTTACTCGACTCTTCGTACTGCAGAAATTCATTTCTTGCGACGCTCATTATGCCAAGGCTGCCCGGGAAACCTGTACAAAGCGATGCCAGGCTGCTCTTCGCGATTGTGGCAGTCCTTCAGGCAGCATAAGCGGCGCTGCCACGAATTCTTTCCTGTAGCATTCTGATCCTTTCGGAGACTGCAACTTGTCATTATAACTGTTTCTTAAAAACTTCCGCCACACAGCGTCACGTGCGCTGTGTTTTCACGTGCGCTGAACGGCCGGTGGCGACATCCACCGACCCAAAGTTGCTAAGCGGCGGCGAGAGGCGGCGCTGCAGTCGCGGGCAAACTTCAGTGTCCGGTGCTGCAGCGAATTAGCGAGTAATAATGCATCGGCCCGTTTCGCAGCCCTTTTCCCTCCTGGACGCCAACACTGTAGGAAAACAGCAACTGGGGAAGCAGCTGGAGAATGCGGGTCATTCAGAACTTCAATTACGATGACAAGACACAACAACAGAAAGTTAACTCTGCGCATTTTTGCCGTTACTGCAGAGCGTAATTAGAAATTACAATGTCATTTCAGCGTTAATACATACAAAATAATGCAGGTATCACGTGGTATATTTAGTTCTCTAAGTTTAGTTTCGTTCTTCTGACTCGCACCCATTCAACCGCTCCCAGCAAATAGGCTCTTGATTTTGCTTGCGGAAATTAAGGGGGACTCACGTGTTAACATTCCTATCGGACTTACAACTTCATGACCCACGGACTTAAAAACCATCGTGCACCACAATACGAGTAGTTTTGCAAATACATACCGATGTTCACAACGGCCATGTTTGATTGTTTTAGATATATGTCACTTCTCTAAATAAATAAATAAATAAAACTCTCGCATAATAGACCGCTAGCGCCTTCTAGTGAAGACTGGATCGACCAAAATGCCTTTCTTGTTAATTTTTTATCTCTGTAAAGCAGTGATATACAGCAAACTCCCGTTAAGACGAACTCGAAGGGACAGTAAAAATGTATTCGTATTATCCGAAATTCGTCTTAAGCGGATGTGTATTGCATTGTGGACGTTACAAGAGAAACATGTTGTGGTTTTTAACCAAAATGTTGGTTTTAACGAAGTTCGTCTTAACGAGGGTCTACTGTATTTCTAGAAGAAGCGAACTATCATTTCTATGAATTTGTAAAACTTCTTCTATCGGTACATGGTGCTTTTGACTTAGTAAGTCTCATGAATTTCGGCCATGAATTAGTGAGTGCCATATGAATTGGATCAGGTGAGTCCCCTTTAACAGCATGCACGAGACGAAAAATGCAAACGAACTTCCAAGCATATATAACTGCATGCGTAGCATGCTGCGTGCAGTCTAAAATGCCGCACAGCCGGTTAGCACTATGTATATGCCGCATCACGGCATAAATACGTGGACTAAGTACCTATTTTACAGCAGATTGTACCCATTTATATGTTCCTATAAAGCACTTAAAATTGTGCACGTACTACAACACAGCGAGCTGATGGCTGAGCTTTGAGCAAAAAACTGTTTCTGGGACGCTTTGTGAACCAAATGCAGCGCATGCAATAGTCTCAACAACTATATATATTTCTTTATTAGGTGTCCACAAAAGCACCATGAATTCTTCAGCACTAATAGTTACGGCTCTGCCCCAAACGCAGAGGCGGAATCTGAGGACATCTGGTCCTTCTCGAATTCAAGTCATGGGTGATTTCAGACGTACTTGACGTCTGAAATTAGCAAAAGACGGTATTCACAAAAGCCGTCTGAGCGCCGCAGACAACCTGAAAGGGGTTCGTGGAATTTCGTATTTTCGCTAAGATACCATTTTCTCGCGCCTTTTCATGCTTTGTACGGTGTTGTTATAGCAGTGGAGATTTTGTTTTCTGTCAAATAACGTCACTAAAAATACTTCTTAGCAGTATTTTATAAGTAAACTGCTGTAAGACAGCTCCATATATATCACCGAAGTTTATTAAATTTTATATGTGGTGCGTGCATGTGTGCGAATGTGAGTGTGCGTGTGTGTGTGTGTATGTGTGGGTGTGCGGGTGTGCGTTCGTGTCTGTATCTATGTCTGTGTGCGTGCGCGCGCAGGTGCGTGTGCGTGCGCTTGTGCGCCAAAGCGCGTCAAATATATATGAGGTTTATTGTTCCAGTTAATGCACGATTCAGTGTATACTTTACTGCAGCGCACAACTTATGTGGAACAAGACACGAGCAAAAAGTATACAAGCGCACTCTCCAAAATGTTTACTGGAACATAAGTGGGACAGTTACTGGAACCGCCGAGCATCCCCCCATTTCTTCGGTTCCAGATAATAACCAGAAACCTAAAGAAAGCAAACGGAGAGTTCCAGATAAGATCTACTTATATCTCTCGTTCCAGTTATTCTTCGTTTGGATCCAGATAAAAATAAGTGGATCACCCTGTTTAAGTGGAACTTACATGGAACCAGATTAAGAGTGCAATATTAGCCCCAAACCTTTGCAGCCCGTCGAAGGAGACGTAAGGATTTACTGGTTGCCTGGTCGTGCCGGCCTGCATGGCAATGGTCAACCGGCTCACCTGTGAAACCACTTCTTGGTCTCCCTGAAACCGCAGCCAACCCCGGAAACATACGCCCCCGCACCCATTACTCTCCTAGACCTTCGCGATTACTCTAGCCCATACGCACGCCCCCATCCGCAACTTCGAAACAAGAGCAGATACTTTATTATGCAAGCGCAAATGGGTACTCTCTTCTTAACCCCAGCCAGAGTGGCCCTCTACAACGGCATGCCCCCCCCCCCTCCCCTCCCCCCTGCCCAGCGTGCTCCGAGGCCCTCAACCAGGACCAGATATTCACTGTTTGCAACCCATTCCCCGGAGGAACAGCAGCGCTGCAGTCGCCAGCCCTAGACGTCCAACGCCGCCTGGAATATTTAGACAAGAGATTTGTTAGAGGTGCACTGAACTGAGGGTATGTCTAAACCCAGCTGTCAGTTCCTTAATTAGAGCTTTTATAATTCATTCCAAAGATTACGCTGTCAAAACGCTCAGGGAGTCTGTATATGGCTGAAACAAAGTTGACCTCGTGAGGAAGTAAAACCGACTATTAGAAAAGGTTTATTAGTTGTGTATTTTTATGTGTGTGTCTTTTTAAAAACATAGGTGGAATCGAGGGTGCTAGTACTGGCGCACACAGGAAGAGGACAAACAAACCAGGGACCACGCCCCCCCCCCTTCCAAATTTTCAAACCAGGAGGGAAGGAAACGGAGGAGGGCACTGACTGTGCCTCTCATGTATAGTTACCGGTAACACTTTTTATGCCGAAAGCAAACCGCGAACCTCATGCGGCTTCGATGTATGCTGTCACCGGACTACTAGCCCTATTGGGCATTTACTGAAATAAAAAAGAAACAAAACAATAAAATAGTTATATAAGATGACTATGTAATATAATACAAAATGTATATATATATATATATATATATATATATATATATATATATATATATATATATATATATATATATATATATATATATATATATATATATATATATATTGTGAGCATTCGCGGCGTTACATTAATGGGATACGCAATGCAAGCGATACCGCCACTATCATGGCCAGTGTGAGCACTGAGGGATACGCTTCCCAATCTCTTGAACTGACGCCCCATCGCCATTACCATCTGTAAATAATCATGAGCATCATCGTCGGTCTCGCGCTTCCCGGTACGTTCGCTCCGAGGAGGACAATAAACGTCGTCTCCGAGACCTCGTCCCTCACTCTCTCAAGTGGTGGAGTGTGCGCTTGATCCCGACGTCTACCTCTCTTGGTCGCACCGCTGGAGCTACGATCGGGTCGGCGTTTGGCGCTAGCAACCAGCACCATGCAGCACGAGAGCAGCCGTAGTGCTAGCAGCGCAGCAGCTCCTGTCCAGCCCGCCGTTACTATCACCGCTCACCAGCGCGATCCTCCGTTTTTCTATGGCCTCCGTGGTGAAGACGTGGACGAATGGCTCGATCAGTTCAACAGGGTAAGCTCCTTCAACCGCTGGGACGACACGTTCAAGCTACAGAACGTTGGTTTCTCCTTGAACAAGGTGGCTGAGACCTGGTACCACAATAATGCGGGAGGATTCTCTGATTGGAGTGACTTCACTCAGCAACTGCGTCAGATTTTCGGCACGTCCTCTGCTAGCGCGGCTGGAGCCAAAAAGAAACTGGACGCCCGCATACAGCACCCGGAGGAAACCTACGCTTCGTACATAGAAGACGTCGTCGGACTGTGTCGTCGAGTTGACAAAGACATGCCAGAGGCGGATAAGGTGCGACACATCATGAAAGGAATATCCTCTTTCGCTTTCAATGCCCTGGCGATACAAAATCCCACCACCATTGCAGAAGTGCGGGCGATGTGCCAGCGCCTTGACAATCTGCAAGCTATTCGCCTCCAGCAGGATTCCTGGGCTACCATCCTCTCTGGGAATGTGGAGCTCCGTGCTTTAATACGCGCTATCATACGCGAGGAGCTGCAGCAGCGTATGCTCCCTGCCCCCAGAATGCTCCTGTCTGCGCACATGGACGGCGGGACGTGATCAAGGAAGAGCTGGCGTGTATGACCAACATTCCCCAACCATGTCAGACTGCGCCACTACACATTCCCACGTATTCAGAAGCTGTGTCCCGACCACCCATTCCCATGGAGCACATCGTGCACCCGACTGCGTCCGCCCACTTGACCGCCCTCTCTGCGCCATCGATGCCGGCACCTTACTCGTCAACGTGGCGACCGATGCGTGCTCCAGGCGACCGGCCTGTGTGCTTCTACTGCGGCATCAGAGGACACATTTCCCGTTTCTGCCGCAGACGCCAGCTAGATTAGCGACGAGGCTATGCCCCCTTCGAACGAGACAACCGCTTCAGCTACGCCCCCTGTCAGCGTGGGTGCTCGCCCCTTCCAGCCCGCTCGTCTCCCTCTCCTGACGCCATGGACTATCCCCGCGATTCTCGCCCCGTTCGACGTCGTTCCCCTTCGCCATTCCGTCGGGCCTTGTCACCACTTCGACCTGTTACCAATGCCCCCAACCGACAACAGGAAAACTAGGTGCTGCAGTTTTTGGAGGGAAAACTGCATCACTTGGACCGACCACAATTCCTCCTGAACTACCGGCTAATATGCTGTCTGTTGTTGTCGAAGGTATTCAAGTGGAAGCATTAGTTGACACTGGGGCTACAATTTCCGTGATTTGTGCTAATCTGTGTTCGCGCCTCAGAAAAGTCAAGACTCCTTATTCCGGTCCTTGTTTACGTGGTGCCAATGACAATGACATCCAGCCCAGTGCTTATTGTACCGTGCGTGTCTCGATAGGAGGAATTCGCCATTCTATTCAGTGTGCAGTTATTTCCCCGTGTGCCCATGACCTCATTCTCGGATGGGACTTTCTTGCCTCTGCCTCTGCCGTTATCTCCTGTCGTCGCCCGGCCATCCGTATTGCTGACACACAATATCTCAGTTGTCCAGACGTGCCATACCCCACCCTGAAGTTGCGTGCCATACCCCACCCTGAAGTTGAATTCCGATCACGTTTTGGAAGCAGGTTGTGAAGGCATTCTATCCGTTTCTTCGGACGCATTTGCCGACGGTGATGTTTTGGCGGTACCGTCCACTCGATTTCTGCCACAAGGAATTGCCATCGCACCATGCCCCCTTCGGTTTGTGAGTGGGTCTACAGTCCTGGCTGCTTTCAACACCACAAATGAACCCATTCTGTTGTCTGAAGGAACTACCATAGCTTCGGCGGCTGATAGCAGTCCTGCTTCAGTGGTTTCCAGTGGCACGTCCCCTTCAATTAACAGACTGATGGCTGTGCCAGCGGATATGTCAGCTCTTACTGCCACGCTCAGTCCCGACCTTACACCTACTCAGGCCAAGCTACTAATCGATGTTTTGGCCAAGCACCGCGATTCATTTGACGTTCATTCACCTGGTCTCACACAGACTACTGCAACAGAGCACCGAATTGAAACGGACGGGTCAGCCGTGATTCGACGCAGACCATACCGCGCCTCCTCGTCTGAGCGCAAGATAATTCAAGATAATGTTGTCGATATGCTCAAACGGAAGGTTATTCGGCCATCCACGAGCTTATGGTCTTCTCCCGTTGTTCTGGTTGAGAAAAAGGATGGATCTGTACGGTTCTGCGTACATTACCGGGCGCTCAATAAAATCACTCGAAAGGACGTCTATCCTATGCCCCGCATAGACGATGCCTTAGACTGCTTGCAAGGGGCCGAATACTTCTCAAGCCTCGACCTTCGCTCCGGGTACTGGCAGATACCCATGCACGAAGCCGACAAGGAGAAGACGGCATTTGCCACCCCAGACGGCTTGTATGAATTTAACGTCATGCCGTTTGGCCTGTGCAACGCTCCGGCTACCTTCGAACGACTCATGGATACGGTCCTTCGTGGCCTCAAATGGCAGACGTGTCTGTGTTATTTGGACGATGTTGTGATATTTTCGACCACATTTTCGCAGCATCTGCAGCGCCTTGACGAAGTCCTGACCTGCCTGTCTAACGCCGGACTGTCACTCAATACGAAGAAGTGCCGTTTTGCAAGCAAGAGCATTAAAGTTTTGGGGCATGTCGTTTCCAAAGTGGGAATACGTCCGAACCCAGACAAGACAGCCGCGGTTGTAAACTTTCCTCAGCCCCTCCAACTGAAAGATCTGCGGAGCTTCCTTGGCCTGGCGTCATACTTTCGCCGTTTTATTCGCAACTTTGCGACCCTCGCTTCCCCTTTGAACCAGCTGTTACGTGCCAACGTGCCCTTCATCTGGTCAGACGATTGCCAGAAAGCATTTCAAGCCCTTAAGGACGCCCTTACAGATGATCCCGTCCTGTGTCATTTTGACGATACAGCGCCTACCATCCTGCATACTGATGCCAGCGGGTGCGGCATTGGCTCCGTTCTTCTTCAGCGTGACACTCGATCCAGAGAAAGGGTGGTAGCATATGCTAGTCGCTCACTGACACCCGCTGAGCAAAACTACACTATCACTGAACAAGAATGCCTAGCTGTTGTATGGTCCGTTCAGAAGTTTCGCCCATACTTATACGGCCGTCATTTCACCATCGTCACAGATCATGATGCCCTCTGTTGGCTCTCAACTATGAAAAATTTATCTGGGCGCCTAGGCCGTTGGGTCTTACGTTTACAGCAGTTCGACTTTACGGTCGTGTTCAAGTCCGGTAAAAAGCATTTAGATGCTGACGCCCTGTCGCGATGCCCACTATCTACTTCGTCGTCTGCTACCATCACCGAACCACGCCAACCACGTTTACCTCTGGCGCCTATCAACCATACTTCGGTGGATGCGTTAACTGACCTGCCATCGATTCAGCGGGCAGATACGTATTGTCGGACTCTCATCGACCGCCTGAATGGATCTGCCCGACCACCGAATAGCCGGCTGCGACGCCAACTTAACAACTTCCGGCTGATTGGAGTACTTTGCCACATGAATCGCCATGCTACAGGCTACAAATGGGTGCCAGTAATTCCTCGTGAGCTTCGTCTTGGCGTGCTTAAAGCACTTCATGATGATGCGACGGCTGGACATCTTGGCTTTGAAAAGACATACGACCGCGTCCGGAGTCGGTTTTTTTGGCCAGGCTTATCCACAAGTGTTGCAAAGTATGTCGCATCGTGCGCCCCGTGCCAACACCGCAAGCGATCTACGTCCCCTCCCGCTGGATTGTTGCACCCGGTTCCCTGCCCATCTGTTTCTTTTGAAACCGTGGGCATAGACCTGTATGGGCCCTTACCTCCTACATCTAATGGCTGCCGCTGGATCGTAACTGCGGTGGACCACTTGACTCGATACGCGGAGACTGCTCCCCTCCCGTCTGCCTGTGCTCACGAAGTTGCCGACTTCACCTTACGCAATATCATCTTGCGACATGGAGCCCCTCGGGTCCTGCTGAGTGACCGTGCCAAGACATTTCTTTCTCAGGTCCTTGCCGAAGTCCTTCGTGCTGCCAACACCATTCACAAAACTTGCTCGAGTTATCATCCCCAAACAAATGGCCTTACCGAAAGTTTTCACCGCACTTTATCCGATATGCTGTCTATGTACATAAGCCCCGACCACCGAAACTGGGATATCATCCTACCCTTTGTTACGTTTGCTTACAATTCAGCGGTTCAACGCACGACGGGTTACTCCTCCTTCTTCCTTGTTTATGGCCGCCAACCCTCTTTTGCGCTGGACACCGCCTTTTTCTCTGCTCCGGTCTCTGCCACTTCACCATTTCATGAACAGTTCGCCACGTGGATCGCTCACTGCCGACGGATGGCACAACTTCACACGGATTCGAGTCAGCAAGAACGGAAGGCAAGATACGACGCATCAAATCGTTCTGTTGAGTTCTGCAAAGGGGATGAGGTGCTACTTTGGACTCCGATTCGCACATCACGCCTCTGTGAAAAGTTTCTTCACAGGTACCTCGGTCCCTACGTCGTCGTCGAACAAGTTTCTCCAGTCAATTATCGCGTTTCTCCAGTGGATATTCCAACGGACCGTCGCTGCCGTGGAACAGAAATCGTGCATGTCTCCCGCTTGAAGCGTTTTAACCGTCGCCAACCATAACCGCCGGCGGCCAGGCGGCCGCCTTCAGCCGAGGGGGGAAAATGTGTGAGCATTCGCGGCGTTACATTAATGGGATACGCAGTGCAAGCGATACCGCCACTATCATGGCCAGTGTGAGCACTGAGGAATACGGTTCCCAATCTCTTGAACTGACGCCCCATCGCCATTACCATCTGTAAATAATCATCAGCATCATCGTCGGTCTCGCGCTTTCCGGTACGTTCGCTCCGAGGAGGACAATAAACGTCGTCTCCGAGACCTCGTCCCTCACTCTCTCAATATTGTAGAGCCACCATCATCATTTTTGTAAACGCCACCATCCATCATCATCAACAGATTGGTCAGCTGGCTCGGGGGGACACGCGACGCTCGGCACCCGGCACCCCTCGGGAACGGTACTCTCGTTCTGCTCGCTTGATTCCGACCATGGCGCAGCCAGCGCAACCGAAATAAAAGTGGGCTCGGGAACTCCGCCTCATCGACCGCCTACAATTTGGTGACCCGGACAAGCGGCTTCGCCATGGCTTCGAAACGCTGCTTCCCCAGCCACAACGCGGACGACGGCACGCGAAGAACGTTCCCCGCTCTCCCAGACCTTCCCTTGCTGATCCAGTTTGATTCCATCTCAAACCACGCGGCATGGTTCGTCATCCTGGAGAGCCATTTTTACGTACATGACATCTCCTCCCCGGAAATCAGGTACCTCGTGACATTACAGAAGCTACCTGCTGACCTCGTGGAGCAGATCCAGCTGCCGGCCCCAGGCCCCAGTGCGTATGACGAATTAAAAGACACTGTCCTCAACCACTACGGCATTTAAACCCGGAAGACGACAATCCTAACAGAACCTGCAGCCGTTACCACTACCCGTACTCCTCCGAGACCGCCCTCGGCCCATGCACCCGAACCCTCACTAGGTGACGGGTCTGCTATCATGGGCGCGTATCTCGACCTCCCAGACCTCAGTGGCCTTCCGGACTTCTACACCCCTCGCTGCGACATATGGTTTGTTCAGCTAGAGAGCCACTTTGTCATCAACAACGTAAGGAGCCAGCCGCTGCGCTATCACCTCGCAGCGACACGGCTACCTGACGGGCTCCTCGCGCAGCTCCGGCTCCCGCCACCTGGCCCACAGACCTACGACGACTTGAAGAAGGCTGTTCTGAAGCACTATGGCGTCTCAGACAGCATATCTCAGTACTACAGCGATGGCTGTGATGACACGACCACCTGCGTCACGCCGATGCTGACGCCATCCTCTACACCACCACACCTTCCAACGCCAACTGTGCATACAACTTCGCCGCAGTGTTCAGTCTCGCCTTGCCAGAAAACGCCAGCGCCGGCTACTCCTGGCAGCACTACAGAGTCGGCCTTTAGCTTAGTGGAATCTGCGCAACACCACGCCGCAGCGCCACAGGTTGTTGCGTCGGCTTCAGCGACCCCAGCAAGTGTCGACTGCTTTGCCGCCAGTGGCTGTGAAACTGCTCTGCATGGCACGATTGAAAGCGATCTTTATGAGCGCTGTACTCCCGGTGTACGACAGCCGTCTTCCTCGCTTCAGGTGGAAGAAGCTCCAGCAGCCAATGACAGATCGAGGACTCCGGGAGTCGAAGCTACCTTCGAAGCACATCAGCGGGACGCCCCTCCCAACAACCGTCGCCGAAAGAGGTATCCCATGACCCCATGCAATCAAGAGACGCGTCAAAAGCTGGTCCCCAGACGTCGGCCGATTCCATGCTCCAGGACAGTGTTAGGTAGACGCAGTAACCGGAGCGCAGCCGTCTGTCTACAAATGAAACAGACGAAACCAGCTTGCAGGATGGGGATCCGACATCATTGGAGTTCAAGCGCAGCTCATCAATGCAAGGCTCCGCTCTGCCACCTCCCACCGCGGTTGCGAAAGCAGCCCAGACAGCGACGAAGCCACAGAGCCCACACCGGGGCTCAGTCAACCCCTCACTCCGGTCGTCATTCTGCTGCACTATGCTCAGCCACTTCGCACCCCGCCACGCGTCCACGGCCGCACTCCCAGCCTCGACCACCAGAGGTTGCCCCTTACCCGGACGCTACCTCGGCGACGACCAGGACCATGCCATTTACTCAAACCCGGCCCCTAAACCACTGACTGCCCACGGACTCTCTATAGCTACGGACAAACATTACATGTGCCTGTGAACTGCGATAAGTGCTTCTCCTACTACCACCCCCCCGCTTTAACTTACAGTGCTGCACAAAACAACACCAAGATCAGTTTTCTCTATCGCGCTGCGCTGCGCGCTAGGGGGGGAGCCCTGTAGCGCCACCATCATCATCTTCGTAAGCGCCACCATCATCATCAACAGACTGGTCAGCTGGCTCCGGGGGACACGCGACCCTCGGCACCCGGCACCCCTCGGGAACGGCACTCTCGTTCTGCTCGCTTGATTCCGACCATGGCGCAGCCAGCGCAATCGCAATAAACGTGGGCTCGCCGCTCCACCTCATCGGCCGCCTACAATATATATATATATATATATATATATATATATATATATATATATATATATATATATATATATATAAATATATATATATATATATAAATATATATATATATATATATATATATATATATATATATATATATACATTCTATATATAATATAATATAAATATAAAAAGTTATAAAAAGAAAAAAACAATTAAAAAGAAAAGTACGGTATCAATGCAAAGCTGTATTTTAATGCAAAAGATCTTGTTGCTTCGGATTTTATGTTTCTTGTTTTGTTTTTGTTGCATCGTTCTTTTCCTCCTTTCATGCCCTCCCATGTTTCCTTCTCTTTTTCTCATCAATTTCGCGTTGTTTCACCTCGATGAATCTAAACGAACTGAGCCAGTCAACCATTTTGCACTCAGAACAGACCTGATGGTCCCGCCTCACTTTTGTTTGTGCGTATAGCTGGACCGAAAAAGCATGCTAATGTTTACTTACCTTGCAGAATGATGATAGCGCTGCCTTACTTCGTATTATGGGAAGGCTTACCGTAAATTCGGCTGTTATAAGCAGGATTTCAAGCTTGAACAACGATGGCCAAACAAATACGTTAGGTTAAGCCCGATATAGGACTTCGCGAAAGCGGCGTTATGATATTGTCGACGAAGCTCCTTCCACGCTATACTGAACTTTTTATCAATTCTTGGGTAAGTTACGGACGTGAAGTATGAAATAGCTCCTGTACAACATTCCTCTACCCAGCCGCCAACTGACGTGCGCGTTGTGCGGCTCAAGGCATACCGTAGTTACAGATGGCCTTGCTCAACGACACGCAGCACGGGGACGGCACGTCAACTCGGGGGTCACGTTAAGGACTGCTGCGCGAAAGATGACGACGATGAAGAATTCGGATGCTTGCTAGCGCTTGGTTCGAGATGATGCTGTTTTTCGCTCTACCCCTGTGTCAATTGCAAATAATGGAAATATATTTTCGCTAAGTCGTCGGTACTTCATATCAATATTGCCCTTGGACGTCGTCGCACTGGATGGAGATCAAAGAACTTCTGAGTTTGCGAATTGAATTTAGTATTACCATACGTTGATCGTGTTGAGTCTTTTAGTTTTCAAGCCTCCGGGGTAAACCCGCTGAGGTTTCAGGTTTGAATTCACCACGTCAAGCCCTTTGAATTATATGTGGGACGGTTGCGCACGAAAGTAAATGAAATGTGTATTGCTCCGTAAACTTCCTTCAAGCTCCCTCCCCGAGGCGATAAGTGAAAGAAAAACTTGTGTTTACCCTTGCAGGGCATTTGTAAAGCTTGATGAATGTAAAAATAAAGGGACTTCTGAAAATTTAGCCTGTTTTCTTTGCACATTTATAACTGAGCGTCTCCACAAAAACACACGTAGATACAGACAAGTAGCTTTGATTGATTGTAGGGTTTAACGCGCCGACGCAACGCAGAAGATGAGGCGCGCCATAGTGGAGGGCTCCAGATTAATTTTGAGCACCTGGGGATCTTTAACGTGGGCCGAAACCTCGAGACAAGTAGCTAGCTTCAAAGGGAATGGTTTGCTCGGCTCAGAATTTGTTTCGAGCGACCGAAGCGGTGTTCTCCATTGCTATTACACCAGTTTTAAATATTTATTATAATAACTACGCGCCTGAAAGTTTCCTGAAGTCCTAAATAGAACGGCCGCCGCCATGATTAACATAAAAACGGTGTTGGGTTTTCGCCCCCCCCCCCCTTTTTTTTTCAGTGCTGGCGAGTCGCACCTCCATTAGGGGAAAGATTATTCTCGGGAAAGCCTATGTTCCAACATTGCAATCGGCCTAGTAATCTCGAATACAAGAGGAGGCATAGATAGTTGAATAAGCAATGCTCTAGGCGGGGCTCTTCGCCTCCAGCACGAATACAACTGCAAATACCTTCCGCTAATTTTATATTTTCTCAGCGATCATATTCTACATCTTGTGCAAATGGGCGCCACTTTACACGAAGCCCTCTGTACTACGCAATCTCAAGCAACGAAACATTGCGTGATTCAGGTTATGGCAAATATTCAATAAGAACGAGGTCTTTTTCTGCCATATTTTGTGGGAGACGCGGGCTTTTTTTTTACCACCGCAAAACAAGGGCACTACGAACACTCTTTCTCGAAACCGTGCAGGTAACGCTGCGCTAAAAATAGAAATCATCCCCTCTCCAAAAAAACAGAGAGTCAGCTACCTGGGTATCTCATTTCAGATGAGAGGGCTGGAACCCCGCACAGCTTCGGAGCAAGACAAAAGGAGAAAGGCGCGACCTCAGATGTCTGTTTTTCAGGCAATTTATTGCGAGGAGAAGACTGAAGGAACGACAGGTAGCAGCATCAGCGCTGCCTACCCACCGACAAAGGCTGACTCCGCCAGGTGGGCTCCCGAGGGAGCCCCGCCAGGCCGTAAGAGGGTACAAAAAAAAAAAGAAAAGAAAAAGGTAGCTCGAGGGAATAGGGAGAAAGATTGCGGCTCATTTTTTATGCGCAACGCGGCAAACTTTAATCACAGTTTGCCTCGACCGGGTCAAATTTCTGCGATACCCGCCGGATCCCCGAGAAGGCCGGTCTCTTTCCTGCTCGGCTGAGCACGCCTGTCTGAATTGCCGTGTAGCGACAGAAAAAGAGCGCTCCGGCGAACGTTATTAATAATTTACCCTCCGTTCCTCGGGCTCCCGCGTCGCGGCTGGGGGAAGCCTGCTGATGAACGGCCCTGTTTGTTTCCGAGCCATTCCCGCTCACTGCAGGCGGTCGCCTGCCGCCAGCTTGTTCTAGGACACATCACCACTACTGCTGCCACTACTAGTGTTACTACTACTACCATCTAAAGAGTTTCCGAGATTCCGCTCCCCCACAATGCACAGAGGTGGCCAATAACTGCGATCAGAGCGCTAATGTAGGCCAAGGATGCGCCAGCATAAGATTTGACTCGAAAAATTTGGCCTGCAGCGCTGTGACCCCGCGTATTGAAAGCACGACATTTCGCATTGCGCCGTGCAACAGCGCAGACGACATTTTCGCGCTAAATCTTATTTAGGGCCCGTTTACTGGCCAATTTCGTCCTCGCAGACGCCGCGATAGGTCTTTCAGGTGCATGATGGCAAAGCAGATTCACGGACAATGCAAAACTAATTAATGAAATTAAGTTGCTCAAAATGTAAAGCGTTTTTTTTTCCATTAAATTGCGTGCATGTGGAAAAATTTACACCATCTTCCCGCGAGGGGAACCATGTGTAGATGCGACGCATCGTGGGGTTTCCATTGCGTTTCCGTTATGTTGTTTCCATTTAGCGTGTCAATTTGTTGTTGTTTCCATTATATTACGTACGGTTGCGCCGACCATCGCGATAGCAGGCCTGTTAGTCTCCATTGAAATCATCGGTGGTCATCGGATGTCATCGGAGCGGCGCAGTTACCGCGTTTATATGTACCGCGCGTTAACGGTGAGGGGAATGAGTGAGAGCAGCGCATGCACATGTGTTAGATGTTTAACCGAGCCCTAACGCGAGCTGACGCACAGCTGGCACGGCGTCGGGAGCGAGCGCTAACACGCCGATGGCGTTGCGATGAGAGCGACGTTAGCGCGCAGCTGGCGCGGCGACGAGAATGGGGGAGGGATGCAGACTACGGACGACGGAAGACGCCGGAGGGACTAGGCGAGTTAAAGAGATGCGTCGCATCTAATATCTGACAGGGGGAGGGCAGTGGGCGTTACGTTGGCTTCTAAGGTGAAACGGATCGGTTAGGGTGGTGTACCGTATACTTATAGAGGCCAGCGAAAGCTTCTTTTTATTTGCGCGAAATGTGTTCGTGGAATTATCAGTATAACCCACGAGCACACACCCACATAAAAGCACCCAAATACACGCAAACCTAGGTGTATGTGCGCGCCTACGTGTGAGCGTGCGTGTGTCCGTGTGCACATGCAATAGCCTCTAACCGACAAAGCGTCCGACGCCGTACATGTGACGGGTCAATACTCAATAGACCTAAACTGTGAAATGTGAATCTCCACAGAATATTGTCACGTACCCACAAGCATCTGAATGAACTTTTAATTTGTGACATCCCAGCCGAGGCGACGACGACGACGAACGAGCGCTACCGGGAACGCATCATCATCAGTGTCTGGCTCTGGCAGCTCGAGTGCTTCGCGGTCAAGAGCGTTCTTCTCCGCTGCTCCTTCTACTATAGCGTTTTAGTAAAGCTTACCAACACCCCCAACGCGTATTTGCTGTACGCGGCACTAAACTGTCACGTACCCACAAGCATCTGAATGAACTTTTAATTTGTGACATCCCAGCCGAGGCGACGACGACGACGAACGAGCGCTACCGGGAACGCATCATCATCAGTGTCTGGCTCTGGCAGCTCGAGTGCTTCGCGGTCAAGAGCGTTCTTCTCCGCTGCTCCTTCTACTATAGCGTTTTAGCAAAGCTTACCAACACCCCCAACGCGTATTTGCTGTACGCGGCACTGGTGGAGGTGCTGGGATCATACGTGACGTCGCTTAGTTGCTGCAGTACTCTGTAGGGCCCGAAGTAGCGCTTCATGAGCTTCTCGCATAGCCCTCTTCGTCTGATAGGGCTCCATACCCACACGTTGTCACCAGGCTGGAAAGCGGCGTGCCTGTGGCGAGCATTGTAAGTAGTAGCATCATGCAGCTGTTGTTGCCTGATTCGATGTCTTGCGAGCTGACGCGCCTCTTCCGCGCGCTGGGCGAACTCCTGCGCAGTCGTGTCGTCACCCCCACCGTCGTGAGGGAGCATGGCATCTAACATTGTGGTTGCCTCCCGACCGTACACAAGAGCGAATGGCGTCATGCGCGTGGTTTCTTGCCTGGCGGTATTGTAGGCAAAAGTTACGTATGGTAGAACTTGGTCCCAACTCTTGTGTTGCTCGTCGACGTACATGCTCAGCATGTCTGCAAGTGTTTGTTTAACCGTCCTGTCAGTCCGTTTGTCTGCGGATGGTAAGCTGTCGATTTTCGGTGGGATGTACCTGTGAGGTTCATGACGGCGCGCACCAAATCTGCGTTGAATGCGGTACCCCTGTCTGTAATCACAATTGCCGGAGCTCCATGGCGCAAAACAATGTTTTCGATGAAAAAGTGGGCCACGTCGAGAGCTGTGCAACGCTGGAGGGCTTTCGTTTCGGCGTATCGTGTAAGGTAGTCGGTGGCGACAAGTATCCACTTGTTGCCGGCATGAGACGTAGGAAAGGGGCCTAAGAAGTCCATGCCGATTTGTTGAAACGGGGTTTCCGGTATTTGGACAGGTTGAAGTAAGCCGGCTGGGCGTCCCGGCGGTGTTTTACGACGCTGACAGTCACGGCAGGTACGGATGTATTGCTTCACTGTCGAAGGAAGCTTGGGCCAGTACTAGCTCTGTTTAATTCGGGACATCGTACGTGCATAACCTAAGTGACCAGCGGTTGGGTCGTCGTGGCAGGCCTGTAGTATTTCTGGTCTAAGGCTCGCGGGAATAACGAGAAGAAAGTCTTTTCCATTCGGGGCGAAGTTTCGCTTGTAGAGGATGTTGTTTCTTAAAGAAAAAGATTGGAGTCCACGTATGAACAGCCTTGGCTTGTGCGGAGTTCGTCCTTCCAGAAAATCTAGAAGTGGCTGCAACTCAACGTCTTCCCTTTGCTGATCGGACAAAGTTGTGGCGTCGATGGCACCAAGAAACGCCACGTCGTCATCATCTTCCGGTACAGGGCATTCGACTGGAGCTCGAGATAGGCAGTCGGCGTCAGAATGTTGTTTCCCTGACTTAAAGACAACCGTCATATCAAATTCCTGAAGTCGAAGGCTCCAGCGGGCGAGGCGACCCGTAGGGTTTTTCAAACTGGCCAACCAACAAAGGGAGTGGTGGTCGCTAACAACTCGAAATGGGCGACCGTAGAGGTACGGCCGGAATTTCAAGACCGCCCACACAACAGCCAGGCATTCCTTCTCTGTAGCTGAATAGTTAGACTCCGCGCGGGACAGTGTTCGGCTTGCGTAAGCGACAACTCTCTCCGCGCCGTCTTGCCACTGAAGCAGCACTGCCCCAAGGCCAACGTTGCTAGCATCTGTATGGATTGTGGTGGCCGCATCTTCATCGAAATGGGCGAGCACAGGCGGCACTTGTAAGCGACGCCGCAGGTTCTCGAATGCAGCCTGCTGCTCAGTGGTCCAAACGAAGGCGACGTCATTGCGGGTGAGGCTTGTTAGCGGAGCCGCGATGTGGGAAAAGTTTGGGATGAAGCGCCGGTAATAGGAGCATAGGCCTAAGAATCGCCGTACGGCCTTTTTGTCGGCAGGCGTCGGGAAGGTGGACACAGCGGATACTTTGTCAGGATCGGGCTTGATGCCGGCGTGGCTGACAACGTGGCCCAAGAAGCGTAGTTCTTGGTACCCGAAATGACACTTTTCCGCTTTAAGTGTGAGACCAGCTGCTCTCACGGCGCGAAGTACACAGGATAGTCTTTTCAAGTGCTCTGCAAAGGTTGACGAGAAGACGATAACGTCGTCAAGGTATACTAGACACGTCTGCCACTTGAGACCGGAAAGCACAGTGTCTATCATTCGTTGGAATGTTGCTGGTGCCGAACACAAGCCGAAAGGGAGCACTTTAAATTCATAAAGTCCGTCCGGCGTTATGAAGGCTGTTTTCTCGTGGTCGCGCTCATCCACCTCGATCTGCCAGTACCCGCTCTTTAGATCCATCGACGAAAAGTAACGGGCATGACGAAGCCTGTCGAGGGAGTCATCGATCCGGGGCAATGGGTACACGTCCTTCTTTGTCACTTGATTGAGCTTTCTGTAATCAACGCAAAATCGCAATGTGCCGTCCTTCTTTTTGACCAGAACGACGGGTGATGCCCACAGACTTCGAGAAGGCTGGATGACATCGTCGCGCAACATCTGCTCCACTTGGCTGCGAATTGCGTCCCGTTCCTTCACAGAGACACGATAGGGGTTTTGACGAAGTGGTCTCACATTATCATCAACAATGATGCGATGTTTTGTAAGCGGAGTTTGACGCACGCCAGATGTCGAAGAGAAACAGTTTTTGAAGGTCGTCAGCAGCGCGAGGAGGGCTTGTTGTTCACTGAGAGGCAAGCCGGAGTTGACATCGATGATGGCATCGGAGCTGGTTTCACCAGGTGCGGCGCCTTGTAACGCAAAGCAGTCTTCGCCATCAGCTATGACTTCGAAATAGGCAACTGTCGTGCCTTTGGCGACATGTTGGCGTTCATTGCTGAAGTTAGTAAGCAGCAATGCTGCACGGCCATCGGTTACATGCAACACGCCTCGAGCAACTGCGATGCCATGACGGAACAAAAGTTCATCGATTCGCTCTGCTATGCCGTCAACATTGCTAAACATGTCCCAGTGAACTCAAACTAGCATGCAGTACCGCGGTGGTATGTTCACGTCCTCTTCGATAACCCGCAACGGCCCCCGCACGGGGCACCTTGAGCAATCTTGGTGACGGTACTGGCGATACCGCGGACCCCGAGCCCCCAAACATAAGCTGGATCCAACCGTGGTGATGTGTTTTTTAAGGTGAAGGGTAGAAACCTCTAACGGTGGCCGTCGGAGCCCAGGTCAAGCTCCGGCGGATGGGCTCCCTGTCTGTTTACCAGGCAGGGAGCTCCGGGACCTCCTCAGCTATCAGGGTAAGGTTGTGGAAGAAAGTACCCCCGTCTCCCTGCTTCTATACTATGATATATGGCATTTTCTAACCCCCCCCCCAGACGTGATCGGCCCCCGAAAAGGGGCCGCACCGAAGTTTCATTCCCACCTCTGTCAACAACTGTCCTTTCAACAAACATGAATAACTATTCTCGTTTTCTTGTGATCGAGTCAGCTGACCCAACGAGACCCGTCGCTTCACTGTCGGTATTCCTTGTCTCGAAATTTCTGCAAAGCACATTAGGTGAAAAGTATGAAGCCAAAAAGCTCAGGACAGGAGAAATCCTTGTCGAACTCAACAATGAAAAACAATCCCGCACACTTCTTGCCCAAACTCGCATCCATGATCTGGACATCAAGATCACGCCCCACCGGAGCCTGAACAGCTCCCAGGGTGTGATTTCAGAGTCGGATCTCCTTTCAGAAACAGATTCCGACCTTCTTGAAGGTTTAAAGGACCAGGGCGTCACAGCTGTGCGGCGCATCACGATGCGCAGGGACGATAAGATAATCCCAACCAAACACATTATCCTGACCTTCGACCGTTCGACACTTCCGCAATATATAAATGCAGGCTACATCCGATGCTCTATTCGACCGTACATACCGAACCCGCGCCGCTGCTTTAAGTGCCAGCGGTTCGGGCACAGCACAACCTCTTGCCGCGGCAAAACTACCTGTGCGAAATGTGCAGCGCAGGACCACCCCACTGACAATTGCAATTCTGACAACCTCACATGTGCAAACTGCAGGGGCCCTCATGCGGCCTACTCCAGGAAGTGTGAGAAATTCCAAGTGGAAAAGAAAATAATCCATCTAAAAGTGACAGAAAACATCACCTTCCCAGAGGCGCGGAAGAGGTTCGCCTCTTTCCCCCTGGGGAGGTACGCCGACGCGGCTCGCCGGGGGGCGGAGCGGCGTCTGGTTTCGGCGGGGACCCAGTACCGCGAGTCGGACTTGGTCCCGCCCCCGCCCCCCCCTGGGTTGCCTCTGGCCGCCCAACCCGCCACCACGCCGCTTGCTGAGGCAGCAGCGGTTGTGGTGGCAACCTCTTCCGTCGGGACCGGTGCCGCTCCCGTCCGTGCCTCCCCATCGTCCATTCCGTTGGAGTGTGCCATGGACACCACGAGCCCCGCACCGGCTCCCACCGCCACCGCACTGCCCGTGCCACTTCTGGTGCCTCCGACACCACCGGCGGTGGCGGCTCAAACGAAGGGCCCCCGCAGGGGGGCCAAGTCCGGGGGGCCCGGTTCGACGGGCACACCCAGGACATCGGACGACGAGATGGACGTCGTGCCGTTCTTGCCTGCAACGCAGCGCAAGGAGCGGCCTCCGACGTCCAAGCCTTCAGATAGGCCGCCCAAAAAGCCCAATCCAAGAGTCACAGCCCCGAAAGACGACACATAAACATACACACTCCAGTAGCTCTCACACTAAATAATGGGAAGAGAAAATATTGTTCAATGGAACTGCAGAGGCCTTCTGAATAATCTTGACGACGTGTATGAGATTCTGCATACCAATCAGCCAAGTGTAATGTGTGTTCAGGAAACACATTTGAATTCTAAACACACAAATTTCTTGAATAGTTACCGGGTATACAGGAAAGACAGGGATGGCTGCACACACTCTTCTGGCGGTGTGGCCATAATCGTCCGGAAATCCTTAGCATGCCACCCTGTCACCTTGAACACTATCCTTGAGGCTGTAGCAATACGCTTAATAATATTTAATAGATTGATAACGGTATGCTCCATATACATTCCTCCTGATGTTTCACTTACGAGCTCCGACTTCGAGGCGCTGGTTGACCAGCTGCCCGAACCATACATCCTTACAGGCGACCTTAATGCTCACAACTCTCTTTGGGGCTCTTCCAGAACGGATGCCCGAGGTCGCCTGATAGAAAAATCCCTTACATCTTCTGGAGCATGCCTTTTCAACAATAAACAGCCTACATACCATAACATAGGTCACAACACATACTCATGTCTTGACTTGGCTATTGGCTCCGCAGTTCTCTTTCCTCTTGTCGAGTGGGGAGTGGGAACTGACCCATATGGCAGTGACCACTTCCCCACCTCACTCACATACATAGGTAAAGGCCCAAGCAGTCCATCTTCCCATAATAGGTTCAATGAAGCACGAGCTAACTGGAATACATTTACACAGACATCCAAACTACACCACTCATCCATAGGACACCTACACGTTGAAGAAGCTACCCAACTCCTCACGGCGCACATCCTCGACGCCGCCGAAAGGTCCATTCCCCACGCCTCTGGAGCCCCGCGCAACCAGCGGAGGCCGTGGTGGAATGAGGACTGTAGGCGGGCGCGAGAGGCCCAGAACAAGGCGTGGGGTATCCTTCGTCGGTACCCCACGTCGGGTAACCTCATTTTGTTCAAACGGGCCAAGGCGTTCGGAAAACGTGTGCGCCGTGAGGCAAAACGAGAGAGTTGGCGCACCTTCCTTACATCCATTAACTCATACACAGATGTACATAAGGTATGGACAAGAATACGCAAACTTAAAGGACAACATACACATAGCCTGCCCCTGGTCAGTACAACAGGGGACACACTCGAAGACCAGGCTAACACTCTTGCACAACACTTCCAACACGTTTCCAGCTCTGCACACTACACAAACACTTTCCTGAAACATAAAAATACATGTGAAAAGAAGTCCCTACATTGCAATAACAGGTCAAAATCTAGTTACAATTCTGAATTTACACTCTATGAGTTGAGGGCTGCACTGAGCACGTGTAAACCTTCAGCTCCCGGCGCAGATAAGATTACATACACCATGATACAACACCTACACCCGGACACTCTTGAAACACTCCTACACCTATACAACAACATATGGCTTTCGGGGCACATCCCAAAATCTTGGAGGGAGGCTATTGTAGTGGCGTTCCTGAAGGAGGGTAAGGACCCTTCTTCTCCCGCCAGTTATCGACCCATCGCCCTCACAAGCTGCCTGGGCAAGCTTCTCGAGAAGATGATCAACAGGAGACTTGTGTACTTCTTAGAGTTCAATGGTCTTCTCGAGAGCTGCCAGGCCGGCTTCAGGGTGGGGCGATCCACAAACGACCAACTCGTCGCCCTTGAGTCGTATATCAAGGATGCGTTTGTCCATAAGCAGTTTTGTGCTACGGTGTTTTTTGATCTCGAGAAAGCCTACGATACCGCTTGGCGATACGGGATACTTTGCGACCTAAAAGCCTTCGGTATCTCGGGAAATATGTTTAATACACTTCATAGCTACCTGGCGGAGCGAACATTTCGTGTGAGAGTTGGCACTGCCCTTTCAAATGTTTTTCTGCAGGAAAACGGCGTGCCTCAAGGCGGCGTTTTGAGCTGCACATTGTTCATTGTCAAGATGAACTCACTTCGAAAGGCGTTGCCACGAACCATTTCCTGTACAATATATGTAGATGATGTGCAAATATCTTTTAAATCATGCAATATGTCAATCTGCGAACGCCAAGTCCAGCTTGGTGTCAACAAACTAGCAGGCTGGGCAGATCAGAACGGTTTTAAGCTGAACCCAGTCAAGAGCTCTTGTGTTGTGTTTTCCAAAAGGCGTGGGATCAGGCCAGATCCAGACATCAAACTGAATGGTGTCTCGATTCCGGTCAAAAAAGAACACAAGTTCCTTGGTATAATTCTTGATGAAAAACTTTCCTTTATCCCTCATATGAAACAACTAAAACAAAAATGTCTTAAAACAATGAATATCCTGAAGGTTCTCTCCCACCATTCGTATGGTTCTGACAAAGAACTCCTACTGCGGCTCTATACTGCTTTGGTTGGGTCTCGTTTGGACTATGGCAGTGTGGTATATGGGTCGGCGAGTAAAACAGCATTGCGAATGCTTGACCCAGTACTACACTTGGGGCTACGGCTTGCGTCGGGTGCTTTTCGCACTAGCCCTGTCGAGAGTCTATATGTTGAATGTAATAAGTGGAGCCTTGAGAACCAGCGAACGTACATGGACTTACTTTATGCTTTTAAAATTTCATCTCAGAATAACCACCCTTTTTATCCTGTCCTTAACGATACATCCACATCTGTGCTGTTTGTAAATCGCCCGTCCGTTACTCCGCCTTTTTCACTTCGAGCGAGAGAGCGATCCTCGGATCTGAGTGCTTCGTTTTTAGACGTGTACAGGTCATCCTCTTTAAACATTTTACCGCCTTGGCAAGTTCGCCCTGTGTCCTGTGACCTTTCTTTTATAAAGCTTGACAAAAATCGGGTACCGCGAGCTGCAATACTTCAGCACTTTCTTTCTTTGCAGTTCAAATACCCACGTGCTGAATTCTACAGTGACGCTTCTAAAACCTCCACTATGGTGTCGTGCGCTGCTCATGGTCCAAATTTCAATGCAGCCAGAACCATGAGCGTGCACACAACAATTTTTTCAGCAGAAGCGTACGGAATTTTACTGATTGTACGACATATCCTTGAAAATCAAATTCCCAATTCTATCATCTACACAGATTCTTTGAGTGTTGTTCGCGCATTATCATCGCATAAACCCCCCAAAAACCACATAATTAATCTAGTATTCAACACTATAATGTCGGTGTATGCGGAGAAGCACCGGCTGCTCCTCTGCTGGGTCCCAGGACACGCTGGGATCGCTGGGAACGAGTTGGCGGACGAGAGGGCCGGTGCTGCTGCACTCAGGAACACTGTCGACATAACAAGCGTACCATATACAGACCTCAAGCCTCACATAAAACAACACCTGCACAGAACATGGCAAACACACTGGGACGAACAGACAGACAACAAACTACACGTAATAAAGCCACACTTGGGACGGTACACAACTGACTCACACAACAGACACACAGAAGTCGCCTTGGCAAGGCTGCGGATAGGGCACACCCATGCGACGCACTCGCATCTGCTGACGGGATCTTCTAGACCCCAGTGTAGCAGGTGCGGAGAGGCCCTATCCGTAGTGCACATACTAATCACATGCAAGGCACTTCACACAACACGACACAAAGACTTCAGAGAACTCTACAGACAACATATTCCCCTACATCCATTGTTTTTCCTAGGTGATGATGCCATTGTTTCCGTGAAACGTGTGTTTGAGTACTTGTCAGACGTGAAGTTTTTAAACCTCATCTCCTATCACGCATAATCATATCTGGCCCTATACACCAGCCATCACCATTGCCGTTAATTGATTTTATTGTTATTTTGGCTTTAGTAGCCACTATTTTATTTTAGATACTTTTGTTTGGCGCTCTTTGCCCCAGCTGGCCTTGCGCCAAAAAACTCTAACGATCATCATCAACCCGCAACGGCGCTCGGCATGCTGCGAGTTCTGGTGGGCGGTGGCTCGACGAGAATGTAATTAGGCGTTCACCAACGTCGATCACAGCGTTGTATTCTCTTAAAAAGTCCATCCCCAAAATAAGGTCCTTGCAGCACTCCTCGATAACCACGAAACTGCCGACAAAATCAGCGTTACCAATAGCGATTCTGGCGGTGCACTTCCCTATTGGAGTCATTAAATGGCCTCGAGCAGATCGAATCTGAAGTCCACACCACGGCATCTTCACTTTTTTTAACCTATCGGCGAGGGTCTGACTAATTATAGAGTAGTCTGCACCGGTGTCAATAAGAGAAACCACTTCATGTCCATCTATACAAATTACGAGGTCGGCGCCTCCAGCTTCGGCGAAAGACATTCTTGTGGTATCCTTTTCCGTCGGAGACGTCGAGGGGTTTTGAAGGTCTTGCGTAGTTAGGCTACGAGCAACCCTGCCTCCAGAGGTTGCTGCTTTTAGTTTCCCCGCCTAGGGCTTGGGGATCTGCCTCGCAGTATCCCGCCGAAGTTCTGACGGTTGGGGGAGACGTCGTTCGCTGGGGACGGTGAACGTGGTCGACGGTTCGGCGAAAGGTCTCGTCTCGCAGCAAGGTATTCCTCGATAGCAGGGGGTCTTTGTCCAAAGCAAGGGCGTGGAGCCGTGGGAGCGAATCCGGAAAGCCCAATTTCGCGGTACGGACAACGGCGGTAGATATGGCCTGCTTCGCCACAGTGAAAACACAGCGGCCGGTTGTCATTTGTGCGCCAGACGTCGGACTTCCGTACCTGTCGTCCAGCTGAAGTTTCCATTCGAGGCCAGGGATGCGGGTTGGTGTGCACTCCCTGACGCCAGGAATCGGTTTGGGGAGCCCGTTGAGGTGCTGGAGTAGGCGGTACAGGTGGGTGACGACGGACAACCGACACATAGCTTGGTTGGAGCTGCTGCGGCTGGCTCTCCGGAATGGCCAAGGCTTGCCGGATCTCCTGACGCACGATGTCGGCGACAGAAGCATGCGAAGGTTGTGAAGAGCCTATCCCGTGCAGCTGCAGTTCCTCTCTAACCATCGATCGCACGATCTCACGCAGGGACCTGTCACTGGATGCAGTCGCTGCAGCAGTAGCGCTTGGAGAACCGCCGGTAACCCGGTCATATTGCCGGCATCTGTCCCGCAGGGCATGCTCGATGGCTGTGGCCTCCTAATGAAATCCTTCACTGTGCGGAGTGGATTTCGTACGAGTCCGGCGAACAGTTGTTCCTTCACGCCATGCATTAGATGCCGTAGTTTCTTCGGCTCTGACATTTCAGGGTCGGCTCTACGGAAGAGGCGTGCCATGTCCTCTGCAAACATCGCCACCGTCTCGTTCGGTTTTTGGATGCGAGACTCCAAAAGGCGCTGAGCGTGGTCACGGCGGTCGCTGCTGGCGAATGACTCCAGCAGCTCCTGGCGAAATTCCTCCCAAGATGATAACCTCGCTTCGCGGTTCTCGAACCACGTCGTTGCACCATGTTCTAGCGAGTAATACACCTCACGCAGCTTTTGACGAGCGTCCCACTGGTTGAACGATGCGACCCGCTCAAACTGCTCCAGCCAATCCTCGACGTCCTCAAACACCTCACCGTGAAAAATGGCCGGCGTACGTGGCTGTTGGAGAGTTACCTGGCAGGGAAGTGGTTGCGTCATTACTTGGGGTGCTGGGGCTTGACGTCTAGGTGCAGTGAAGTCAAGGTAACCGCACTCTAGAGACAGTCCGCGTTGGCGACGACTAGCCCGATGGACAGGTGTGTGGACAGGGTGAGGCCGTTCCGGGCTGGCCGAAGGGGTCCTCTGCATGGGGTAGTCGTACCCCGCACCTCCACCAGTGCCGCGTACAGCAAATACGCGTTGGGGGTGTTGGTAAGCTTTACTAAAACGCTATAGTAGAAGGAGCAGCGGAGAAGAACGCTCTTGACCGCGAAGCACTCGAGCTGCCAGAGCCAGACACTGATGATGATGCGTTCCCGGTAGCGCTCGTTCGTCGTCGTCGTCGCCTCGGCTGGGATGTCACAAATTAAAAGTTCATTCAGATGCTTGTGGGTACGTGACAGTATTCAGACAAGGCTGCTTCAAAGTAAAGCCATTAAACCGACATTTTATGCCCAACACTCACCGGGATTCATTAACAAGTTTAATGGCTCCTATTATTGCCATTACAGGAATGGTTGCTGGTATTTGCGTCTTCAAGTTCTCCTTTTCCTGTTCGCGATGAATTTGTTTGCCATCGTATGCCCTTCTAGTCCGTTAAACCGGAACTGCCCTTGAACAGCTGTCCTTGTTATCTAACGTCCGCAGAGAAAGTGAGAGCACGACGCTCACCGTAGGAAATAAATATGGATAACGGGCAGTCCCACCGGTTTCCATACTGTGCTGCTGAGGGGGGCAGGTCATGCTAGACGCCGAGCTGTCGAGGCTCAGGTGATACTTTTACTTCCTGACTGGTGGCATTGGTGATTACAGAACTTCAAGTGTGCGAGGGATGTCGTGGATGTCAAACTTTTCTTCATAGGAAAATAAAGCATGAAGGAGGCGGAGGGAGAGGAATATACTTGTATTTTATGGAGGACAGAGGCCTTGTCAGCACGACAGGGGAAGAGATTACATATGTAGCAGGGAAAACGTAGGTTCGAAGGACGATGATGCAAACACGGAGTGGGAAGGGAAGGTGACACTGTAGTCGAGTCTAGCGTGCACAAAAACGTGGAAAACAATGGACTCGCGTCATGCCTTGTTCTGAAGACGAGTTTGACTGGGAATGGTGGAACAAAGAGACGGAGCGTGAGGTGAAGAAATGAAAGCACGCGGCCGACCCGACCGCTTCCGATATGCTGCGCACGCACCCTCGCAAGCCGGTGGATACTGGCGAGCACGTGCTGAGCGCGTGACGAGCCCACGCCACAGGAAGCCCGCCGCGAATGCTCACGTCGAAGTGGAGATGCTGTGCCATTCACAGGACTCCCAGCCGGAGCCCTCAGCGAGTGCCAAAGACCCTGAAAAAGAAGCACGTCCTAAAGAAACGGTTCGGGCGTACACCCCTCTCTTTTTCTTTTTTGGTTTTAACCTAACGGTTCTAGCCTTTGCTGTACAAGATACGAGCTAATACATCATTGTGGAATATATATTTAAAAAAAAGATCTGTATTCAACAGCTCGTACTTTGTGTTAGCGTTGCCGATTGGATGGCATTGTAGTCATTTCGCTTGCATGGCGTGAAGTTGATGTTGCTGGCACCGTGACCTCTTCGCACGCTGCCAGCGAAGCCTGCATTGTTTTTTTTGTAATTCTCGTCTGTTCCCACTTCAGCTTCTAGATGAAGACGGCCCTACTACCGGTTGTCTTCCCGTCATTGTTTGCCATGTGCGCGGCATTATCGCTTGCAATCTTGCTGCAGGCGCCTGCACTGATGGCTCACGTGGGATCGAACTTGGGTCCCTCGCGTTACGAAGCCGGTGTCATCCCATCGTGACACCCAGACACACGTTTCTCAATTGCAAAGTGTTGGGGATGGCCTTTGCGCTGCACCGTTGTCACAGAGGCTGCCGTTGCTATGCCGCAAATAGTAAACGATAATATAAAATACGGAAAAAATCAGGAATTGACGCAGTATTTACTCCAGATTTATTTATTTATTTATTTATTTATTTATTTATTTATTTATTTATTTATTTATTTATTTATTTATTTATTTATTTATTTATTTATACAGGTACCTACATCGCCCTCACGGGCATTATTGTAGGGGAGAGAACAAGCAAAGGAATAGCAAGAAATAGTATATAATGGCAGCTAAATGAAAGGTTAACCAAGTGAAACCTAGACTTAACAAGGCTAAGCCAAGCAACTTTGCATATCCAGGGTTAGTGGAGCTAAGCCGCAGCCATTTTTTTTATTAGGAACTGCTTCTCTGTATTGCCAGCAGCTTATATTCTAGTATGGAAAAGACGTAACAATGATGCTTGTCATGGCGCACCGTCATGGTAATACAAGCCCGGAGTAACATTTTGTGACAAAATGCTTGAGCGCTGGCAGCTTGGTCGTGGAGGGGATGCGTAGCCCATGTTGTAGGCTAACACGAATGCGAATGCGCATTTCGAATTGGCCAACCAATACACAAATTCCTGTCGATTCACATTCAAGGCGCTAAAGGATTCAATTTTTTTATTGGGATGTGCTCATTACTAGAACAAAACCTCGACTGTGCAGGGCAAAAAAAAATTTAGTGCCTTTCCACTCTATGAAGGTGGGTGAGCAGTGGTGCCGTCTAGCATTTTCCACCTCACGGTATGCGCGGTCCCGAATGGCATATCGTGCTCACGGTTGGCTTTGTCGGTGGTCTCCTTCCGCCGCGTTCCCGCCAATTCTTTTCTTCTATTTGAGTAGGCTTCACCGTGCAGCACACAATGTGGGAAAGGTGGTTTGGAAAAATCAAAACGTCGACTTCACTTCTAAACACAAATGCTTAGCCGCGAAGACATTTTTTAGTGGTAATACATGCCACTTTATATCAAAATATTAAACGCCGGAGGTGAACAGACGGCAGAAAGGAGATGGTGTGCGTACAGTACGAGTGGAGAACACGTGCAGTCAGGCCACGGCACGTTCAGAGAACAACGGCCCGGGAGCCGAAAGTACTTCTGGCTTTGCTGATCCTAACGAGCAAAAAAATAACAGCAACAAAAAATTAGTTTTTTATTACCAAGAATTACTGTGACAGAGAAAAACGAGGCTTCTACGTCTACACAAATAAATTGAGAAACAGCAAGATACTCTTAATCTATCAATGACAAAAAAGACACTCAGTGAATTTCTTCAAAATACGCATCCATGGAGATACAGCAACAGTGAAAACACACACCTCGCAGCACAAGACTTGCTGCCAAATTGATAATAATGAGAGAAGAAAATTCTAGCTAACTTCCATGTAAATACAACTGACATGAGACATGCACGAAAGCACAGCAAACCTCGCCGTACATACAACTTGCTGCCAGGTTGATAACAGTGAGACCGAAAAACACTGGCCGACTTCCTTGTGATTACAAGTAAACTGATGTAAAGCAAGACTAGGAAAATATTGCACACCGTCGCACACCTCTAGGAACATATTACACCTCATGGCAGCACTGTTAAATTTCTCCAAAAAGCGCTCGCTTGGCTTAAAATTGTTACAGCAGCCGATATACTCTTTCAAGCCACACCGAACGTGCAGAATCATTTCCAGATTCCGCACAGTGAGTTTGTTTCTGTGGTCCGTCTTTGTTACAGTCACGAGACTGAACACTCTCTCTACAGCGGCGTTCGACGCAGGTAAACAAAGAAGTGTAAGGACCATCGCTGACAAGTTAGTAAAAAAGCAGCCGCGTCGGCGGATTGCCTCGAAAGCGCGTCATCCCTATTTCATATTTGCCGCGCTTTCGAGGCGCGTTTTCAAAGAAAGTGCTACGAGTTGTGCCGCGCCTCCGCCAGATGGCACCACGGGTCCCGCGACCGAGAGAAGACGCAGTGAAACATCCCCCTCGCGAGGGGCACGATCAAATTCAGCGCATTTCCGGGGGCGCACGACGTTAAGTAGTTTGCGTTACGTTAATGTTGTTGCACTTGTGGCAACTGCTGACGAGAGAGCGCAGCAGTAATTTGAATGAGTCAACGATATAAGGCGCGTTAATAGCGTCCCATTCTCTGTCGGCTCTGTGGCGCAGTGGGTAGAGCACCATGTACATTGCGTTCCACCCGCAGGGTCGAGGGATCGAAACCTGGCGCCGGATAGTTTTTTTTTTATATAGTAGGGAGGGGTGCGGTGCGGACTACGGACGTCAACGCGGGTGACATCGTGAGTTACTGAAATGCTCTGCATTTAAAAGAGCTTCATCCACACTGTTAGTAGCTTTCGCGACAGCCCACCAGAATTCGCCAACATTGTCGCTCAATGCAAGGGAAGAGTGCATTGCCTGCAACGCCGCTTACACTCAAGGATTAATGTGCCCCATGGTGCTGTGCGTATAGAAATGACGTTGGGAAATGTGGTATAAGGTGCGTCGCGAACATAGCAGGGCCTTAAAACACGCTTTTTAGAACGGGATATCATCTGTACCGATGTAGCCCAAAAATAGCCACTAAGCCACGTCGTCTAAAACAACGCCAGAAACACAAATAAGTCGCCCAATTTGGCTATAAATAGCCCAATCTGGCAACACTGGACCGTTTCACTCGCACACCCTTAAATAGACTTCCCCCGATCGCCCGACTATCCTGCACATTTGCAGCTCCACCGGTTCTCTTTTTCCCTAGGCCCCCCCGCCAACACGCCGTACCTGCGAGAGCGGGCCTGCTGTCCGGATTGTGACGTCGCCTTCCCAGAATCGCGGAGACGCCCGAGCTGAACCATACCGGTTCACGGACGTCGCCTCCCGAGAAATCCAAAAAGCCGCGAGTGAGCCGAACTGCCACGACCCAACCACGTGCCCCCTTCGGGGCAGAGACAACGACAGGCAGGGAAAAAAACGAACACGGGAAAAGCAGGCGGGGTGATTCAGGTGCCGAAGGGCGACCAAAAATGGCCGTCCATTGCGGAGGAAGCCGTCATGTCGGCCGCCCGAATGAAAAAATTGAGGGCCTGACCGGTCGTTTGTGGCGTGCAGTACGAGAGGAGAACACCAGCAGTCGGCCACGGTACGTTCAGAGAACAGCGGCCCGGGAGCTGTGAGCACTTCGGGCTTTGCTCGTCCTACGCGCGAAAAAAACGACAACCAAAAAAAAAAAAACGGGAGAGTTATTGTGTAGCAGCTCCGCTGTAAAAATATAATAGCTGCGAGAAACGTTAACATCAACACTTAAAATGTACGAAACTGGTGAAGTTAAAAAACGGAAATAATTTATCCCTTTCTTGTTCTGTGAATTCAGGAGACGTAAACAGCAGTGTTCTTGATACAATCCCCCATTATATTATTACTTAGAGCCCGCAAGCCCATTGCACACCGTATACATGCACACCCTCAGCACGGACCACGGAGCAAGAATAAGATAGGTGGCGAAACTAGGCTTCTTAGCGCGGCCAGATAATGTCACAAGCGCTCGTCATACGTTAAGCTAGCGGCATCTGCCGCGGATGAAGAAACTGCGCGGCCGCCGCAATCGGCCGGCATTTCACTGCTCAGCCACGGAATAAGTGCGGCCGCTATCATTTCGTCCATCAGGTGCCGCTACCCTCTCCTTCGCCGTCGCAGCTACGAAGCTTTGCAGTCCGCCTTCGTTTTCATTGTGACATTATATATCTGGTCGCTCGCCCGCGCTTGTCGAAATGGGCCGTTTCCCCTCCTATATATTCTTGCTCCGTGGCACGGGCGAACGCCTCACACGGGAGCTCTCGTCCAAAACACATAAATAGGCACCGCACCCTGAGGACCCACAGCAGGCAGTTTTGAAGACAGAATGGCATAAGCGCAAGGGACCAGACTTTTATGTACCCTGTTAGTCACCGTTCGTGACAGCCGCAATCCACATCGAAGGTGCCCAATGCTAAGCATGAAATACGGCCACCGCCACCGTAGGAACGTTTTTCGCTATGTGAAGGTGCGCTCTCATCGACTCGCTTTTAGGAGCACTGTTGGGACTGGGCATCCAGTCACCAATGTTGTGACTCGCATCCCAGCTTGTGACCAATGTTGGGAATAAGCCATCCAAACGCTGCCACCACTGTTGCGACTGGCCTTCCCAGCGCAGTCACCGGTGTAGCGTCGCTGCCTTGCTCCGTCCGCTATCGAAGCGGCGCGGAGCAGAGCGATGAAGTTCTCGAGCCGACGAAAAGTTGAAGCAGCATTTATATACAGTATGTACAAGGGTAACAACAGCGTTACATGGCTCGCACAAAGCCGACAGCGCCTCTCCACTGGGTGCCGTCGAAGAAAGCCGACGATAAGTGCCTCCGGGCTTGTTTTATGCCCCCGGAAGTCCGTTGTGGCCCCTAGAAAGTTCGAATCGCTCCAATCAGGACCCTTGCTGGCCGAAGTTTGAAATACGATGAATGGAGGCGAAGGGGTTGGGTCAGCCGAGCCGCCTCGATGGGGAAAGGGAGGGCGACGCCCACGCCGTCTCCGCGACGCCGCCTACAGGCGGGTGGAGGCATGTCGGTTGCCGGTCGTTCACCCGATGCACGATTCGGCCGAGCCGTCGTGACGCAAAAGGAGAGGCGACTCTGCGGCGCTCCAAGTCTGGGCCCGTCGGCCACGGACGGTTTGGTCCTGTTTGGACGAGGCGTGAATCGGTCCCGCTGTTGGCGCGTCGCCCGTGCAACGAATTTGGGGCCGGGCGCTCTGGCACAACAGCACCCGCAACTGCCAGCGGACAACGTCGGCGGCGGACGCACAATAAGCCATACGTCCCCCTCCTTGAACACACCGGAACTGGCCAGAAATGGCATGGACTTCATTTTCCAAAACGCAGGTAGCGGCAGCCTTTCTCTAAACTTTACGGCGCACATGGGGCATGCTGACGGCGGCAACGACAAAGAAGACCCATTTGTACTTAGAGCGCGAAGAATTTGTGAGCGCCGTGCAAAGAACAAATAAGAGCAATGCAGTTTAAGTAGTATAATGTGATTGAATTTAAGCTAACTAAATGTAATGATCAGCTTAAAACACCTCGGAAGCTTGCCGCCGATACGTTGCCGTGGACTAACGGGCGCCTGGGTAGAGTTGATACCATCAGTCGTTCGTTCGCGAGTGCCGAATGATGTGTACCGGGTCCCCGTATTTGTTATTATATTATCGCCATCAGAAGAACCAGCGTTGCGCGTTGGTTTTTGATTGTTGTGCAAAAGTGTCGAAGTTCATTATCGAGAACAAAGAGAGAAATTTCGACCTAATGTTACTAAGTTGGAACACTTATCTAGGCAAATACGAAATATGATCAGACATTCCTCGACGGTTGCTTAATGCACGCGAAACGCAAGTTAGCTCCTCCTGACACTAGGGGTTCCCCACTGGGGAGGCGTGATTAACCGGTAGCGCCCGCGTTCGTTTAGTTAGGGACGCTCATTGGGTTGGGTTTAGGGGCCGCTCTTTCGCCTCTACTATTCAATCTCTCCATGCTCCCTCTCGCGAATGCTCTAGAAAATATACCGTCCCTCCACTCGACAATATACGCGGACGACATTACACTTTGGGTCACGCAAGGCAGCGACGCCCACATAGAGGCCACACTCTCAGCAGGTGCTGCCCCAGTCTCCCGTCTTGCTGCACAGGCAGGCTTGACTTGCTCGGCGTCTAAATCAGCACTCCTACTCCTTCCTCCACCTAGAATTAGACCCACTCCCCTGACCACCATTCAGGTAATGCTGGACGGACAACCAATCCCCCGAGTCTCCCAGCTTCGCCTTCTAGGCATGCATCTCCAAGCCAACAGGAGCAGCACAGACACCATACACCTCTTGCGCACTCACACCATCCAGACTATTGGTCTCATTAAACGTATCACGTCTAGGAAACATGGGCTAACGGAAATAGAACGGCTGCGAATTGTGCAGTGCTTCCTGGTGAGCCGTTTTTGCTATCACCTCCCGTACGCACAGCTCACCCCCTCTCAACGTACCTCCCTCGATGCCTTACTTCGGAGAGCCTATCGCTCCGTGCTGCTACTGCCCCCCCCCCCCCCCACGCACCCACCCAACGACTCCTCGCGCTTGGTATACATAATACCATAGACGAACTAATCGAAGCCCATCACCTGGCCCAGCTTACGCGCCTTTCCCAGAATCCGGCTGGTCGGCAGATCCTCGATCGAATTCATGCCAACCCCCCGCTTATACTAGCTCACATCCCCCGGCGTCTCCGCGGGCGTCTCCACATTAAGCCGATCCCGCGAAATATGCATCCAGCTTACCACCGCGGACGCCGTCTAGCCCGAGCCCAAGCACACCTCTCCCGCTACCCTCCCTCTGAGCATACTCTCTACGTTGACGCAGCGGCCTACCCGACCCATCCTGCCTTCGCACTCGCTGTAGTAGGCGCTTCTCCAACAATCCCTCAGGCTTCAGCTACAGTCGCCACCACCTCCTCGGTAACTGCGGAAGAGGCAGCCATTGCCCTTGCCCTAACTCAATTACCTACCCCCCAGATCATTTTATCTGACTCCCAAACTGCCATACGAAATTACACAAAGGGCGTCATTTGCACAGCTGCTCTCAAAATTCTTCAGAATCCCCCTGCCCACCCCGTGATGCTGCTGTGGACTCCGGCCCACACCGGCGTAGGTTGTAATGAGACGGCACACCAACACGCCCGAGCTTTGATATCCCGGGCTCCCGTTTCTTTTACGCCTACACACGGCATCCCCGAAATGTCCCACGCGTACCTGCTTACGTACAGGGACATAACTCAACATTACCGCCTCCTCCGCAGGAACCTACCTCCCCCGCACCCTTCACTTACTCCGCCGGCAGCGCACATGTGGCGGCTCTTACAAACCCACACCGATTCACCTCCCCTCACTGCCCCTCATGTGGCGCGCTGGACACTCTCTTCCACTCGCTCTGTGAGTGTCCGCGCGACCCCTTCCCCCCTTTCCCCTCCTCTTCTCACTGGGAGCAGGCTCTGGGGAGCTCTGACCTCGCAACGCAAGAAGCCGTCACGGACAGAGCCCTGGACGTCGCGGGGGCCCTTTGGGCCTCCGCCACCTCCCTACCCTGAACCCAGTGTAAAATAAAGTGGCTCTACTACTACTACTACGACAGTAAGCGAAAAAAAAGTGGAAGTGCAACGCCGGCACGTGCGGGAGGAAAAGAAAGCACAAAAAGAACACGATTCCCGCTGGCGCAGTTTCAGGCAGGGAGAGCGCGAGCACTGCGAAGGCGGGAAATTCGAATTCTATTGGGTGCTAGCAGTGAGGGGATAACGGCGCTACAGCCCATTATGGCTAATCACTGCTCTGCACTTCCGACAGCTTTCACATTGAGTGGAACGGCTTTAATTTTTTTGCTCTATTACCACGCTTCTCGTTAAGGCGTGTTGTCTAGGCCGACTCGACGATGACACGACGGTGACGTCGACTCGGCCGAGTTGGCAGACCGCCTTGTAACGCGACGCCGAAGGCGACACGAACGCGTCAGCCGATCGAAAGGTCGCGTGATGTGACTGGCTCTCTGATCGAAGACACCGAGAACGCCGATCGGCCGAATGGTCATCGGGAATAAATCGAGAAGCGAAAACTGCGGCCCCGCAACATTCCTACCGTAATTAATGCGGCTCTGTTCTGTTAGTTCCTAGAGTGTAATGAACATAGTAAGGTCCATGAAGTGCATACAGCTCGACACATGAGATCCGTATTTCGGCTTACGACGCTTCGGCCGTTCGCTTAGGCTGCAATTCGTTTCCAGGAGTTGCAAACTGCATGTTCGTGCGCGACCAGCAACGCTTTGTAGAAAATATAAGCTCAGTTAAGAGCCGTAGAGGAGTTACAGAAGGTTTATTAGGTAATAAGGAATAATTATCGACCAAAGTTTTTTGCGTAAAGCTTAAAGAAAAGCACGGCGAGGACTATTCACGCAGGGCGAAATCGCAGCCGCAACCGAAATACTGCTGTTGCTTAAGGTCAACTACGGCGGGGGCCTCATGGAAACTTACTGCGCAAATGTTATTCAAGAAATGTTCAGTTAAACAGCCAGCAATCCTTGAAATCAGGTACAAAACACTGATGTGCCACAAAGGGTGAGTCTCAATGTAGTACACAGGTTATTCCCGCGCAATCTCCAGTGATTTCGTGGGGCAGTAATTTCAATGTCCTCCGTGCACCATTCGGTTCCCGATTTTTCAGATGTTAGTCGGGTATCTTATGACATTTTGTAGGGCTGGGTTTGTACAACTTGTGGCAGTTTAGCATGACTGACCGGCATAAGGAACCCCCCAGGCCAACTAAGTCCATTTTTCGTGAGCTGGCTGCGTTGGTGAGGAGTGCTTATGAGGCGCAGAATGAACTGAGTCCATTTTTAGTGAGCTGGCTGCGTTGGTGAGGAGTGTTTATGAGGCGCAGGATGAACTAAGTACATTTTTCATGAGCTGGCTGCGATGGTGAGGAGTGTTTATGAGGCGTAGAATGATCTACCAGGCTGGTGGAATCTTTTGGATGCGTGTCTGACTGCCTGACTTTTGAAGAACGCAAAACGAAGTTGGACTTTGTGCCTCTTCTTCGATGCCGGTTAGCTTTTTTATTGTCTTTCAGTCGTTGTGTGATCCTGAGTGTGTCTAAATTTTTGATGCATTAAAGAAAAAAGAAATTTCGTGGTGCAGTGGACTCGCGCCGCTTAATTGAAGTCGCGGGTTGAAATCCCGGCAGGGTGTTGCTTTTCGTTTTCCTGCCTTCTAAGTGGCATTGTTTGCGAATGATATTCGCGAATCCAAAACAAAACTTTTTGGTTGAACTGTGGAACTACCATATCAAACGTCAGTGCATCGTTAAGAGGGGCTATGCAGAAAAAACACAAGATTGGTTCATTCGAAAGATTGCGCCGTTATAGTCATACTGACACCACTTTTAACGCAGACTTCGCCCAAATAAGCTACATAATTAGGAAAAAAGGGAATGGCGATACGAATCTTGTCCCGCATTACGAATCATTTCCCGCAACAGAACCTATGATGGCATAAGCCCTGCTGTGCGATTGGCTGAGGCCAGCAAAAAAAGCAAACGCAAATTAGGCAGGGCTTATAGGCTTGCCGAACGAGCTCTTTGGGCTTAAATGCAGGGCACATTTTTTGTAGCAGTAAGAATGGTGGGGTGAACAAATTAAAGTTACGAACGAACACGTAAAACCCGAAGCAGTTAGTGCGGCACTTTGCCGGCTCATACCGCAACACAGCTGTCGGACGCGCTGGACTTGTCTGAAACGACACTGACCAACAGAAACAAGCAGCACAGTCGCTTACGTAACCATTTTTGTCGATGCATAGCGTAAGTTTTAGAAAACGATTAGCATGAACTGTAACGAAAATATGGCACGTGTGGAAGTCCGGCCAGAAGCAAAGTGCGAACACTACCACTTCAGCAGTATGGTAGCGCCATCTACAAAAGCGAGTGATAAATAAGATAACCAAACACTGGCAGTTCAGCAGTATTACCGCGCCATCTGTGAAAGTGGTGGATAAACAAGATAATCAAACGGACGCCTGTGAGATGGTAGCAGCTCTGGTTAGATTGATTGATCGATTGATTGTAGGGTTTAACGCGCCGACGCAACGCAGACGATGAGGCGCGCCGTAGTGGAGGGATCCGGATTCATTTTGACCACCTGGGGATCTTTAACGTGCACCGAAATCTCGTACACACGGGCGTTTTTGCCTTTCGCCTCCATCAGAAAAGCGGCCGCCGCGGCCGGGAATCGAACCCGCGACCTCGTGCTCAGCAGCGCAACGCCCTAGCCACGGAGCCACCGCGGCGGGTCAGCTCTGGTTAGCAGGCTAATTTAGTTTTAAGGCCCTGCGCTCTTAATACGTGATTGTCGACGTCACGAAAACACACAATTTAGCGGGAGAATCGACATTTTTACTGAGAATATGTATTTCTCAGTTATTAATCATTGTTTTCTGCCGAACGAGCGCGCAGGCCCTATAAAACACTAAATCTTTCGTACAAAGAAACATGTGTCCGCATGGCCCTTTAAGTAACAGGCACGATCTGTTCAATTTTAAACTCGCGCTTTGTATATGTAAAAAGGCAATTCTACTTTAAAAGGACGAAATTCTGATGTGTGTATTTTGCAAAATTGGTATGTCTTTACATAGAGTAAACACAGTTTCCTACAAACCACTTAAAAAAGACACAACCCCGCACGGGGCACCTTGAGTATTCATGGTGACGGTACTGGCGATACCGCGGACCCCGAGCCCCCAAACATAAGCTGGATCCAACCGTGGCGATGTGTTTATAGGTGGAGGGTTAGAAACCACGAACGGTGGCCGTCGGAGCCCAGGTCAAGCTCCGGCGGATGGGCTCCCTGTCTGTTTACCAGGCAGGGAGCTCCGGGACCTCTCAGGCTATCAGGGTAAGGTTTGAGAAGAAAGAACCCCCGTCCCCTGCTTCTATACTATGATGTATGGCATTCTCTAAACCCCCCCCCCAAACGTGATCGGTCCCTGAAAAGGGGCCGCACCGAAGTATCTTTTCCATCCCTTCCAACAATCCACAGTCCGAAACCTGACAACTATCCTCGATTCTTGGTTATCGAGGCAGTTGACAAAACAAACTCTGTTTCTTCAATGTCCGTATTCCTGATCACTAAGTTCCTGGAAGGCATCCTCGGAAAATCGTTCGATGCTAAGAAACTCCGTACCGGAGAAGTCCTTGTCAATGTCAAGACGCAGCAACAAGCCACTAACCTCCTGTCGCAAACCTGCATGGCAGATCTGGCCATCCGAGTCACTCCCCATCGTAGCCTCAACAGCTCTCAGGGTGTGATCTCGGAGACCGATTTGTTGAATGAGACCGAAGCTGATCTGTTGGAAGGACTGAAAGATCAGGGTGTAACTGCAGTGAGGCGTATTACCATCAGACGAGACAATAAGGAAATCCCCACAAAGCATATAATCCTGACATTCAACAAATGAAAACTTCCTGAGCACATCAATGCTGGCTTCATTAGGTGTGGTGTACGTCCGTACATACCTAACCCGCGCCGCTGCTACAAGTGCCAGCGATTCGGGCACGCTACAACTTCTTGTCGCGGCAAAACGACCTGCGCGAAATGCGCCGCACATGACCACCCTACTGAAAACTGTGACTCTACTACCTTCACCTGTGCAAACTGTCAGGGGCCGCACGCAGCATGGTCCCGCAGCTGTGAAAAGTTTCAATTAGAAAAGAAAATCATTAACATCAAGGTCACTGAAAACATCACCTTCCCAGAGGCGCGGAAGAGGTTCGCCTCTTTCCCTCTGGGGAGGTACGCCGACGCAGCTCGCCGGGGGGCGGAGCGGCGCCTGGTTTCTGCGGGGACCCAGTACCGCGAGTCGGACTTGGTCCCACCCCCGCCCCCCCCTGGGTTGCCTCAGGCAGCCCAACCCGCCTCCGCACCGCTCGCTGAGTCAGCAGCGGCTGTGGTGGCATCCACGTCCAGTGGGGATGCTGCTGCACCCACCGTTTCCCCCTCTCCACCGGCCCGAAGCACGCGCGTGGGCCCAAACGAGATGGAGGCGGAGGCAATCGCAGCGACCCCCTCCCACGCCTCACTGCCTGTGCCATCTGGGGTGCTCCCCACGCCTTCGGCACTGGCAGCGCAGGCAAAGAACACCCGAAAGGGTACCATGTCAAGGGGGCCCAGTCCGCTGGGCACCCCCTTGCCTTCAGATGACGACATGGACGTCGAGCCCTTCCGGCTTCCATCGCAGCGGAAGGAACGGGCTGCGACGTCCAGGTCAGTAGACAAGGTCAGAAAACCCCTTCCAAGAGTGCAAGCCCCGAAAGACCCTACATAAATAGTCACACTCCAGTAGCTCTGAACACATAATAATGGGAAGAGAAAATATTGTTCAATGGAACTGCAGAGGCCTTCTGAATAATCTTGACGACATTTATGAGATTCTGCATGCCAATCAGCCAAGTATAATGTGTGTCCAGGAAACACATCTGAATTCCAAACACACAAATTTCTTGAATAGTTACCTGGTATACAGGAAAGACAGGGATGGCTGCACACACTCTTCTGGGGGTGTGGCCATAATCACCCGGAAATCTTTAGCATGCCACCCTGTCACTTTAAACACTATCCTTGAGGCTGTAGCAATACGCTTAATAATATTTAATAGGTTGATAACGGTATGCTCCATATACATTCCTCCTGATGTTACACTTTTGAGCTCTGACTTCGAAGCGCTGGTTGACCAGCTGCCTGAACCATACATTCTAACAGGCGACCTTAATGCTCACAATTCTCTTTGGGGCTCTTCTCGAACGGATGCCCGAGGTCGCCTGATAGAGAGGTTTCTTACATCCTCTGGAGCATGCCTTTTCAACAATAAGCAGCCTACATATCATAACATAGCACACAACACATACTCATGTCTTGACTTGGCTATTGGCTCCGCAGTTCTCTTTCCTCTTCTCGAGTGGGGTGTGGGACCTGACCCATTTGGCAGTGACCATTTCCCCACTTCATTAACGTATATAGGTAAAGGCCCGAGCAGTCCATCTTCCCATAATAGGTTCAATGAAGCACGAGCTAACTGGAACACATTTACAGAGACATCCAAACTACACCACACATCCATAGGACACCTACACGTTGAAGAAGCCACTCAACTCCTCACGGCGCACATCCTCGACGCCGCCGAAAAGTCCATTCCCCACGCCTCTGGTGCCCCGCGCAACCAGCGGAGGCCGTGGTGGAATGAGGACTGCAGGCGGGCGCGAGAGGCCCAGAACAAGGCGTGGGGTGTCCTTCGTCGGTACCCCACGTCGGGTAACCTCATTTTGTTCAAACGGGCCAAGGCGTTAGGAAAACGTGTGCGCCGTGAGGCGAAACGAGAGAGTTGGCACACCTTCTTGACATCCATTAATTCATACACGGACACACACAAAGTCTGGACACGTATACGCAAGCTCAAAGGACAAAAGACACACAGCCTGCCCCTGGTTAGCACAACAGGGGACACACTTGAAGACCAGGCTAACACGCTTGCACAACACTTCGAACACGTGTCCAGTTCAGCACACTACACGAACACTTTCATGAAACACAAAACATCTGCAGAAAAAAAGCCCTTACACGACAAAGACAGATCAAAAACTTCTTACAACTCTGAATTCACTCTCTATGAGTTGAGGGCTGCCCTGAGCTCGTGCAAACCTTCAGCTCCAGGCGCAGATAAGATTACATACAACATGATGCAGCACCTACACCCAGACACTCTTGAAACACTCTTACACCTATACAATAAAATATGGCTTTCGGGGCACATTCCACGCTCTTGGAGGGAGGCCATAGTAGTGGCTTTCCTAAAGGAAGGGAAGGACCCTTCCTCTCCCGCCAGTTATCGTCCCATTGCCCTGACAAGCTGCCTGTGTAAGCTCTTCGAGAAGATGATAAACAGGAGACTTGTGTACTTCTTAGAGTACAATGGCCTTCTCGAGAGCTGCCAGGCGGGCTTTAGGGCAGGGCGATCTACCAACGATCAACTCGTTGCATTAGAGTCTTATATCAAAGATGCTTTCCTCCACAAGCAGTACTGTATGACAGTCTTCTTTGATCTTGAAAAGGCGTACGATACTGCGTGGCGGTACGGCATCCTTAGCGACTTGAAGTCCTTTGGCATGTCGGGTAACATGATAAACACGCTTTCCAGTTACATGTCCGAAAGGACGTTTCGCGTGCGACTTGGAACTGCACTCTCTAGGGTGCATGTGCAGGAAAATGGAGTGCCACAAGGTGGAGTTTTAAGTTGCACCCTTTTTATTGTGAAAATGAATTCCCTGAGGAAGGCATTGCCACCGTCGATTTCCTGCTCAATTTATGTAGACGACGTACAATTATCCTTTAAGTCTTGTAACCTGTCTGTCTGCGAGCGCCAAGTCCAGCTTGGTGTTAACAAGCTAGCTGGTTGGGCAGACAGGAACGGTTTTAAATTTAATCCCGGGAAGTGCACTTGTGTCTTGTTTTCCAAGAGGCGTGGCATCCGGCCGGATCCAGACATTCAACTCCACGGTGTCTCGATTCCTGTCAAAAAGGAACACAAGTTTTTAGGTATAATCTTTGACGAAAAGCTCACATTCATCCCACACATAAAACAACTAAAACATAAATGCTTAAAAACAATGAATATCCTGAAGGTTCTCTCGCACATCTCTTTTGGTGCTGACAAACAGCTTCTGTTGCGTGTTTTTGCCAGCCTGATAGGCTCACGATTGGACTATGGCAGCGTTGTCTATGGGTCAGCCACTAAAACATCCCTCAGAATGCTGGACCCTGTGCTTCATCTAGGGCTCCGCTTGTCCTGTGGTGCCTTTCGGACTAGTCCAGTCGAAAGCCTGTATGTAGAGTGCAATAAATGGAACCTGCAACGTCAGCGAGCATACACAGACCTTCTTTATGCTTTTAAAATTTCATCCATGCCTCACCATCCTTTTAAATCAGTTTTTCATGATACCTCCATGACTGAACTCCTTTTAAATCGACCATCTTTCTCTGCGCCCTTCTCTTACAGAGTTAGAGAGGAAGCGTCAGAGCTTGCTGTCTCCTTTTTAGATACCATCCAAAGTTCTGTAACAAATCTCATAGCACCATGGCATCTCCGCCCTGTCTCATGCGACACATCATTCACACATGTAGATAAAAACCGAGCTCCCACATGTGCAATTCTGCAGCATTTCTTGTATTTGCAGCAGAAGTATGAGTGCTCTGAATTTTATACGGATGCCTCTAAGACTTCCACCTCTGTGTCCTGCGCGGCGCATGGGCCCGGCCTTAGTGTCACCAAAACTCTGAATAGTCATACTAGTATATTTACGGCAGAGGCTTACGGTGTACTTCTTGTTGTCAATCATATCCTTCAATGTCACATACCAAGATCCATTATATATACAGACTCACTCAGTGTCGTGCGGGCGTTGTCGGCAACAAAGTCTTCAAGAAATCACGTTGTAAACCTAATAGTCAAGGGTATTATGTCTGTGTATGTCCACAAATTTGAACTAGTTCTTTGCTGGGTCCCTGGCCACTGTGGTATAGCCGGGAACGAAGCAGCGGACCGAATGGCTGCTGCTGCTACACTCAGGAATACAGTAGACATAACCACATTACCCTACACCGACGTGAAACCACACATCAGACAACAACTTCGCAAAACATGGCAAACACACTGGAGTGAACAGACAGACAACAAGTTACACGTAATAAAACCACACTTGGGACAATACACCACCGACACACGCAATAGATACACTGAAGTCGCCTTGGCCAGATTACGGATAGGGCATACTCATGCAACACACTCGCACCTTCTCACTGGGTCTCGAAGACCTCTGTGCAGTAGGTGCGGAGAGGCCCTATCCGTGATGCACATCCTCATACAATGTAAGGCACTCGACACTACACGCCGCAAACACTTCCCTCAACTACACACACGACATATTCCACCACACCCGTCACACTTCTTAGGAGACGAAGCCCTGTTTCCAGTCAAACGCGTTTTCGAGTTTCTCACCGACGTAAAATTTTTACATCTCATTTCTTATCATGCATGTTGACAACCTGGCCCTTTACACCAGTCATCTTCATTACGTTGTGTTTTACTTTGTTTATTTTTACTAAAGTGTTCTTTTACTTCCATGTCACTTTCATGTAATCACTTTTGTTTGGCGCTCTTTTCCCTTAGTCGGCCTTGCGCCATTAAACTCTAAACATCATCATCAAATCATCATTAAAAAAGACACAAGGTACGCTCGGGGGGAGGTGGAATACAGGGCCGTAGCCGACAACCAAACCCTCCCCATATCGCAGCTGACTGTACTGAGCACGTAAAAAATGCACGAACAGCCTTTAATAGAGAGAAAACGCGTTCTAGGCCATCAGGAGAAATATCTAGGGTGGAATATGTTTTGTGCAATCATATACACAGTCAAACAAAGACGCAGGAGCGCACAGCCCCAAAACTCACACTACTCTTCCGATTCCACTCGTAATATCTGTTACGGTGTACTTGTCTTGTAGACAATAAACACAGGGTCAGGTAGAAGTTTCCCGGAAAGTAATGAGGGAGGGAGGGGGAATGGAAAGCACGACGGACTCTAAAAATTAAAGTGCCGGTGCCCTACCGTGCAACCCTTCGGCTGCTTTTTGTTATGGCTATAAACGTTTAGAAGCGATCAGAATAACGGAATGGAATAGTAAAATTGCCTGTGTACGCGCGCATGGCGTCACCACAACACGACCAAGTTCGAAATTGGCGCGAACAAGCGGCAAATCAAGCAGTACAGTCAAAACTCGATCTAACAAAACTCTACCTTACGAATTTCCCGATCTAACGAGCAAATTCGGATTTTTCCGCCGGTGCCTATACGGCTCAATGCTTTTATGAAATCGAATTAGCGATAAAGATTCAGCACCATCATCGATTTATCGAAGTATTTGGAGAAACAGACGCATCTAAAAAAGGAGCATTACAATGTGCTTCGTCAGAACGCCACGAAGACTATTGCAAAACGTCAGAACAAAAACCCCCACAAAAAAGCGAGGCATTCAGTTTCGTTTTTACGGAGCTCTACGCAATAACCTCAGCAGTCCCATGGCCGCAGACCGCTGCGTCCCGGATAGCACGCTTTACACAGTCTTGAAGGAAAAGGACGCCATCACCCATGCCCCTTCGTCTGGAATTGTGCCGAAGAAAAATAACCTCAAGGCCACCCTGAGCGAGAAGTTGGAGGAGGCCCTGTTTATGTGGTTCAAGGATATGAAACCAAGAGCGTTCCGCTCAGTGGGAAAGTGGCACAACAAGAAGCAATGTGTTTCACGCGTCTGCTGGGGTGCGAGGACTTCGGGGCAATCCCCCGCTGGCTTATTGTTTTCACCACGAACTTTTAGCGCATGGTTAAATTATCGGCCTCCGAGCGCCGAGGCCACCGAAAGTACGACGTCATGGTAAATGCTGAAATGCGCCTCCCTTTAGACATTGAATTCATAGAATCAACTGCTCGTAAATTAACAGTCCCGATTTTACGAAGTTCTCGATTTAACGAACTAATTCGCGGTTTCCGGTGATTTTGTTAGATCGGGTTTTAACTGTATATAACACGGCGTCGGTTCGGAACGCATGTACGTGCTCAGTCTAACAAATTTTAGGCGATTCTTTAGTCCTTCGCTCACATATTTCAGACTTCCACATGTACCAAGACATGTCGGCGCCGCGAATGCGTGGTGACAGGGTCGTTCTCTTTCTCGTGATCTTTCGGCGTGGTGTGGAAGCGTAAAATTCCCGCCCCATTCCTTTCGTCAGCTTTTCCAGCCGTGAGCGTAGTGCAGGATTAATAAGCCAAATGTTAAAAACGGCACAAATGGGACGCAGAAAGTCAGACAGCCCCGTCTCAGAGCAATGCTGCGGCGCACAATATCGCGGTAGTCGACGACGCCCGCAACCGGATGTTCTTGCAGACATCGTGGAGAAGTGAGGCTTCATTGGCCGTCGCGCGCGCGGTACGAGGAGGTGCGCGGTGCGAGGAGAGAGTCGCGGCGCGGGCATAAGTAGGATGTTTTGATTTGTAATAACTCAACTAATACTCATCGCTTTAACAAAATTCTTGACTGAGGTGGTTACTAGGACATTGCTTTACCTGAAAATGTTAACTCCCTTGTATCGGCCAAATGTCTTTCACGACCCCTTTAATGTTTTTTTTCGCACAGCATGCTTACTGGAGATCAAATTTTGCAGTAAGAGCAAATTGTACGGATTATTTATTTCAAAACCGCTACGGTAGATTCTATTTGCCTGGTTATGACGTAGCTACACTCGTAGATGGCGTGGCTACACTCTCGGATCTCTGGTAAGTAGGAACGGCTCATCGGAGGGAGCGAAAAAGAGCCAATGTCGCAGCAGAGCGCGCGCGTAAGCGAGCTACTGCGCGAAGCGCAGCTCATGCAATACGGCTGGTAGGGGTGGCGGTGGTGCAGGCTTTGAGGCGTGAACGTGGCGATGGAAAACACCGGCTGATAGTTACTTCGAAGTTGCTGAGCCACGTGCCATACGTGAAACACCAGCCGCAAGTTACAGTTGCACTAGTTAACCATCTGCACGCAGTACATGGGCGCATTTTTGAAAATATAACTACAGTACTTAGCGCGTAAAATATCCTCCTTGGATTGTAGTCCATAGCTGTACGCGAACAACGGTCGCTCTAGGCCGCATAACCTTGCAGCGATCGTCTGTAAATTTTGTAGGACGACTTTTCCGATTACAGTGGAACCTCGTTTCTGCGTTTTTCACATGACCGGGAAAACAAAACGTAACAACCTGGACCAGGAAAACGCCGCAGTGAGAAAACCTTCGAAAATGGATGAAAATAGTTTAGCTTTGATTTGCAACCATGTATTTCTGCAACTTTGGCTTTCAAACCTTAAAAAACTCAAGAATGTTAGATTGCTGCGTTTTGCGATTGCTGGAAAACACCACGCGTGAGAATGCAAGGTCCCTAGGGATGTCCACTCTCTTCCGCGCTGGCTGCTTGTCTACTGCGTTTAGTACGTCAAGCTTTACCTGAAGGGAATGCACCTCCCTTTTTAGCGACGCCATCAATGCACGACAAAGTTCACGGTTGCAAATTCAATGGTGTTCTCAAAGCTTGAAGCGCACGCTGACGACAAGAGGGCGTGCTATTCTTGCGGTGTTGCTTTTATGGCAAACAAGCAATTCCGGCATTCCAAAGTGAAACTTCCATTGTCAGCGTAGTGATGATGGTGATAGCATAAAGTAACATAGTGCCATCTAGTGGGGACGAATCACACCCGTGCGCGCTTTCATGCAGTGAGTTCCGTAGCCAAGCCTGGCTAAGCCTCGTCAAACGTCAAAATGGCGGTCCGCGCATGTTGCCCGGGCACGTGGAGGAAAGGAAGCTTTTCTTTCCTACATGCCCGGGCGGGTTCGGAGTGTCAGATTGCGACGAATGATCCGGGAGCGTACTCTGAGCCCCGACGTAACAGTGAGGATTTTAATGCATGGGACTCCATGTGAGCTGCGCCGGGACTAGAGAAAAACAACCTAGCAGCAGGGAAAACGCAGCACTGAGGAACGTAAGAGCGGGTTCTGCTGTACTTTACAGCCAGTGTACCGGAAGATTCAGAACACAATAACTTGTTGAAATTCGGTAATCTTGTCGGCTTCACAACTTCAGGTGTGTAATGTGGTCTCAGTGAACCTTCAGGAGGGCTTCTTTGTTCTACATGTTGGCTGACAAGGCACCCGCTCACATTTTACGGCCACAGGTGTCAGCAGGTTATCGCATGGCGTCTTTTTGTTGTCGCTTACTGAGATGCTTTAGGCGGTACGTGGCACTGTGCGAAGGCTGTTGTTTCAATTCTTGGACGAGGTAAAAACCGTTTTGAGTAAAGGAAGCTGAGGTAAACTTGTTTCAGGTAGACCGCAGTGGAGTGCAAATTCACCCAGTATTGAAGAATCGTAAAAGCGGGAACAAAACGTAATGGAGGATTAGAAAACGCGTAAGAATAAGATGAACGCTGTTTGTGTCCTATGTGTTTTCTAATCTTCCGTCTTCTTTTGTTCGAGCTGTTACGATTTTCCAAGACCATGAACTAACTGGTAGCAGAGCCTTGCTATGCTCATCGAGTATGACCTCATACGAGTGATATCTTAAAATGGTGAAACCGAAATTAAAACTACAAAGCCACCCAAGCTGAACCCATGATTGCGCAAGCTTTAGTGTCCAATTGCCGAATGCGTCCTCTCAATATGATCGTCATCCTTTCCCCTTTGCATTTGCTCCTTTTCTCCCTCTGTTTGACCCGGCTCGTACCTGCATCCGTACGGCAAAGCTTAGCGAGCGCATTCGATTGCCCCGAGACTGACGTGTACTTTATTTTCTTGTTACTCAATTACTTTACTTTTTCTTTACAAGAGCTTCGCCGGGCAGCTTGCGGACAATATAAATATTGTTTCCTCTATTTTTATTGTTTGAGCCGTCGGCCACCTTGTGTGCCATCTCTGCGCCATGATCCCTGATTTCCACCTAAGAAGCTAAGTCATGCTTTCGCCTTTAAACAAACTTGTATAGCGTTTTTAGGACCTTGAAGTACATATGTGCTTACCGATAATTTAAAGGCCTTTGTAATTGAAGTATACTGAGTAAACACTTATTTATTCGTTACCTGCAACCTAGTGAGAGAGTCCTGGGCGGCCGGGGTTGCCCAGATGTAACTTCTTCAGATTTAATTTAATTGGGGTGCAGGAGGCTTCCATCATTCCACTCCTCCACCACCGCTTCCGCGTCGGACACATTCCGGATCTCACTTCACTGAAACGTTTCGATATACGTCGAGATACTAGAACAATGCAATCTCGCAGCGAAGGAAACAACGCCTTCATATTTCTTGAACGAGATCCGAGAACGCATAAAACTTACCCTTGATAACGGTGCCCATATTCTGCTATTCACAACTCCACAAATGCGTTTTATCCTGTAATTTATGTTCCGAACGTTTCGAGTTGAAATAACGAGTGACGGGCCACATGCGGTTCCAGGTTATATAACTCATATTCGAGATGTATCGTTAATCATGTCCAGACGTACCACTAATCATAAGCCTCAAGGGGGGTAAACTACAACTACGTAGTCGGAAAATTTTCTTTACACACTTAATACCTAAAATTAGCGCTTTTTGGCTCGTTGTAGCTTCCCACTACAAAGAAAGGTGATGTCGACATCGAGGTGAACAAAAAATGTTTTGTTCTTTTGTTTTCTATGGTCCAGTTCAAGTTGGACTTGTTCTGGAAATAAGCTCATTCTGGTCAGCGCAAACAAAAATGTCCCTGCTGCAATAAATAAGCCCGGCCTATACGGCGGCCCCATGAGAATGAATGTTGACGGCAAGGATCAACAACGAGAGACCATGTACGCTCCGGAGAGCTGCGCTAGCCCCAAGTTATTGGACGGCGGTGTCAAAGAGTGAAAAGCTGGCATGAGCCTCACTGGGAGCTTATACTGGCCAGATGCACAGATTATCGCGGCTCTCTAAACGGTACCTTGTCCAGCTCCGCGGATCAACACTCCCCAGGCCAGTACTTGAAGGTAACATATCGGGGAACACCACTCCTGCCTGGGGCTGTGCATGCGTCCGGGACTCATAGTCCTACCCAAAAAAAGAGACACAGACAGACGAAATCCCTTAGTACGTTGGTCAACGAATGCGAAGTATGCAATGGCTGAATCACGTTATGTATAGGTGATCGTCCGTACGAATACAGTTACCGGGAACAAAATCACGTTCGGCCACCACAAGGGGGTACAAACTACAGAAACAACTGTTCACGTACCGCTATGCGATCAGAATAATTCTCGAAGAACAATATTTCATGCCGCAAGTTCCCTAGCTGTAGCATTAAAACAAGGTAAAATAGAGCCAAATGGGCGCCACGCGGCCGACGAAGATAAGAACCAGCAAACACATGATGCCGCCATGGAGTGCCTTCTCCCCACACGTTCCTGGTTCCCACGCAGCCATTTCCCAGCCATTTCACTGGTTCCCTCGCAGCCACGCAGCCATGTTGCTGAGAATTGCAGGGTACCGCTGCTCCGCGAAGATAATCGCGATCCTCTTCATACATGACGTGAAACGTATTTTTTTTATTTTGACAAGTTTAAATCGTATTCGAGAGGAGGAAAAAGAACCAACCATTTCCTTTCACTTGACTCCACAGTACATCTTTGCGTAAACGTGCATTGGTATGCCAGCATGTACTACGCGCGGCTGTTACCGTTAACGACAAGCGAAACCAATCTAGTGCCGCGAGCAAAAAGGACGTCAGATGGAAAGGGCGGTCCACAACTTGCTCAGCTTTGAAATGTAGTGAAATGCGCAACTAAATAGATATACGGCATTGGTTTACTGGGTAGGCCTCTCATCTAATAACAGTCCTTACTCGCAAATGTGTAGAAGACCAGAACATGCGCAAAGCTTTCGAACATGGCAGCCAAATGGCGCCTCATGTATCGGAAGCCGAGCGCTCCGTTTGTACATTTTTGTATCCTCCCTGTACCTGGTTCCTGACATCCCAACTCGTAGAGGTGGTACTAATTTCCCGTTGTTCGTACAAACCTGCAGTTATCTTCCGGCACTTAAAGGGGCACCGAGATGAGGATTCGGGGGGGGGGGGGGTCAATGATACAGCATTGCAATTGGTATTTATTGAACTAATCTGTGACGTAATAGTCAGACTTTGATTGAAGCAATTTTTTACAAGTGGAAAAGCACCAGAAAGCTACAAAAACGTGTTCCGTGTGTGTCTGCAGATACTGTGGCGGATTTTTCTGTTATACCAGAGTGTACACCTGGCTCTGGGCTAACCTGTTCATGGCGGATGAATGCAGTAACCACCCTCGCCGCGCGAGCTCCCAGCCCTCCGTTTCTGGTACAAGAGTTTAATTGGTTTCATTTCTGTTTTCTTGGCTGCTGTACCCGAAACGACTCTTTCACTCTCTTCTGTGATTCACTGCTTCCAGCGTGGCCTCGGCGCTGTTTCTGTTACGAGGTAAAGAGCACGCGGAGCCCGTGGTTTTGGCAATGACAACTCCTGCCAAGGAGTTTCATTTTATTACTTTCCATCAAATCATGACCGTCGGGAAATGCATTGGGTGCGCTCGAGCTTCTGAGTGAACCGTGTTGCCTAGTGTCCTCTGTACACTTTACCATTTGCCGTGTTACCGAAGACGAGAGCTTCCGTTTGCGCAGAAAACGAAACGACATGTTTTAGCACTCTGTTCGTGGTTTCCGTAATCCGGCTTACGGCTGCCGTAATGCAAGTAGCGACATCTGGCGAATCGCTCTCAAAGCAAATAGACCATTTTTGTTTCACGTGCGTACAGAGTGCACGTACGCAAACGTGAAAAGTATACGTAGCCAACGCACATGTAGTTTGAAACCTTTTAGTTACAGGTACGCGACGCACTCCGCGCGTAGGGCGTTTGGATTCAGGCGCTCTCAGTCCATAGCCGCACGTTATTCCTAGCACCATCTACTAAAAGGCACCGATACTGCTGTAGCCAGTCGTGATCTCGCGAGCCCGTTGCTATGACGACGACAAATGCTCCTTTGTCAGGCTTAACAGCTGAAAAATGGCTCTTCTATCTGAAAAACAAAAGCTATTTGTCCATTTACACTTTAGTCGCAGGTAATAATGGGCAAACTTGAGGCGAAATAAACAGCTTAGAACACGATATCGCACTTAGGGATTAGCGACGAAGCTGTTTTCGCTGCGAAGCGGGAGGGCAGGTCGCCGCCATGTTGGTCAGCTCTACGTACGGAAGCAACGTGAACACCGCAACGTAAAAATTCGAATCTCACATACGTCCGTGTGACTCGCGTAAGCCCTTAGCGTTCTGTGCATGCGCACTGGTCACCCGTGAAAGTTCTACGTACGTGGAAATCTACACACGGCAAACTAAAACTGTCTAGTAACACAAACGTTTATTGCCCAGAGCTGTTCGCTTACGCTCGAAATAGCTTGAGTCGTGGACGTTTTAGATTAGACTCTCACAATAGAATCATTTTCTTTAAAATAGCCGTAGGCAACTCCTGTAGAGCTTTTAAAAAGAAAACATGATGTCGATGCGGCCATCTAGTGGGAACAATTAGCACCGAATAAGGCGTTAATCAAAACTCTCGCGTCCGCTAAATGTTTCAGTATAAAATGAGCAAAATATGTCGTAATTAGTATGCAGCAACCTATATTACCTTGCTCAGCATAATTTTAAAGGTGTAAGAGAGCTTTGAGAGTTCATAAACGTATCTGAACCATTTGAAGGCGGGCGAGGCTCACCACGAGTAGGGGCGACGATTTTGCTCGCCCATCGGAAAAAAATTGTCATTCGTCGCACTCCTGAGCATCAATTAGCAAAAAATAACATACTAAACCACATTAACTAAGATCACTTTTATCGCCTATACCAAGCATGAAGCGTAGAGTGCAGTGCATTTGCTGTGATCAATACGCGAGGGTAGAACTTCGCCGGCGCAGGGAGCTATGCGGCGACGGTAAAACCTGCGCCGGTAGGTTACCGTTCATGGTACCCTCGCTCATGCATACTCGACTTCCGCAATGAGATATACGTAATACCACGAAGCTCAAAGTCCGTAAGGACCCCGACCGGCTTTATAGATAGCAACCTGTCCATCCCAGCGGGCGACAATGGGAGCCAGCATGCAAAACATCGCCGTTGTTGCGACCGGGCGGGGGCACCCGATCCGTTCTCCGTGGCCTCCAACATACGATGGGTAGCGTGTATGAAGCGAGCGGCCAGCCGCTGTTGCAGCCGTGAAGAAGTCCAGAGCAGTAGGATAACGTAACTGTTTACTTCATAGCGAGAGGTGAGCCGAAGCCAAAAAAAAACATACAATGCCCTGACGGGCGAGGTTACAATACAGGACTCGAGCAGAGCGACCGCATGGATTCGCTGCTCCGACAGGAATGAAATTCAACGTTTGTGCTGCTCCTATTTATACCCAAAAAACGCCCCCAAGAGTAACACGCCACGAACATCACAGACACACACACACTCTTTCCATAGTTCGTGAGTCATTCATGGGTTCGCCCCACGTGGCGTCCGAGAGGGGGGGAGAGAGTGTCCTTGAAAGGTGCCGGGGTCGCGCTAGCGAATGCCGATCGCGCCGATAGCGAAACGTCTGAGTCGGGGATGTCAAGGCGGGACTCACCGACGCGCAGGTGCCTGAAGGGTGTGGCGAACGTCGTGAAGCATGCCTGGGTGCGCCGCTAGCAGCCGCCGGAGGCGCTTTGCAAAGCGAGGTGACTGACCCGGCATGGCGAGACACGAAAGTACGATTCACCGACACGCGGGCGCACGTGGTCGATTCCCACGTGGTGGCTGATGCGGGAAAATACGGCGGAGTTTGGCCGATTCGTAACACCGTTTAGGGACGGCGCGCTCCGTCAGGTGGGGCTAAGTTTAATCCCCAAACTCACCAGCTTCACTTTGCTCGCCGTGGGGCCGGCGACTGCTCGCAAAAAAGTACCGGTCGTACCGATAAATGCCAACTGTACCGATCACTACCTATATTACGTCCAGCAATGAGAATTCACCGGTAATTCTAGACCGTTTCTGAGCTATGCAAACGCCAACGTATACACCAGAAAACCATACTGCTACCATATCCGCCTGCTCGACTAGCATTCTTAATTTTCGAGCGTCTTATTTGAATTTTTGTTAATTCGCATTTTTGCCATGCGGCATATGAAGAAAAGATAACACATTAGGTAGAAGAAAGAGAAGGGATACAAAAGCGCAGGTAGTCAGGAAATTGATGACCCTGTGCAAGTCTAAAGGTAGGCATGGAGTCCGGTCTTGTGTAAAAAGTTCAGCAGCGACCTGCAGTAGCGGTCTTCGTGCACCCACCGGTTGAAGTCCCCCGGTTTATCCCACCGAAGACCAACCACTCTTAGCAAATTGTCCCGAGCTGTTCTGGTTCCTGTACACGTCCACCAGAGATTGACATCCACTTCAGCCGCCGGAGCCGGACACTTGGGACATGTTTCTGGGTCTTCTGGTGCGGGTACCCAAGTCCAGGGGACTGAAGGTGTCAGGGCCACCCCAGCTCGAAGCCTCCTGAGAGAAACTTCCTCCACCAGGGTAGATTAGGGGGGAGGGAGCAGACACACGGGGGAATTACGGCACGTGTGTTCCTTCTCAGGAGAGATTTCATGGCTAAAAGGCGGGAGCGTGAATCACAAGGAAGAGGGCTGGGGGTGGATTCAGGTTGAGGTGGGGAAGGAGAGTGTGAAAGATTGTCCGCTAATTGGTTGAAAACATTGTGACCGTGCCCCTGTAGCCAATGTACGCGTACCATAAGCTGTGCTGTCATGTGGTGTCTGTGAAGGTGCTGGCAGATCGGATGAGTCTTTTTCACTTGCTTTAGGTGCTTCACAGCACTGAGCGAGACTGTGTATATATGCGCATTTTTGATGTCAGGGAGTGCACTTGCAGCTTTGATTGCGTAATATACAGCCTGGAGCTCCAGTAGCAGCGGGTCTGGCGTGTCGGTGGAATAACAGCGCGAGCCTTTCAGTTCTGAGTGTGTGGAACCGACGAAAGCGGTCCGTCCTCCATGCGGAAGAAGGGCTGCGTCTGTGCACAATACACAGTAACCTTCAGGAACTGTGGTATCTGAGGTTGCCGCTGGCTGTTCCCGGCGACAAAGCTTCGTTGTCTTATTTGTTGTTATTGCTGTATAACGCCATGGTGGAAGGTCGTCTATGGTTGAAGTCACAGGAGGCTCCCTACAGAAATAGGAATAGAGCGCTCCGACCACAGGTATATAAAAACGCTCTAGCTTTCTTGCTTCTTCACGCTGATTTACAAGCTCCGTGATAGTATTTAGCTGGGCGTGTTCCTGTAAGATAGGAATCGGAGTGAGACGAGGAAGTGCCGTGATGGTGCGCATAGCCTCTCTGTTGATAGCCTCAAGCCTAACCCATTGTTGTGCTATCACTCTGTGAAACTGTGCCTGGTAGAGTAAGCGCGGCTGTAGAACAGCGCGTACAAGTCGCCGAGCCACCTCCGTGCGGGCTCAACCACTGCGAGTTGCAACCCCGCGGATCAAGTGCAAGGTCGTCGAGGAGTCTTACCGTGCCTTTCGGAGCCAATGGATACCCGAACCCGACTGGTGGATCTGCAGTCCGAGCACCCGCAGCTCTTCCTCGGCTGGTATTGCGGCGGCTGATTGCGCAAAGGAATGGAAAACATCCAGGGCTTGCTGCAGATGACGACACTGCAAGCCGAGGTCTCGGTTTGTAGACCACAGCCTGACATCGTCCGCGTAGATGAGAAATTTCACACAAGGTATGTCTTGTTTCTTCCATGCCAATGGTGCAAACGCGATGTTGAACAGTAGAGGCGCTAGCACGGAACCTTGAGGTACCCAACGGTTCGATTCGAACAGGCCAACAGGCTTTCCGTCCACTCGTACTGAAAACATCCTTGAGCACATGAAGGAGTGTACCACGTTGGTGACATGAAGTGGAACCCCCCAAAACTCCATGTTTCTAAGTATTGTTTTGTGTTCCAGGTTATGATAAGCCTTGGCAATGTCGGTAGGCACCAGTTCGCACAAGGTGGCTGTGGGGTGAGACATGCAAAATATCGTCAGCCAGAATAAACAGGCCATCCTCGGTAGGCAGGTGCTGTCTGAATCCGATCTGAGCAGGATGGTATTTTCTACTGTGCTCCAGCCACCAGGATAATCGAGTGGCCACTATTCGTTCAAAAAAAATTCTCTCCATCTACCCGCGAGGGGAACCCTGGGGTGATGCAAGGCATCTCACGGGGTTCAATTCGCGTTTCCGTTATGTCGGTTACCCAAATGTGGTTGAAGTGTAGCGAACCTTAAATGATGCTCAATCACACGTAGATTCGCTGGCTTCGCTGGTGCTAGCATTTCTCTTATCACATTGGCTAAAGCTGGTTACGCTTGCGTCAGCGAACGCGGTAGCAGGCATGTTAGTGTCCATTTCAACTCATCGGAGCAGCAGGTGGAGGAGCAGTCGGAGCAGCAGCAGCGAGAGCGACTGAAAAGCGCCGAAAGCGCTCCGCAGATGCCGCGGTTATATAGCCGCTCCGCGAGAGAGAGTGATGAGAGAGAGACGCGCATGCGCGCTAACGCACTAGTGGCATGGCGAGGAGAACGAGATGGAGTGTAGCATACGCGCGCTAACGGCGCGCTGACGCACAGCTGGCATGGCGAGGAGAACGCGATAACGCAGCTGGCAGGCGAGGGGGAAGGAGGAGGGTTGCGGACGCATGCACGCCGGATGGAAGGACAGGCCGAGTGTAAGAGATGTCTTGCATCTAATATCCTGCATATTGTAGGTGTCAAGGAAATCGGTCGAAGTGCACTAATACCCGTGGGAGGTTTTCCCGGCTTGGGGATTGGCACTACCACTGAGTGTTTCCACTGGGGTGGAATGACACATTTAGCCCATACATCATTCAACGAGTAGAGTAGTGCTTCCAAGGCCTCCCCCTCCAAGTTCTTGAATAGCTCATACGGGATTTCATCATAACCTGGAGAAGAGTGCGCCTTGGATTCTTCAATGGCCGCGATGAGCTCGGCCATCGTAAATGGGTCGGTTATTCCTGAGACTGAAGCAAAATGGAGAGACGAGCTAGTTGGTTCGCAATTTCCATGAGTGAAACTTAAGCGCAAAATTTTTTACAGGGACGAGAAAGGGAACGACACAGGCGCTTACTATCAACTGAAAGTTTTAATGAGAAAGTGGCACGGGCGTAGAGTTGCGTCGGGTGGCGATTAGCATGGAGCTCTGCTCGGCGCGCGCTCTGGCCAGAGTTCAAGGAGGTGCATATCTGGCGTCGGCTGATCCTCATTCACTGTTGTATGTATTGTGCAGTCTTTGAGGACGGACTGCAGCGTAGAAATGAGGTTCTCCGCAGTTAGCGAGAAAGCTCGCTCATCAGAGCGGACTTTGTCCCAGTGAACAAACATGCGGATACTTTGTCGACTCTCGCTTTACGCCGCCGGAGCTTTCTTTTTACGTGAAGCTCATCTACGCACGTGCAAAAGTTCATAGGGAAGGTATGAATTTGTAGAAACACCCCTACAGGGCAACTGTATGCGTGGAAGCGCCGTCATTCTTGCGCGTAAACATAATGCTTTTGCAGCGAAGGCAGCCCTAATCGACGGTAGCCTCTTCAGCGGCTGCGGCGTTTTCACCATAACAGGAGCGCCGCGCTTGTAGGAGCTCTGTTGGGGTGGCTTACAATCGCAAAAAAGTTGGGTATGACAGCCGTCCCCGATCAGTGCTTGCGCTGGGAGGCACAGTTTTCTCCGGGATATCTTTTTGTTCCACTGCCCCCATACCGAAGTGATAGGAACCTGGTGAAAACAAATTGGCTTTCCTGCGCGCCTGCCAGGCTTGCTCAGCTGTAGGCAACAAATACCCTAGCCTACGATATGTTCACTGAAAGTATGATGCAAAAATGTTGCAGGATCTTTCAACAATTCCTTTGGGAAAGCGTTTCTCTTGAATGGGTTTGTCGCCGAGCCTCCATCCGAAGTCGACTATAACCTACAACCTCGGATTCAGACTCGCTGCAGCTAATTTTGCAAGAATCATTCATGCTGCGGGTACACCGCCTCCACAGAAGCTGAAGGCCAACCAAGACTGCACGGGAAATTTCGACACACGCTCGTTTTTTTTTTTTTTGTATACGCATGCTTTGCGTCGTAACCCAATGGGAACTGATCGCGGCGAGTGTTGCTTCCTGTTTTTTTTTGTTTTCTTTTGATGCACTCTATGTGAACATTGCGCGTAAAGTGCTTCGTCCTGTTAACTTTCTTCTGATCCATGCTATAGAATAACACGCGCTGAATATTTTGAGGGTTATATTCTATGGGATGTACCAACGCAATAAAACGCGTAGAACGCCATAGAACACGTTAGCAAATGGTTAGCAGCTGTGGACACTTTGTTTTGCGGACAATATCATGATGGGTGCGCGTTCGGTGGACGCCGGCATGGTACGTGCTTTCGGCAGCCGGGCCAAGTAACAATTTCCCGTTAGAAACGCCTATTTGAGCACACGTTATGGTTCACATGAGGTGTGTACTTCCCCCAGTGTCAACTGGCTAAGGATGAGCCCAACGTACTGAGAAAAAGACAAAATAACAGCGACAGCAGGCTGAGCAAACTAGGATACAGCGGAGAAACGGGGAATAAAATCACCGCCAGCCGGCACAGTGGTGTCGGAAAGAACTAAAAAAAGCCTCACAAGCAATAACAAATTCGGCTCGCGGAATTGGAGAGCATGGGCAGGTCGCTATCTATAAAGCCGGTCGTGCACGGAGTGGAAACTATAGGTTCAAAAAAGTGCCGTCTTCCCATGTGTGACCCATTTGCTGAAATAACTATGGTAACGACGACGCCTCAAACAAATGTGGCCAGGAGCGTCGCTGTCAAAAATCGCGCACACACAGGTGAATTCAGGTGGGTGGCCTTGTCATTTGTGCTTCACCTCGGAATACTACGTCATCGCAAGTCTCCGAGGCAACAAATAGTGTTATGTTGTCGAAGTAATATCTTTTGCCAGCCTGAGCCAATATGCCTGCTATTTCTTGGACATGCCTCTAAAAGAACTAGAGTAAATTTCTGACATATAGAAAACCCCTTTGAAATTTATCTCAGGGTCCCTTTAAGATCAACCCGCCGCGGTGGCTCAGTGGCTAAGGCGTTGCGCTGCTGAGCTCGAGGTCGCGGGTTCGATTCCCGGCCGTGGTGGCCGCTTTTCTGATGGAGGCGAAAAGCAAAAACGCCCGTGTGTACGAGATTTCTTCGCACGTTAAAGATCCCCAGGCGGTCAAAATTAATCCGGAGCCCTCCACTACGGCGCGCCTCATCGCCTGCGTTGCTTCGGCGCGTTGAAACCTACAATAAATCAATAAATCAATAAATCAATCAATAAATCGCAATCAATAAATCATCAATCAATAAATCAATCCCTTTAAGATCAGTATTTCACATTGACATTTCTAGGGTGTGCGATTTCATGTACCACGTTTTTCTGTTTTCACACCCGGTGCATGTCAACATCGGTTCAGTTGTTGTGTAGGAAGTCCGCCTTCCTTATAAAATAAGTTCGACTATGTTCTTAATGAACACCTGTGCAAGTCTGTGTCATACAATTGTGGATGAAACGCGGATGTCCTATATAGCCTGTGCTTTTTTACCCTTTGCGCGAAGCCACTATGTTTACCGCTTCGTCGGTGTTGCAGAGGTGCAGCATATGTCGATGATGTCGCTTTACTGCTGACAAGCCTAGTATTGACAAGGTTATTTTGTTGACTGAAGAATCCGGGTTGCTTCAGGTGCAAAAGTTGTCTTCACAAACAGCTGTAGCCTCTGGTTTCGCTTGTGGGGGTTCCCCCATTCTGGAAGGTTGGCTGCTGTATGTAAACTTTTTTCTCAATGTTTTATTATTTCAAACATTACTACGACCGATTTTTTTCGTAAATTGAACTGACCGCCTCCGCATATGGCTGATTGAAAATGCCGTTACTTTAAGCGAAAACTTAATCCTCTACAGATGATTAGAATGACGCGATCATGGTTCAAGGGGCGATCCCCGAAGGGGCTTGTAATGACGTGTACCAACGAAGTGCCAATAAAGAAGAGGAATAGGACGTTGATTTTAAATTGGCCGCCAAGAATCGGGCCGACTACGGAACGCCGCGAGCACCAAAGGTGGGGTAGCGGCGAATAGGAGAATGAAAAACTGGCCGCGTATCTGCTGCTTTCGTTGCAAATGTCGACGCAAGACGATAGACGACTGGCGCCCCTGGCAAGTAAATGCATTCCTTCTCTTTGCCGCTCACCTCTCATGCAGTTCCTCTCCCGTCTCGTTTCTCCCAAGATAACACGCTAAAGGTTTGCTCAAGTCATTTTTAGATGCAGAGCATCTGATTCACTCGCCTTGTCCCTCCGGCGTCGTCGTCATTGTCGTCGGCGTTGTCCACCCCTCCCCCATTCTCCTCGCCGCGCCAGCTGCGCTCTCCGCCGCTCACCCCCTCTCCTCTCCGATAGCGAACACTCTCTGGCGAGGGGCATTGGATTGGATTGGATTGGATTGGATTGGCTTGGCTTGGCTTGGCTTGGATTGGATTGGATTTGGATTGGATTGGAATAAAGTGGATTGTGTTGGATTGTGTTGCGTCATAGCCGCGGCACGTTGCGTCATAGCCGCGGCAGACGCGCTGGGGCCGGCGCATGTGCAGTACTCTCTCTTCCGCGGTTTCCTCTCCTTCGGGCGCGCTGCGCATATAACCGGTGTGCCGTTCTCCGGCGAAGCAACATCCACGCTTGGCTCAAACACCTAGAGGCCACGCCGCTTTACAAGTACGCCAACGTCGTCATCGACTGGGACCGGCTTACGCAGTCCCCTCAACGTTATGCGCGCTATAAAACGCGGTCCCTTCGCCGCTCCGCCTATGCGTCGCATCTACACAGGGGTTCCCGCGAGGGGAGGTGGGCGTTTTTTTTACCGCGTTCCACTGATCCAAGTCGGGTGCATCGATGCCAGCGCTGCCGTAAGGCGGAGACGCGCGTGAATCGAGGCAGCCGACTACATCGTTTATAGAACCACGTTGCCCTACTCCACGAGCGTTCCAAGTGGAACTCGGAACGTCTAGTGGAACCTTTCGTTGCGGTTGCCGTTTGATTTTTTCGAATTTTGCCAGCTAACACAGGTAACAGCAGGCGACGGTTTTCTGCAGTTGATGTAGTATTTTATTTGCTATCGCAAAAAGCAAGCACTCGTAATTTTTTAATAACGGAACACTGCAAATACTGCTCATGTATTGATTTTCTGCCTTATATTTGCGTAACGGATTGTTCTTGTTCAACAATGTTGACAAGTAGATCATTAAAACCGGACTTAAACGTTCAGATTTGGCTGTGAGTATATAAGACTATTGCGCAGCATGTGCTCAGTTTGGCCTGGTGGCCGAATCGAGTGACAGACAGGCAGACCAAAATTTTCCCATTTAAGTAGCCCAAGAAAGACTATCGTCTTTAAAAGTGCAGCGGAAGGAAGGAATCCTATGAGAGCATGCCGCGCCTGCCGGGAGAAAGAACTTAACCCCGAGGCAAGCAGACTGAGGGGGAGTGCAAGATCCGAGCAGAAGCGAGAGAGCCGGATGGTGTGAGGGGGGGGGGGGGGGTGCTGTCAGGCCTCGACAACTCCACGCAAGTCTCGGCTGGAGCGGGCCAACATCGCATCGATCCCAGCCTCCGAAAAAAAAAAGTTCCTGCGTTTTTGCAGCCGCTCCTTTCCATACGGGCGATTTCGCGTGCAAGCCGGGAGAACTTCCCAAGCGTTGTAGTCCCACACAAGGGCCGAGTGCGAGGCCAGGAGTCACTTGTACCTATTTTACCGGTAGGTGCCCGGCGCCACCAAGGCACACGAATGCACATGGTGTCTTCCACAGCCACGGTGGACGCTCAACTTGCAACCGTCTGTGGCAGGACATGCCGCCAGACTCTTTCATCCCCGGGAATGGCGCAACGCGGCATGATTGCCGGGGGCCCCGCCAGATGGACAATGGTCCGGGCCCCTCGATAGAGTAAAGTCAGCTTTCCAGGCGTGAAATTCGCTTTCAAGGGTCCGCACTTGACCAGGGACGCCTGTACTCATTAAAGAAACCGGTGGGTGCCCGGCGGCACCAGGATTGGAACCCAGTTCCTCCCGCATACGAGGCGAGTGCTGTACGTCTGAGCCACCGCTCCGGTTAAAAGTTACGCCCCCTTCCACTGGGGCATTACCCGACAAAGTCGGGTAACTTCCCAAGCACAAGATTCCATGTGTAGGGTGTGCTTGTACCAATTTTTTACTGGTTGGTTCCCAGCGGTACCGGAGTACCTCCCACATTCTCGTACCCCATGGTAAAAACCGACGTGGTGTTACGGTTTCCAGTACACTGGATCCCCCGTACGGGGGGCCCAGCGGGTGACCGGCGAATCCAGAGGAACCTACCACGTCTGCCGCAGTGGTAGTGCGTGTCCAAGCCCTTCATCCACCGCCGAGACAGGGGGCGCCTGTACCCTTTGAACTGGTGGGTGCCCAGCGGTCACAGACCCGCCCGAAGGGGTTCGAGGGACCTACCACGGCCTCCCATGGTTGCTTGTGGTCAAGCTGCAAGCGTTTGTTCCACCGTCGAGACAAGCTACGGTACGGGGACGCTTGTACCCTTTAAAGAAACGGGTGGGTATCCGGCGGCCCAGGATTCGAACCTGGTACCTCCCGCTTACGAGACGAGTGTTTTACCACTCGACTCGACGGTGACGGTCGAGTGGTAAAACACTCGTATCGTAAGCGGGAGGTACCAGGTTCGAATCCTGATCAAGCTGGCAAAAATTGTGACTGCCAAGAGACATCACATGCTCGAAAGAAATATTTCCCACACATCGCACGAGAACTACAATGTCCCATTCCTCATGGAAATTAATGTCAGCTGTGACGATGATGACTGTGTTCCGCAATGGGGGTGCGTGGTGCACTAGCATGGCTGAGGTCGTTCAAGGCGCCACCTTTGTTATGGACATAAGTGTTTCCGTGTTGTGACAGGTGGCGACCAATTCGCAAAAGTGTGACGCGAAAAAGATGTTCTTGAAGACGAGATCACCTTGCACGAAAAAGAGATTGAAACTGATGTCTGCGTAGGAGGTTTCTCGCAGGAGCGTCCGAGAGGAGGCCCCAGATTGCATCATCTCCTGGCTTGTTCCAATATATTGACAATTTATTAATTAACTGCGTACACTCCGGCTATTTTATTGAGAAACCGCTGAAAGGAGCCCGTTGTTCGGCACGGGTGAGCCATAACTGTAGAGCAACTGGTTGTGACACTAACTGCGTGGGACTGAGCTATTCTAGCAATTTCTTGGCAAATACTGCGATATTTGCTATTGCAAAAATGTTCCCTCAGTCCAATTCTATGTGTTTTTCTGCAATAAAGGCATGTTGGTATATCTTAGGTTGGTGGAGGTGCGGGGCGAAGCCTCCTATAAGACTTTTTACCGAAGCTGTGCATGGCACATGAAGTTCCGGGCTTGCACCTATCTCAGAACGGAATGTCGCCATCAAATAAGTGAAATTCGGCATGGTAGGGGAAAATGTTATGTCTGTAGCCCGTATCCGATCTGCTCAGTTGCTTCTGCAGAGAGGCAAAAGTGTGTCGATATGTTCAACCATGTTACCACATGGCGGAATGTGTTGTTTCCGTCTGACCTAAATAGGTTGTTCAAAGTATGCGCTCTATTTGGGGATCAGACCACACTGGGGTAAGAGATTGATTGCCCTATAAAAGGTGGCATTTCGCAAAGCAGCTCATGTTCGCTGAGATTCGTAAAACCTCTGCATCTGCTCTATGTCACACCTTGTCTAACTGGGAGCCATACTCTAGCCGCCTCACTCACTCTGGCCTGGTAACAATCTGCACGTAACTGGTCATCACACGTTGAAGGGGCCATGAAGACAAAATACAAGCTTTTTTATTCCTAACATTTGCTTGAAACGAAACAAACCCTTGTCCACAAGCAAACGATGCTTTATTCACTGCGAAATTAATGAATTTCAGCTAAAATTTCGATTCTCGCATCAAAACGTGTGTTTGAACGACGTTCGGAATGACATCATAAGAACAGGTCTTTCGGCTAAACTTGGTGTGGAGCGGAGACTTGGTTACTATTAGACAACATAGATGGCGCCACCACACCGCGGCAAGCCGTTTTCTGCCTTTGATTTGTTTGTGACCGTATTGAAACCTGGCTTGTTTTTGTTCATGGAGAAAATATTCGTTTCGTGAAACATGGTGCTCGCTCGGCAAATATGGTCCCGTAAGTCACCGTTCTTTGCGTCAACCGGCCAGTGTCGTCTGAGAAAACCTCAAAGCCCGGCAGTAATGTGCATCTAAACGAAGCATAGTGCGCGCAGCACCAACAGCAGTACGAATCGGTACTTCTATGTTTACGTGTGCTTCCATAACTTCCACTGTTTGTCCCACCATTCTTACTGATATAAAAAGAATGTGCTCTAAATTTAAGCACAAACAGCTCGTTCTGCAAACTTATAAGTTCTGCCTAATGTGCGTTTGCTTTTCCCACCCTCCGGAAAAATCGCAGAGCTGGCTGGTATGACATCCTAGGTTCTGTTGCGGAAAATGAGCTAGTGGGTCGCATGGCCATTCCCTTTTTTCCTAATTATGCAGCTCATTTGAGTGAAGTTTACGCTAGACGTGGTATCAGCATGATTCTAAAGATGCAATCTTTTGAATGAACCAAGCTGGCGTTTTTGCTTCGAGGCCCCTGTAAAGTAATGATTCCTCAGAAGCAGGTCACAGCCAATACATCCGCTTATCACTAAAGAAGTGCCGAAAATACAGGAGGGAAGTCGTTTCGTGCCAGCTTCGATGGACCATTCATGGGTCAATTCACACATACCTGTGTAGGCAGAATTCGCCAATAAAGATGAAACAAACCAACACAGGGGAATTGGGAAATGGCCAAAAAATGACGCCCAGCGTCACTGGCCCATCGTTGGATTAGCGAGCGATATCAGTCAAATGAAACTGGATCTGGAAATTGGATCGGGACGATCTGAAAAAAATCAAATGAAGGACTCGTCTTCGTTAACGGAAATAAGTCACTATAATGGATGGTTCAGTATACTCGACTGATTACTTTAAAGAGTATGTATCAGCCAACAAATGGACTCATAAGGCGTTGTCATTGTTTAATTTGAATTCTTGTAGTCTAAGAAACAAGACGGAACAACTTGAACTATTTTCAGTGAAATTTCACTAGAATTCCGTGTTTTGTGCTTCACTGAGACGTGGTTCTCTTGTACGAGCGATGTCTGCCGTTTTGAGGGTTACGAGCACTTCGGTTTATTTAGAACAGAAAGAAAAGGTGGCGGTGTTTATCTTTATGTAAAGGCTGGTGTAAAGTGCTCGCTTGTGCCAGAATTTCCGTCAGTTACGAGAGATTATGAAATATTAACAGCTAACTGCGCTGGCACTTTAATAACAATTCTGTACAGGCCTCCCGATGGAAGAATGAAAAACTTCTTCGACTTCTTGGAAAAACTTCTTATTCATGTGTCCCTTTCAAATCTAAAATCAGTTATTGTAGGAGATATAAATGTTGATTTAATGTCGACCGGGTGTGCACAGAGCGAATTTCTGACCACTATGCTATCATATGGTTATGACAACCTTAAAACTGTGCAACACGAATTACCCCTCTTACTGAAACTTCTATTGATGTGTGCTTCGCTAATGCTGCACAAAACAAAAGGGCCTCTGGTGCATTGAGTATAAATATTAGTGATCATTTACCTTTATTCTATGTTTTGAATTACTATATCTCCGTAGAAATACCCAACTCTTTGCAGAAATTGAGAAAAATTAATGATGAAACTGTAGCTACATTTCAGTCTATGTTATCTCTATTAGACTGGTCTGGTGTATTAGATGAAAACGACGCAAACTCGGCGTTTTCAACTTTTTATCGTAAAGTTATTGATGCCTACCACAAGGCTTTTCCGGCATATATTTTGAAGCGGCATAAAAAGGCTAGAAAACCGTGGATATCGGTTTCTATTTATAGTAGTATTAGAAGAAAAAATACATTATTTGCAGAATTTCTCCAGACAAAAAATGTTGAAATATTTAAGAATTTTAAAAGCTTCGCAATGAAGTAAATACAGAAATTAGGAAAGCCAAAGACTCCTACTACAGACATAAATTTGAAAATATTGATCAACAACATAAATTTTGGAATGCGTTTAATGAGCTGAACAACGCACAAGGTAATAGAATACCTACTCAAATAAATGTCACTGGTGTAACAATTTCTGGTACAAAATTGTCTGACAAGTTTAATCAACACTTCTTGTCGTGTGGTCTCGCCCAACGATCGGCAAGAAAACGTGATCCCGTAACCTACATTAACTCCCATGTTCAAGGAAGTATCTTTTTAAGGCCGTCGGACGAGTTAGAAGTACAAAATATTACCGGTTCCTTGAATAATAATAGCGCAGCAGGCCCTGACGAAATAAATCCTGGACCAATAAAAGCCGCAGCTTCTCTTATTGCAGCACCATTTAGTCATGTATGCAATTGTATACTTCGCGACGGAGTGTTTCCAGATGAACTCAAGGTTGCCCATGTGACGGTTCTTCACAAAGGTGGTCCAAAAGATGATTTAAATAACTATCGTCCAATTTCGATTCTTAATGCTTTTTCCAAAATTACAGAACGAGTAATTTTTACCCGAATAAATGAATACTTAGAAATTTTGCAAGTGATAGATCCTCAACAATTTGGTTTCCGAAAGAAAAAGTCGACTGAGTTAGCGTTATTAGGAGTTAAGGAATAGCTGATAGAAAACATTGAGAAGAAACTGTATACGGTGGGACTTTTCCTTGGTATACGGAAGGTGTTCGACTCCGTCAAACACGACATCTTATTGGACAAGATAGGTCCATACGGCATTAGAGGAGTTGCACAAAAACTAATCAAAAGCTATTTGACAGATCGTAAGCAGTTTGTATTGCTAGGTGCCACGTCGTCCGATTTTTGTTCGATACAAGTGGGAGTACCCCAAGGATCGGTACTCCTCGGTCCTCTCCAAGGAGGTTGTCCTCTCCTTTTCTTGCTTTACATTAATGATATTCCCAATATTCCTCACACGCAAGAAATAGTTTTGTACGCAGATGACACAAACGTTTGCTTTTCTGGAAGTGACCTAATGAAACTACAAATAGATGCTAATTGTTGGCTAGGGGAACTCTTTCATTGGCTTTACGCTAATGAATTGCAGTTAAATATATACAAAATAAAGTACGCTATGTTCAGAGCCCGAAATACACTCCTGTCAGAAAATTTTCAACTTTGCTTCCGCAATAACGTAATTCAATCCACTAACACTATTAAATTTTTAGGAGTGTTTTTTAACGAATATTTATCCTGGAATGACCATATCGATCATATAAAAATAAAATTGTCACGCATAATAGGCGCATTGTGGAAGGTAAGGAGCCAAATTCCTGCAAGGTTTAGAACCAGTATATATTCTGCCATGATACAGTCACATTTGCAGTATTGTCTACTAATTTGGGGCACTACAACAGATTCAAATTTGCGTGCACTGTTTCAACTTCAAAAAAGATCTATTAGAGCATTAGAAAACTTAAGATATACGGATAGTGTTGGAGTTGTTTGCGCCAAATATGGTATGATCGATGTGTTCCAGCTTCACAAGCGCAAGCTTGCGATGTACATGTATTCACACAAAAAGGAAAGTCGGGAGGAGTTTGAACATGCATATCTAACCAGAAATCAGTTTTTCGAATTTAGAACAAGTAAGTACAAAACGCCGAAGATCCGAACCAATTACGGCTTTCAATGTTTACACCACAGAATTCCTTGCCTCTTGAATAAAAACAAGGACTTAAATCAGTGCCCATCACTTAGTTGCTTCAAGAAATCATTGATTTCGTTTGTATTTCCTGTGTGATGCTGTCTGCTTACGTTCTTGTTTTGCAATGTAACCGCGGTTTTGTATATCATATACGTTTTTTTTATACATAATCCCTAATACATATTCATACTCTGTGTACTTTTTCTGTGTTTCTATTGTAGTTGAGCTTGTTTCTGTTTCCCTGTTATGCAGAATGCATGGAGTCAGGAACCCAGACAGGTGCAGTTTGGCACCCTTTGTTCCTGTTCCTTTAGTTTGCTGTATGTAAGAAAGTGAGAAGGCTAATAAAAAAAATTGGTAGCGCTAGCTCAGCAAGACTTCGCAATACGTACTTTGTTTATAACCTCATAACAACAGAAATAATCTACCGTTAGCGGAAGCTGCACTGCCCACGGACGCACGCAAGCTCGCACGCACGCATGCATGCAAGGACAGTTTCGCCAGTATCGGGTGCCGCAGTAGGGTACGTTGAAATTGCGTGTTCTGTCTTGGGTATATGGCAACTAGAATACATGAATCATGTACCGTAGTGTACTTTGCTGTTCACGTCGACCGGAACCATGCACTTGCTCCACAATGCTATAGGGACCGGGCGGCCGTTGTATGCCACCACCGTCGCTTCAACGAACAGCGCCGCCCGTGGCGAACCGTTCGTCAGTGGAATGCCGGTGGCGGGCGCGCACGCAGCGTGCTTGTGCGTGGTTTCTGTCGTTCTGCTGCGAGGCCTGCTTGCAAACCCTAGATAACCAGAATGACTTTTAACGCGAAGCTTTTTACCTCTACCCTGCCAAGGGTTCTGTCGCGGCTGTTGGTGTCAACAGAAAACTCCTGCGAACAATTAAAAGAAGTAACTGGCAGCCCCAGGAATGAAACCTGGAGCGAATAAAGAAACGGAACGAGAGCCCGTTGTGTTACCGATTGATCTACGAGCCCACACAGAGATGAGGGAGACAGACGGTGCACACGCCGAGAGCATCTGCGCGTTTACCTCCGGCGTTATTACTGTCTGCCACGTGATAGCGTCACGCGACCTCTCGCGCCGCTGTGCGCTCCGCCCAGGGCACGTGTAGCGGCCGTGTGTGCGCCTTGCGCATGCGCTAGGAGTTATAAAAATTAAAGGACGCTCCGTCGGTGGTGGCAGAGACGGAGAAGTGAGATTGCCTAACACCGGGTTGCCTAACACCGGATAAGTGAGATTGCCTAACACCCATCCCTTAATTTTATAAAAAAAGAGTTTACACCGATTTGCTTCACCAATACAATTCGACCAACCAGCGTCCATGCATCATGCATTGATTTAAACTTAGGAAAGAATGTCTGTTTGAAGTAATAAAGGGTGTGGTTAAGTGAATTTCACTTGTGTCTGGTTTCACTCTTTGTAGATCGAGCCACGTGTGTGAATTCAAGTGACGTCGCATTGGTAATCGTTGTGGGTGTCGTATACAGCTTCGCATTTCAACCACCTTCAGAGGGTGGATTTTTTTCAGGATGCTAAATCTTAAGAGGGGAGGCGACGTTTACGAGGCCTGCCATGTGCACGGGCGCTCTTCAACGAACGGGCGTGCCATGCGTATAATTTACGCCCATGCTCAGTAATTGCAAACCGCCGAGGACGCTCAATGCGCCAAGCTGGAAGTCGAGCTGCAAGTGCAAGTCGGTTCCTTCGTGTAAATTTTTCATGCAGTATTGTTGGCTCCACTCAGTTTGGCCCACACAGGAATATATTGCTGCTAAATGCTCCTGCAAAGACAATGTTGCGGGGTACCTTCTAAGATTTACCCGAAGAAAGGATTAGGAACGAAGCTACGTAACGTCATTAGTTGCGGTAGGGACATAAGTTGTTTCACAGAAATACGTATACAACCGCCATCGGCAATGGCGTACAGAATAAATACCACATGACACTAGAAAGTTGTTGCTTGAAGTTGAAAAAAATCGGTTTGTAGTAGAAACCAGTGTTATGACGCTACACAGTGGGAGAATACAGACACGGACGGCACTGGCCCAGCTTTCTGGCCCGGCTTTCTGGCCCAGCAAACTGGCTGGCCCAGGTTTCTACCTTAGTCAATTCCTTTATGACTGTATAAGACTTGGGCGCTGGATAGTTGGTTGATGGTTTTTCAAAAAAAAAAAAAAACAACATTGCTATGTTGTTTAACGATGAGAGACAGGATGGTGCCAAAAACCTGTCCTCATTTTCACATCCGGATGCCGCGCACGCGTCTTACCGCAAGCTGCCACCTAAACGGGAATAAACAGAAACTGCGTCGCTTGCGCTTGCAGTGATACCGCTGTCACAAGTTGTCGAAAGAATGCGCTGCACTGAAACCGTTATCAGAGGTTATCACAAGAATGCCTACGTGTTAAAAAACACAGGTTTTGTTTAAAACTCTGCACATTTTAACGCCCTGGCCGTCTATCAGTGCCAGCCTTTATTTCAAACAGGTGGTAAAATGGGGAGGAGGGAGGGGGGGGGCTGAGGGTATGTAGCAAGGCTGTTGAGCTGTCGAATTATTTTAACTTTCGATAAAATGACCACTACACACGCGGGAGTTTGTTGCGCTTCAGCTCCCAGGCTTCCATGCTGTCACTCATGGAAACAGAAAGCACGAAGCTTACTGTTACAGAAACCAATTGTAAACCGCCGCGACGTTTCCACCGCCACACGGTAATCGAACTCGTACATAACCGCCTTTCTCTAGAGCACACTTCAAAGCCCACTTATCCAGGTATGTCATCGTTAAGGCTCGTGTGGAAACCGTATTCATTGAAACTAGTGGAAATAATTTAAAGGGGTAGAAATGAATACGAATAGTACTACTAATTTTATTCGCACTCAAATCGGGCGGAACCAGGCGTACAGCGCCGCAAAAAGCACCAGTAACAATGGGACCCATGCAAACCTTAGAAGCGTCCGCCGAGTTTACGAAGCCGTTAGGGCATCTAAGAACCCATGACATCTGCCTAGACATTGTGCACCGCAAATCCGCTCACAACACCACCTCCTAAACATTTAAAGCACCGTAGCAAACACGACAAAAACAACGGAAGGCGGCGTACTCCTATGCGCAGGACCATTCCAGTAACGAGGGAGCGCCGAGTGGTGGCGCCACCCGTTCAGCTGCCCGGTCCCTATACTGTGTCGCACGCGGCAACCACCGTATCTGCCGGGGTAACATGAACCACCTCCGATTGCACTAGCTATGGCAAATAGACGTGGCAGGGTGCCTGTACCGGTCGCCGCTGTGCACGTGGTACCTGTTGATGCGTGCAGGCGTTGAAGCAGTTACGACAGAGTTCGAATATGGCTGAATCCTGCCCTCGAAAAGTCAGGCGAAAAGGCAGGTAGAGGTCGCGCCACTGCTACAGTTGATATTTTCTAATCTTCCTGGAACCCCAACCGGTCACAAGCATAGCACTGGTAACAGAACTCGCTGGTGAAGACGGCTTTCAACTGCGCTATAGGGACCGGGCAGCTGGACACGGGTGGCGCCACCACTCGGCGCTCCCCTCGTCAGTGGAATGAGCCGGTGCATTGGACTACACAGCCTCCCGTTGTTTTTGTCGTGTTTGCTTCGGTGCTTTGTATGTTTTGATGGCGTTGTGAGCAGACATGTGAGATTAAACGAAGTCTAAACAGATGTGTTGGGTTCTTAGATGCAGTATGACTACGTAAACTTGTCGGACGCGTCTAAAGTTGGGTATCGGCTGCAATGGCATAAGCGCTCTTTGCAGTGATCTGCGCTTGGCTCCACCCGTTCTGAGTACGAATAAAACTACTATTATTAGTATTATTTTCTTCTTAAATGCACTCACGGCTACGCAAACTTATTGGATGCTTGTAAGGTTGGGGAAGGGCTACATTGACACGAGCGCTTTTGCAGCGTTCTGCGCCTGGCTCCGCGCGATCTGCGTAGGAATCAAACTATTAGCAATATTAGAATTCCTTTTTACCACTTTAAATTATCTTCACTGGTTTCAATGACTACGGTTTCCACGCCAGCCTTAGCGCTGGGATACCTCGATACGTGTGCTTTAAATAGAAAGGCACCTGCATACGAGATGGATTACCGTGTAGCCGTAGAAATATTGCGATAGTTTACACTTTCTGTAACCGTGAGCTTTGTACCTTCGGTTTTGGTGAGTGACACTGCGACAGCATGGGAGCCTGAAAGCCGAAGTGGAAAACCCACGTTTCTGGTGGTCATTTTATCAAGAGCCAAAGTTATTCACCAACTCAACAGCCCAAGCTAAAAACCATCGCTCCTCCCCTTCCCGTTTTACCCCCTGCGTAGAATAAAGGCTGGCACCAATAGTTAAAAAATGTGGCAGTGTTAACGTCAGCCGGTGTTTTTTAATGCTTAAGTATTCTTTACAGAGTACCTAAAAAATCGTGTAATGTCTGGTGAAGACACCAAAAACGCGCGAGTAGTTGCCTCAAATATGGGTGCATGAGCCCGAGTCCTCCACCACAGACACATTTCCGACACACTGGAAAAAGTTTAGATTTGGAGAGGAGGCATGGAAGTTCAAAATTAAACAGCAAAATCATCTAATGATTATGATGGTTGAACACAAAGCGTTCTTCGTGCGAAATCGAATGGGAAATGGTCAAAGCCAAAGACGCTGCGACCAAAAGACCAAACTGCGTGCTGGTCAAATTCGACGCTTAACTAGTCAAAGTTTAAATCCAGAAGGCAACCAAGGAAACCCATACGAAAGAGCTTTGCGATAAACCATCATCGTCGTTAGACGGAGGTGTGCATGATTTTTCAAGCGTAGGTGGCAGCTTGTAATGCGACCGCAGCATTCAGTTGTGAAGCTGAGTACAGGTTTCGGGCACCCTCCTGTCTTGCGTCCTTTAGTCATGCAGGAATTGGTTTTTGAAAAACCATTTACCAACTAGCCAGAAACCATTGCAATTCTGTAAAGCAATGCTTCTCCCCGACAAACAATAACATTTTAATATCATGCGTACTATCATGCGGTACTTATTCTATCAATGATTCCCGATGACTGTAGTAAGAGCATTTTTGTGAAATTAAACGCGTTTCAGCCGTAGGTAATGAAGATACGGAAGCGTCATCCGTCACAATTTCTGTTTTGAGGTAAATCTTCGAAGACACCCTCCAACTTTGTCTTTCGCTTGTGCACGACGTCGGCGCCGTTTTGTCATCAACTGCCAAAGGCCTTCGCCGCAGCACTCCTAGATCGGTTGCACACACCGGCTTTGTGGGAGCATTTCATGGGAATATACTCCTCGATTCGCAAAACTGCATGCAGGCATGAAAAAATTGCATGAAGCAACGAACTTTCACTTCCAGCTTGACTTCAAGCTTGGCGCATTGAGCGTCGTCTGCTATTTGTAAATACTGAGTATGGGCGTAAATAACACACATGGCATACCTTGTAAACGTCACATCCACACTCAAGATTTACCGATCTGAAAAATGCACGTGGGGTTACGTTCGCTTTGCAAGCCGCAACGCAGAAAAACGACAGAAAGCCATGCACAACTACGCTGCGCTGACCGCCACCGGCATTCCACTGACGAGCGGTTCGCCGCGGGCGGCGCTGTTCGCTGAAACGACGGTGGTGCCATACAACGGCCGCCCGGTCCCTATAGCCCTACCACCATGTCCTGTAGTACTAGGGATTACACGAAATCCGCGGTGGCTGAGGTTCCACACTCGGGCTGCTTGGTGAACCCTGGACGCTCTACGAGTATGTAGATGAGCTGCACTCGCACATCCCCTTCAGGTGGCTCCAGAGACTGCCCTGAGTCTCGAGCCCGCTGAATTCGTAGACGATTCTGTAAGGCCAGACATACACGGCGTTTGCGCCGTGTGTGTCTGGCCTTGCTTCGTCCGTGTCCCCCTTTTTAGCGCAATTAATTTATTTAGCAATGGAGTACCAACGTGCCCAGGACGCTACCCTTATTAAGTTCATTCTGTTTCTGTTTGCCTAATTTTTTGCGATTGAGTTTGCTACGGAGGCATGCTGCCTGAGTCTATTCACGCCATTTCGAGATCCTTCGTGGCTCACTCGGGGCGCCATAGAAGAGTAACGGTCAAATTTCTGCAAGAAACTAGATACTTGTAATAGAACTCCTCATGGCTTTAGTTCGATGAAATCATACCTAGAAGGGTAAGCTCTCAATGAACGCGACCATTTCAGCTTGTCTCGACAAAGGTACTGCCGAAGCACGCCTGCGTGAACGCCGCGTGCGAAGCTAAATTTACCTCCAATGGCGTCATGTGCCGCTCATGGCTTCTAGCCTCTACACAGTGATGCTAAGGTAAGGCGGGGGGATGCAGTAAAACCTGGATGTAACGAACCTCTATGTAACGAATTCCTTGATTTAACGAAGTTTTTCAATTCCCCATTGCCAGCCCCATTGGAACCCATGTGTTTGCGACCTCTAAGTAACGAAGGCGTTGCGACGGTGAACCTTGATGTAACGAATTCCCTAAGCTGGTGAGGCATTGTTTTTTTTGCACTTTTTCAGAAAAATCGGCTGGTGAAATGCACCAATTTAGCGATATTCTCCCGTACCGCAAACTACGGTGCATTTCCAGTGTCAAAGCGGTGTCGGTTAGGTGCTATAGGTCGGCCTGTCGGCATGTAGTAGCGAGTCTCCACTGCTATCTTGGTGTCGGTTCGTCGGTGATGAGTTCTGCTGCCAGAAAACAAAAGTTTTGTCTTTTCAAGACAAGCTCGCATTTTTAAATACAGTCTCCCCGGGCGAGAAAGAAGAAAATCGCCGCCCGGTGTAGTATCCCAGTTCGCACCCTCTTAACAATTATAGGTGCGGATAAGAGCATCAAGTTCCCGACAAGGTACCTTTACATCATACGTTTGGCCCTTAAAACGGGTTAAGGCACAGAAAATTGCCAAAAGGCATAAGTGATACTTATGCTACGTTTGGGAATACGGGGGTAAGCGACCTTGCTCCTTTGGAACGCCGTGTAGTGACTACGTTTGTGGGAAAGCAGCAGGCGCAAATCACGCGGTTTTCAGTGTTAAATAAATCCTTAGGAGTCAGTTCACCATCATTGATGTCTAGCATTTTGGTTTCGTTTCCGCTTCATTCCAGTGAGCCTTAACTCGAAACGTGCATGTACCGAATACCTGGATGTAACGAAAAATGGCAAATTTTTGTCAGCTTTGTTATATCCAGGTTTAACTGTAGTAAGTTTGCAAATAATTAGGCGATATTACGGTTGCATGTTTAATGCGGTTTTAGGAAGCCCCGACTGAAACTAAACGAAAGATGTGGCGCGCCAAAACATGAGGTCGTGCTTCCGGAGGTTCGCCAGTCAACTGTCTGCCGGAACATTTGGCGAAATATTTTGTTTTTAGGAAATATTGCGGGGCGCTTGTAAGCTCATTACGCTGACCGTGGTCGTTCCTCCGACCATTATACCAGTGCATATATTATTTGCACGGTATCTGCAATTGTATCTGCATGGTAGCACCTCATGCCGGAAATTAAATTCGCGCCGAACACTTTCACAGCCGACATGCAAGGAAAGCTGAGCTATATTCAGTTCATTTCCGACATATCCACTGCGGCATGACAATCTTCATTGGCAGTTGGCAGTTCCCTTTCTACAGAGGTCTATGCTGAAGTAGGAGAAAAAATTCGGCTGTACAGTTTTGGTATCCTACTTAGAGGGGCCATTAAGACAAAATACGAGTTTGATTCATTAGAAAGACTACTTTATCGCGGTAACATGATATAAACGTTATTGCAAACTTCGAAAAAAAAATCCCGCCATCTCCACGAAGTGAATGATGATGTCAGGGGCGAAGCTAAAATGCTTATCGGTGAAACCGTGAAACATTGTTATAGGTCTTCTTGACGGTGCACACCATCTGAATGAGTGAAGGACATAAGGCGCGTTCGTAGCCATGCTCGCATCTCGGTCTGTAGTGCAGTGGGAATTGCGCCACGTACCTCCCGTCGCGGCCAGACAGTCGTGTGATCGAAACCGGGCGTCGCCGCGTCAAGACCACCACTCCTCGCTCGCAAAGCTTGAGACTTCCCACCGCTCCGTTGACAAGCCCGTCGACGACGTCGATGCTTGTGGTGATTATGTAGGGCTTGTTTGGGACGATGAGAATCTCCATGGTAAGTTGACGAATTCGGTGTGTGACATTTTAGCCACCTTGGCCGTCGCCTTCTGCAGACCGTCTTGTGTCGCGTACCCCCGGTACGTGTCTTGAGCTCGCAGGCGACGAACGACAACCTCTTCTTCTTCCTCTCCTCCTTGTTGGGTAGCAACGAACGCGTTGAACGTTTTGACCTCTTCGGCCAATATTTTTGGTTGGCCAATTCCTAGGGGGATCCTGCCGCAATCATCATCGTGGTGCCGTGTACAGCAGCAACGAGGGACGGGACAGGGCCCGAGCAAGAGGAGCTTCGCCCCTAAAATAACGGAGATATTAAAGAAAACATGTGAAGCCTCGTCGAATCTCTAGCCACTTTCCGGCAACTTTTCTATGACGTCGCGGAATCTTGTTTGTGCGATTGGCAGCCGCCGATTTAAACAATCGCTAAGACACATGTCTGAACGATCGTAGTGGGGCCTGTAGTTCAGTTTGATCGCATCACCTGAATACTAACGTGCAGTTAACACACTGAAATTATGTTTTTACTGTTGGCCCATATGATGTCATTCATGCCCATAACACGCCACTGTAGGGCGAAATTTGAAAGTGTGTTAGTACTACTTGCGTTTCTTTGGTTAAAAAAAAAACGTTTTTCGCAGCTGGAATGGAGCTGACATATACTGAAGCCTAGTACTTGGAAATTAAACGAAGTTGTATTCTCTCTTCATGGCCCCTTTGAATTATCCCCATGACTTAGTTTTTTACAGCAAAAATGAACTAGAAAAATTCTGGACTATGAGGTGCGCCCTCAGCAGTTGTGCGAAGGCATATACGAGATCATGAATTTTAAAGGTTTGCGTACATTGTGATGCCACTTGCAACGGTATAGATATTTAGTGTTTACGTGCCACGGTACAAATGCGGCTTCTTGAAGGAAACTTTGCATACAGTTGGCACAGCCTAATTCGTAATAACCATAACTAAGTATATGTCACTTCGAAAATTACTGGGGTTAACAAGAAAGTGTTTTCATGCACGTGTATACCCTGTAAAAAGGAAAGTTACGCGGCTTTCTCTCATGATGCGAGAATACGTCGGTTTGGCTTGTGAAAGCATGTATGTGTGTGTATGTTGGTTTCTCTGCCAATGGAAATTTGTGAATCAGCCACGAGCTTCTACCGGCCACTCTCATCATAAAGGGCTAGTCCACTTCACAGGACATGTGTTAAACCTGCATTTGGCCTTAAACTTGTGTGGTGTTAACGTAGGGACTGAGTGAGCACCAAAGAAAGCAAACTAATTATTCGGGAAGCTGCGAGTACCACCTGTAGATGTTAGACCTCGCAGGGTAGGGTAAGGACTAGCTCCGGTCAATCGCATGCCGAATAAGGACGTGAGGCCGCCGCATACAACCGTTGGCGGCCAGGCACGACAGGTTTCTGGAAACCTGCAGCCAGTTTGCCGACATGCAGTAAACATGCAAGTTCTGGCCTGGCTTCTCTGGAAACGCCGCTTTTTTTTCGCCAACTTAGGCAAGTAATGAAAGCGTAATGCTTGCGCATTAAGCCTCTCGTGGGTTTGCCTTACCGCAGCGCAAGCAAATGACCATTAATCGCTATTAATAAGACAAAATAGACAGGTTAAGGAGCCCTGCTTACTATAGTTACTCGGAAAATATTATTGGCGCTATCACATTACGCAAAGCAAACTCGCCTTTTTGATTGCGTGGATGTGAAATCGCAGTTTTCAGTGTTGGTTATCAGAATCCTCAATTGGCCAATTTTGCTACGTTGAACGCACCGGTGGAAATTCACATGCACTGTGGACGATGATGATGATGTTTTGATGTTAATGGCGCAAGGCCAACTAGGGCAATGAGCGCCAAGAAAGTGTTTTGATGAATAGGTGACTGTTAAAATTGGTGAGAGTGAACACGAATAAAATCAATTAAAGACGATGAGGACGGCTGGTGTATAGGGCCAGGATGAAGACCAAGAGGGGTCAAAAGATAAATAAGGTGGTTCGTGTATAGGACCAGGGGTAAAACTATGGGTGGTATGAGATGAGGTGTAAGAAGTGAACCTCTGACCGAAACTTAAAGGCGCGCTGAACAGAAAACATGACATCGTCTTCTAAAATGTAGGACAGGTATAACGGAATATGTTGTCTGTAGAATTCTCTGAGGTGCTTGCGTCGTGTGATGTCGAGTGCCTTGTATTGAATGAGGATGTGTATCCGGGATAGTCATTCGCCACACTTGCTACACATGGGTCTTGCGAGATCCAGTGAGCAGGTGCGAGTGTGTTACATGTGTGTGGCCTAACCGTGACCAAGCTAAGGTAACTTAATGTCTCTGTTGTGTAAGTCAGTAGTGAATTCTCCCAAGTTTGGTTCTATTACGTGTAGTAATTTTGTCTGTCTGTTTTCTCCAGTCTGTTGGCCATGTTTTACGGAGTTGTTCTCTGATGTGTGGCTTGAGGTCTATGTAAGGTAGTGTTATGTTTACTGTGTTTCGGAATGCAGGCAGAACTTGCGGCCATTTCATCCGCCAACTCATTTCCGGCGATGCCAAAGTGGCGTGGCACCCAGCATCCTTTCACCTCAAGGTTTCAAGAATGAGCTAGCATAATTAATTTGAAAATAAGATTAACGGCGTGGTTTTTTGGTGACTTTCCGGATGACAATGTGCGGAATGCATTGTGAAAAAAGGGCGCCATGTGAGTTCTGATAGGGCATATGGGCCGCTCCTGCCCGGAGCCTTATCTCTGAAACGGCTGTCAGCTGAAGCAGTTCAAGAGTGATGTTGAAAGTCCTTTGAAATCACCATCGTCTACGTGAATTACTTTTAATATCTAAAATGCAAGATATTGTGCGATTTCGGTTACACGCGAGTGCCTCCGAAAAGACTTCCTCCTAACCGCTTGTTCTCACTGCATTTAAATGGCAACGATTGCGTTGAAGGGGCCAAATCTTTAGAAGTGTAAGGCCGAATGTGCCCTTCGGGGTGTGCGCTGAAATATTAGGCAAAACGCCATGCTTGAATTGCGTAATGTCAAAGCGGAGATCCCATTTTTCGAGTCAGGTGGTAAGCTGTGCTTCGTACCGAGCCTTTTTAGTGAGTTAAGTCGGCCTTAGCGGTTATGCAACTATGCTAATTGAAAGCACTGTAATGCGTATTCGGAATTTCGTAGTCTAGGCGCGCATGTCAGCGTACTTAAAATGTTAAATTAGCGTTTCATTTATCGACTTTTGGCAACCGGTAGCAGGTGAAGAAAGGCGGGGTGTCAGAAATGCGGAAAATTATAACTTTGTGCGTAAGAAAATTACATTTCCTGCAGAAAATGTAGCTTTTAACAGCGCCTACTGGAACGTCACTAACTTGCATGTGCACATGCGCAGAACAGCTCGTGCCCAATCAAGAAATGCCTGGCTGGGCCTTGCTTATAAGCAATAGGAAGCCATTTTCCCCCGTTGAAAGAGTATCGAAGGGTCTACTTGAGATCCCAGTGCTGGTAGGGTGACGGGATTAGTGCTTGGCACTTTGTGTATTTCGGTTGCTTGAGCACCTGTACGAGCAAAGGAAACGCAAAGGACGCCGAGTTTCCTCGTCTATGGGTCCCTGTGGATTAGCGGTGTCCAAAGATAATCTCTGAGCCGACACGGTGGCGACATTAGCGTAAGTAGTAAGTAAGTAAATAAGTTTCTTTGGGCACTGTAAATTACAGACATTCCTAATTCTGCGCCACTTAATTAAGCACTAGCATACTTAATTGCAGCACAGGCAGCGGGCATAGTTAACAGCAGTGCAGCAAAACACGATCATTCACGTACATAATGAAGTTCGAATCTTTTGAACAAAAAAATATTTAAAAGCCCCAAAAAGTTCAACATATGCTTCAATAACGCATATAAAAAAGAACGCAACACAAATAGGCATTGTGTGAAAATTACCTACAGCGGTGAACACCAATACTCAAAATATATCACAGCTGTACATAATGCCGGTCAATAAACTTGTTGACAAATACACCACTTGTCATTGATATCTTGTTATACTTCTCCTATTAATAAAACAAAACTAAACTCAAAAATCACACGCAACATTTCCGTACATAGTGCACATTCTTCAATCGAGACTCTCTAAAGTAAAAAAACACATACATGCAGCAAGTACTATTCATATCGTTTCCGGGCACACATTTTTCAACGTACGCTTTGCTCGCTTCAGTGATGGAATATGCAATGCGTTGATTGGCAGCTTATTAAAAAGGGAAGGAACATAATACACTCGGCATCGTTTCCCGTGATTGGTGAAAATCCGTGAAAATATTCACTTTTTCTGAAACCGAACGTACTCTTTGGTTTGACCGCTCTAAACCCATTATCGTAATAATGGTTTACATAAATTACGTATTCGGTAACTGTTGGACTGTAAGAAGATCTACCACTTTCAATAGGCTTTTCTTGTCCACATCATTTGAATTGTTACCGTAAGATATACTCTTTGCAGACTTGAAGATCATTTTAATTATTTGTTTTTTGATGTATCTGAACAAAACCCATAAAGAGAAATTCCGTATCTTAAAATCGACCCCCAAGTGCTTGATAAACAATCTTTCTTAACTTAACCCTCGTACTGCTTTTAATTTGACGCAGCTGATCGGCAACATAACGTAACTTTTTACATATGCTTTCGACATGAACGCGCCACGGCATCTCATATAATTCTAATCCCAAATATGTCGCAGTAACACTTAGTTCCAGTGGAGCACACGAACAGCCTTTGCAATTTGTAGAATGCAGCAGCACAGGTTTCAACTCATCAAGTTTTTTATGAGTATTGCGAAACAATCCAGTTTTGTTTTGGACGCATTAACGTATATGTAGCTGTGTTCATACCATGACATAATTTTATATATGTCAGATTAAAGATACTTTGTTGCGCGGTCCGAAATCTGATGTGTTACAAGGACAGTGTCATCAGCGAATTGAAACATTTTGGACTGAAAGTTCAACATTCTGAGGTCGTTCTCATACAAATTAAATAACAACGGTCCCAATGAAGAGCCTTGGGCTATTCTGCATTTTGTCAATCTTAATTCGCTGTAATTACCGTCAATTTTCCGGTCGAAGAAATAAGTTTTAAGCAACGCAGTGAATGGTCCTCGAAATCCCAAGCCTTCAAGTTTACAAATTAGAATGTCGCGGTCAATCGTGTCAAACGCTCGAGTAACATCCAAAAATAAAATTAAGGCAATCTCATTCTCATCAATTTTAGATTGTACAGGGTCACAGAAATCTTCTAGTAATGTCAGGGTAATTTGCCATTTTTTGAAACCATATTGGATGGACGTCCATAAAAATTATTTTCACAAAAGCTGATCATTATTTTGCCAGATACTTTTCCATTATATGGGTTATAACAGACAAAATAGAAATCGGTCTATAATTAGCAATACTGTCTTTATTTTCTTTCTTGTATAGTGGCCTTACAATTGATATTTTCATCTCATTGTGTATTATGCTCGTGTTGAGTTTCCCGTTAATTATAGCCTTGATCACACTTCCCAATTCCTTAAAATTTCTGAAAATATCTCTCGGCCTTATTTTATCCACACCAGCAGGTTTAAATATTGGTATTTGGTTACAAATATTCTAAAGATGTTCGTCAGGCATTTCCGGCCAACAAGCCGATTGGGAGCATGTTGACATACTAATTATTTCATCCGAAGATGGCACTTTCTTCGCTCCCCTAACGCCTTCAATAGCCCGTATAAAGTGGTCATTGAATGTATCATTCAAGGAGAGGACGTCCCTCTTCTTAAAGTTACTAATAATGGTGTCGTCAATAGAACTCTTCTTTTGTTTGCCGATAAGCTTATTTAACATTCCCCAGGTATTTTTCGGGCTTTTTGTTATTAATGGAAATTTTCCCAAATAGTACCGGTGTTTCACGAGCCGCAACTTTGCTGCCACTTTATTACGAATCCTTCTGTGTTCTCCTTTCAAATTTTGATTTTCCGGTTCCTTGCAGCGTCTTCATATTTTTTTCTTTTTCGTCACAAAGCTTAATTTCTCCATCTATCCACTCCTTTTTGGGGCTTTTCGTTTCAAGACTTTTTGTTTAGAAGCCTGGGAGTAAATATTGTTGAGTTCTGTCACAAGCTTGTGATACATTATTACGTGGTTATACTGCAATAAGGAATTCCAGTCATATTCCTTAATTAACTCATGATCGATAAAAGTTCTTATTTGAGTCCCTATTTGTTCCTCCATTTGTTTCGTAGCTCTTTTCTCAAAGAAAGCTAATAGTGGGTAGCAAGTGGGTGCAATCCACAAAGAAAGTAGTGGGCCGGTGCATTTTTTTGGATTGCACCAGACGAGTTTTGTATGGATGTTGGTATTGCAATATGATCACTGCATGTTTGTGTAAAGGCTTCTCCACGCCATTCTTCTCTCGTGTAGTTTTCGATTACGTTACTTAATCCATATCCTGCTAACAAGGTTGAGTACGTATGAACGTATGGTCTCTTCGCGACTGCTATAGCTATGTTGAAATCTCCAACAAATATGGGATTCCTATTGTGAACTTTTTTCATTACTTCTTTTAGTTCTAGGAGAAATGTGTCGACACTACTCTTAGGGGGCCAATATATGGCAAAGAGTACGTAACCAGCTGACTTTGTATTTACTGACATTATTAAAGATTCCGCAGAACTAAAGGTGTAACTTAGCGGCTCGCATATGTAGTTACATTTAATAAACAACAAAATTCTACCACGTTTCCATTCCTTCCTGCAGAAGTTGTACTGTATGAACCTATGCATAATGTACTGACCACCCTCCGATTCTTCGAGGTTTGTCTGGTATTTATTTATTTATTTATTTCAGGTACCCTCATGGCCCAGAGGGCATTACAGAGGGAGTGGTACATCTGGATGCTCAAAATGGTTCTAATTGTACAAACATTGTATACATATGAAAATATACACCAACACTAAACGAATAAGTATGCAGCGGTGCGCAGATATATACAAAGGTTTAACACAAATCTACACAGGTATTGCCTCCAGCATAGAAAACTAACAAAACTAACATTGGAAATTGCATGCAAATGGGAATAACACGTTGAAAGTTAAATAAACCCTGTGGCAAAAAAAAAGGTCACAAACTAGACAGAAGTGAAGTAATCAGACACTTTTTCGTAAATTGATCAATGTTGTCAGTAAGCCTTAGGCCTGGCGGCAGGCGATTCCACTCCTATGTAGTTCAAGGAATAAACGAATTTGAATATGATACAGTGAGGCATTTCGGGATACAGGCTTTCAAGAATGATCTGTGCGCAATGAAACATGAGTGGGGGTGAGATAAGAGCATTTGTAAGGGTGGCGTTCAATTTATAGATATTAAAGAAAAGGCACATTCGCGATATCTTCGTACGCAGTGTGAGTGGTTCGCGGGATACAGTTGTTATCATTTGCGTTACGCTTGATAACGGCCGGAATCGTGAAGGATGAAACGCCATGCTCGGTTCTGGATTGTTTCAAGTGAATTTAGTAGTGATTTATTGCATGGATCCCATACTTCAGAGGCGTATTCGAGTTTTGAGCGCACAAGTGACTTATACAATAACAGTTTTAGTATTAGTTTAATGCTAATACATCAGGAGTAACGGTCTGTCCACAAAGACATGTTCTTAGCAGGTCCCAGTGCTTGCTCACACTTCTCGTGTTTATAATATCACAATCCTGATCGGCCAGTAAATCTTGAATATAAGTGTCCCATTCCTCAAAAACATGAAAGTCTTATTCTGAGTTCCTCTTCCACTCCATTTGCTCCCTCCACTCGGCTGAGGGGAGGATTCCGCATTGCTTATGCACGGGGAAATTGATTTCAAGGATCTCTTCGACCGGAGGCTCGAGTGAAGGAAGGATTCAGAATACCAGGGTTAGACAGGCTATAGCTTGTCGAGCTCCACCTCGCTGTCCACTCGATTTACTGTTTCACCTGGGGCCTTCCGAGTTAGTACTTCGCCATTCCTTGTCCACACATACTGATACCCTTTTGTTTTGGCTATCGGCTTTGTGATCCAAAAAAGTTTCTTCATTCGCTCTGTTGGATTTTCCTTGATGAAAATGGACTGTTAACGGAGAAACACACGCTTCTCAAGCCACTGGTCTCTTACAGATCTGCGCGCAAACTTTAAAATGATTGGTGGGACTTTTCCTTCTTTCTCACGTAACCTATGTATAGCCTCGATTTCCTGTTTGTCTGGAACGGGGAGTTCCAATTTTTGGGCCAGGTTTTGTATTACTTCCACCAAGTATTCCTTCTTTGTCTGTGGTTAATACGTGATGATTGATTGAAGGGTTTAACGCGCCGACGCAACACAGGCGATGAGGCGCGCCGTAGTGGAGGGCTCCGGATTAATTTTGACCACCTGGGGATCTTTAACGTGCGCCGAAATCTCGTACACACGGGCGTTTTTGCTTTTCGCCTCCATCAGAAAAGCGGCCGCCGCGGCCGGGAATCGAACCCGCGACCTCGTGCTCAGCAGCGCAACACCTTAGCCACTGAGCCACCGCGGCGGGTATGGTTAATACGTGAATTTCCAGGTTACACCTACGAGAATACTACTCTGTGTTATTGGCAGCCATCTGCAGGTTCTTGATTTCTTTTACTCGATCAGTCATTTGTGCGTCAAGTGAGTCGACTTTCTTTTTCAGCTGTTCGACAGTGTTATCTTGACCATCCAGTTTTGTCAAGATCTCGTCGTACTTGTCCGAAAAGTGTGACATGGCCTTTTCAATTTCCGGAGTTGACTGCAGAGAAATGTCAAGTTTATCTTCAATAGCTTCATTTTGTAGAGCCTGCATGTGGACAATCGAATCCACGGAGTCAATTTTGTTCTTTAAGGCAGTTAGATCTTCCCCCAGCTTCTTTATCTCCCTTGAAGTTTTGGCGCAGCATGCATTTGCCTCCGTTGTGCTTGCTGCGCGCTTATCATCGCTGGTAGGCGTGGCAGGTAGTGGCGGCCTTTCCTTATGCACTCGGCACGTAGCACATTGCCAACTATCAATTTCTTCCGAAGACATAGCTTTCAGGGTGTTTTTTGTTAGTCCTGAGCACTTCCCATAATGATACCAGCATTCACACGCTACACATTTCATACCCGCATGTTCAGCAGATACAGTTTTCATGCACACTAAACAATCCAGACACGGTATTGGAAGTCCAGCGGAATACAGAGTCAGTACGCGCGCCCAGATTTTCAGTGTCTTACCTAGCAAAAGAAAGAGATGCGTCTGTAACACGTGCCGTTCCCCGCTGGAATGCAGATCATCGCTGTCGCCGCGTCGCTTATGCAGACGTTGAAGGCATGATGTCTAGAGTCCTCGCTGCTCATTGGTAGCCGCAGTCAGGCGATGGAAGTGACATTATCGCGTTTCTTCACTATAACGCTGCTCCACAGTCTTCTTTCTCGGCTATGGAAAGGATCCTAGCAAAAGAAACCTGTGTTTGTAACACATTGCCGTGCCCCGCCGGACTACGAGTACGAAGCTCAAAGCCCGCTTGATAACGAGAATCGGGCTACCTTATGGCGGGACGCATTTAGCGTATTGGCATCGTGTAGCATCTGCGCCTGCAAATAGATAATATGACGAAGATTGGTCATTACAATCGGGCCTTCGTTGACCCGAAGCAGTGCTTACTCAACTACGTGCAGATCGGGCGCTGATGCGCGGTTGCCTTCAAGCGAAATCGAGTCCGTTTTCCAAACACAATCAGTTGAGCATGTTGACGCTGTCACCACAATGACAAATTTCCGTACGTGCAATCCTCTGAGTATTGTAGCAGCTATTGGCCTTTAAATAAATTAAAAAGCCCTGTAAAACATCCATCATGGTTGAATATGCTCGAGCTTCCCTAGAAATATTTATACACTACACACATTGTCCATAGGGGGTGTAAGCAGAGATGCTCCTGTCTTGTCGTCTGTCATCTCAAAAAAAGAAGGCATTTAAAATACATTTTAATTAATTTCAACCTATTTCAATCAATTTCGTTCAACTTTTGTTGTCACGTATCGGTGGGGCTCGACTAGAGTGTCTGTATGCCACACTTAACGAAAACCGGCGAAAGGAGCGAATTAGACGAGGCGTATACAGAATTTTTAGAGTGCTAAAAGGGGGCTTTGGTCAGCCCAGGCGAAATTCAAATAAAAATAATAAAATAAAGCACAATAATGAATAAAATCTTTAATCAACAAAAGCTGCTGCTATTACGGCCCCTGCCCGGTGGAGCTGATCTTCCGTCCGGGATCCCCTGACTGTTGCTGCTGCGCCGGCCCTGTTTACCAGGTGTAGCTGGATAGTAGGGTTTTTTCTGGCTTACCACATCGTCCACTGTTGTATGGAGGAATTGGAGATGGGTTGTAGGCCTGGCGTTTGCTGGTAAACCCCTACCCCATGGTAGAGGAGGCCGAGTGAGGGACAGTAATTGCAGGTGTCTCGATAGTGCGTTGGATATATGGCGTGAAGGAGGGTGCGGTGCGGATAGGTGTAGGTTTGTAATCCTCTCAAGGGGGTGGCCTCATTTCTTGGGAGTTGTGGTTTTCACGGGACAACATTCGCCGTTGGTGCTGATAGCGGGCCAAGGTGTCCCCGTAGCGCAGGAGAGGTTGTTGGTCAGGTGGAAGGGCCGAGTGATGATTCTCCCGTGAGGGAAATGGCCGGGTGTATTAACCGCCGATTGTGGCATGAGCCGCCTCGTTCCCCTCGAGGGACTCGTGAACGGAACCGAGACTATGTGGACCTCAGGATTGTTCAGGCTTGTTTGGAGTATACAGGGTGTTCCATAGAAGACCTAAGTAATTTTAAGAATAGGCTTTCGGAGGTTAATTTTTTTTCTTCCGCGAAGTTCGGGCATATGTCCTTGCGATGGCCAAATCCGCCACACGTTTTGCAGTATTGGACCGCGCGTCGGTAGGGCTTGCAACGAGTGTATGCATTGGCCAGTCGAACATAAAAGGGAATGTGGGGTCCCTGCAATGTGAGTACGGCGGATATAGAGTTTCCCAACATCCGGGCGTGAAGAATTTCACACTGCTTGTTGACCGCTAGGAGTTCCATAATGCGGTGTCTCGGTGTAGCGGGAGTGAGGCCATGTGTCACTCCCCGAACAGTTCCAGGTAGTGGCGTTATATTAGGGGTTACTTCATCCGTTTGACTGCAGATCGATAGTTTCGTTACTTCAGATAGTGTGATGGCCAGGTCTTCGATGTCCGTGCTTGTTACGATGAGGGCTTGATGCCACTGAGTCTGAGTAATGACTTTCTTGCAGAATTCTCTGAAGTTCATGCGACATGCTTGCGCTAGGCGTGCAGAGATTTCCGCTCCACGAAAAGTGGAGAGCTTCATACCTGGTTTGGGCCGGTAAGTCACCTTGCACTCGCTGTGGAGCCACAAACATCACGGAAGAACACACATGCTCGATCAAGTGCAAGTTCTGCGCATTGCCTCATGAAACTGCGAGCAAGAATTGCAAAGTCAACCTTCGCCCGACCGCAAAAAACAAGCGACCATCTCCACCGCCACCACCGCATGCCGACCAACGGCATGATACCGTAGCACCAGCGAGCTCCAACCACCCGCAAACCAGCCCAACCCTCCACGCGGTCGTTCTCAATCCCGAAACCGCAATAACCCACGCGGTCGCTCTCAATCCCGAAACCGCAATACCGGCAGCCTAGTACAAGCAAGCAACCAGGTCAACTGGACATGCTTGGTCAAGAACAGCACCAAGGCCAACTCCCTGTCCTGACCGCAACATTCCAAGTACGCGGAAAACATTGAAGCCCTCAGACAGCAGAACGCATCACTGCAACAACAACTAGATGACCAACGACGCCAAGCACAGGCACAACAGGAAGAACACCGCCGGCAACAAGAATCTCTACAACGGCAACTTCGTGAGCAAGCTCAGCAGGCTCAAGAGAAGGAACAAGAGCTTCAAGGTAAGCTATAGCTTCAACGTAAGCAGCGTCACCAGGCGCCCGTGCCCGAAACAAGACCTGACCCCAATTGCTAGCTGTGGAACAATGCGTAGTCAACACTTTGGAAAACATGTATAGCAAGCATGGAAACCATTATCAACAGAACAGCCGCCCTCATTGATAAAGTCAATACCAAGCTTACGCAACGACTGAAGAAAGCATTCCGACACATTACGGCCATAGAAAAAGACAACACAAATAACGCAAGAAACCAAAATACCCGCACCGAGAAGTCGAGAGGGATGAAACGGTCAGTGACGACGTCTAATGACAGCACCCCATCCACTGGTAAACAAGTCAGAATTTGGCAGAAGAATTGCCGTTTCATCAAAGAAAACGCCAAACGATTACTCATTATAGCCAACCGCGCGGACCTGATGTCATGGCGCTCCAAGAAACTGAAACAGACAATTTCACTATAAGAGGTTACAACACACACATCACCACTGGCCGTACAAGGACAGCTATTTTAACCAGGAACCATATCGTCGTGCAACTGCACCACATCACTCACCGAATCGAGCATATATTAGTGGAGATCATCCCCAAGAAGAAAACACACACAAACTTTTTCATCCTCAATTTATACCGTTCCCCAAGGGGCCACCCCACGGACCAAGACACGCTCCTCAGAGAAGTTCGTAAGCTCTCCAAACGGCGAAAACTCCTGATAGTTTGCGACTTTACCGCCCCGAACGTGGCCTGGGAATATCCTACTGCTCTCAAGAAAGGGGAAGATGTACAAACCGCTTCCCAGCAACACCATCTAACACTCTTGAGTGAGCGTCGCATTGCTACACGTTTTGGGAACAAAGTAAACAGGGACTCTACCCCGGGCCTCGCCTTTACACACCGCCTCCCGAACTCCCCTTGGCAATGCACAGACGAAACAGTTGGCAGCGACCACCTCGTCATCGAAATACAAAATCCACACAACCACAAGCCACAGGGAAAAAAAGCTACATTCACAAACTGGGACTTCAGGAAAGGCACCAAAGCCCACCCACTCGAGGACATTGACGAATGGACAGCCCAAGTTTTAACCCAAGTCTGCGAGCCCACGCAAATCAGTAACATCACTGAAGACCACCCTATGGTGGACCCACATCTCCTCCACCGATAGGAAGCAAGACGCAGCCTGACAAGACGATGGAAGAAGAACAAAACGAACCGAACACTCAAATTACGCATAGCTCGCCTTAGTCAGGAAGCCAAAGAATATGCGGAAACGCTAAGCAGGCACAACTCGGGTCAGACCTGCGCACAACTGCAAGGTACCTTCAGTTCGAAGCGCACTTGGGCCTTGCTCCACACCCTCCTGGATAACACGAATACCAAGGCAACAGTGAGGCAGCGCATTAAGAGACTTGTGCACAACCATCCGGGCACCGATCAAGACATTCTTGATGACATCAAGGCTAGATACATAGGAAGCACCCACAACATGGCGGTAACAGGAAAACTAGAATATACTGGCAATCGAAACCCTGTCCTGGACGAATCCTTTACATGAGGTGAGATGGAGGCGGCCATTATTCAACTGACAAGAAATACATCGCCTGGAAGGGACCGCATTACTAACAAACTCCTACAGAATCTCTCTGCTTCATACATAGGTGGACTACTTCGGTACTTTAATGACTGCTCGGAGAAGGGCAACATTCCACAATCGTAGAAGAACGCAGAGATCACCCTTATACCGAAAGCCAACAAATCAATCATCATTCAAAACCTAAGGCCAATATCACTAGCATAATGTGTGGTCAAGCTCTTCAAACGTATGGGGCTAAACTGCCTCCCATCATATGTGGAAGAACAAAATCTACTACCAGAAACAATTGTTCGAATTACAGCCCCAGCTTAGCACTCAAGATGTACTACTTCAGATAAAGCACGTCGTCATCGACAACCGGCAAACGAGAAACACCAAAGCAATCCTCGCTATTGATGTCGAAGGAGCTTTCGACAATATCCGAAAAGAACCCATACTCGAACATATCAGCAAATATCACTGCGGCAAGAGGCTTTTAAACTATGTAAAAGACGTCCGTCACAGCAGAACTGCTACCATCGGAGACCTACGATCGTCTACGCACAATGCACCACCGCGTGGCACCCCACAGGGATCAGTAATCTCGCCAGCACTCTTTAACCTAGCCATGGGTTCCCTGCCAGGCAAACTAGCTCAAATAGATGGCACACATCATGCGCTGTATGCAGGTGATACTAATACAATATGGACAACGGGCGGTTCAACTGGCCTGCAGTAAGGCTCACGTCAAGCCGCTATTGACGCAATCGAGGCGTACCTTCAACCTCTTGGCTTAACATGCGCCCCAGAAAAATCAGAATTATTGATTATCCAGAAAAAGGACCCGTGGGCGCCCACTGCATGAGGACCCTGGTCTCGAGGTGACTGTGGGCGGCACACCGGTACCCACGGAATCCGTACTACAAATTCTTGGCTTACAAATTGCCATAATGGAGCAGGAGGACCTGAACTATTTCGCTTACAAACACCAACCAAGTCGCCTCTCACCCCCATCACAGAAAACATATACGTATTCAACATCCAACGCCACATGCAACCAAAATACGACAGAGACCGACGCCGCAGAAGAGCCACGTATCTACAGCAACAGCTAACAATACGACACACCAGAGACGTACTCTACACGGACGCCGCGAAATATCCACAGCGCAACAGCTACGCCATCAGTGTGATTAATTCCCGTGGTGAAGAAGTCATAGCTGCATCTACGCGAGCCCGCAACTCCACGGCAGCGGAGGAGCTTGGTATAGCAATAGCAACGACGACTGCGACTAAAGCAGTAACAATAGTGTCATGAAGCCAAAGATAAAGGAGTTGGTTTGAAGAAAAAACAAGTTTATTGGAGCGAACTTGTGCTCCCCTAACTCAAAGAATACACAGCCGGCGAAGCAGCAGTCAACAAAGTGACGCGCGCAGGTGAGTGTCGGGAGTCGAATAGCGCGGCATCCCCTCTGCGGGAGTTTCTCTTTCGCCGCGAATGTTTCTCGAACCATCGAATTACATCCAGAACACTGTAGATCAAAGAAGAGTATTCTAGGCTGGTGATGTTAGTTCGAAACTCTCTCTATATCAAAGCAGATAACTCGTGCGACATAAAGAATAGAACAGGCACTTCACTTGGCCACGGATAACCCAGATAACGCAGCCCGGCACAGCCGGTTAGCAAAAACAAAACATAAATAAGCGAACCTAATGCATATTTCGCGGCACACTCGCAACAAGCATGCCGCATTTAAAAAAAAGGGGATCATCAGCAGCGCTGCACTGCATGTACTCACCTCGCGTCATCAGCCGCTACAAGACCGCCACATCGTCTGGATGCCAGGACATGCGGCAGTATAGGGGAATCAAGCGGCCGACGCCACAGCCCGCGGACACATACACCGGGCACTCCCTGCCACCGCTTTTCTAGTCGCAGCAACTCAAGGCACAGAGACAATACCTAGCACAAATCGGGACCTCCTCGAACACTACCGGAAAGAACGAAAGCAACACCCTGCTCCACATCACAAGCTCGACCGCGGACAATCTACCACCTGGAGTCGCTTACAAATCAACACGTATCAACATGGAACTTAACTTCATGCTATACACCCCGGACTCTAACAGGGTCAATGCTAGTACTGCGAAGGCGAACCGAACATGGTGCTGGACTGTCCCAACACGCCCAGACCAGCTCCATGGCCACTACCAACACCTCAATAACCATGGCTGGCCCAGCTGTCTAATTCGACCCTGGATGTCCAGCTCTGGCTAACAACCAGTGTGGCGCGGGCAGCTGAAGACCACGGTTTCTTGCACTGAGGAAGCCAACCAGGACTACCATGACCGTCTTTTTTAAAGAGGATAGTGTTTCTTGGGCTACTTAAACCCAGAAATTTGTTCTGTCTGTATGTCTGCCTGACTGTCTATCTGTCTGCGACTCGATTCAGCCACCCGGCCAAAGTAAAATTGATATTGCGCAATAGTCTTATATACTCACAGACAAATGTAAACGTCTAAACCCGGTTTATATGTTCATACTTGTCAACTTTGTTGAACAAGAACAAGAGATTACGCAAATATAAGACAGAAAATTAGTACACAAGAGATACTTAGTGTTCCTTTATTAAAAATTCACGGATGCTTGGTTTTTTGATAGCAAATGATGTTCTACATCTACTGCAGAAAACCGCTGCCTCCTGGTGGCATATGAAAAATCAATCGGTAACAGCAACGAAAAGTTCCACTAGCTAGGGTCCACGTTCTGCTTGGAACGCACGTGGAGCATGGCCACGCGGTTCTATAAACCTTGTAGTCGGCCGCCTCCATTCACGCGTGTCTCCGCCGTATTGCAGCACTGGCATCGAGGAACACAGCCTGTAGCAGTGGAACGCGGTAAATTCAAACCGCCTTGCGCAAACCTTTTGTGTGTTAACCTTGGGATGAGCGCGATGGTACAGGAAGAGGATGAGAGGTGAGCGGGAAAGCAAAGGGGGGCATTTCCTTGGCAAATGTCTACTAAGACTATTGTCTTTTGACGATATTTGCAACGAAAGGAGCAGATACGCCGCCAATTTTTTACAATGTTTATTCCTCCTCCACCTTGTGCGGAGTGATCAGCGGCCGTGGCTGGCGCAATGAAACGAGTTCCAACTGCTATTTCCGGCAAAAAAATAACCAGAACTTGTCAATTAACTTTTTAATTATTGAAGTTAGACGTGTGATTGTAGTGTGGAAATTGTAGGGAATCACCAGGTAACCAGATTTCTAGTGTTCGATTTGCGAAAATGTAATTGCCTGCCGACCTATTGGATGAGTACTCCGGGCACGTGCATCTAGAACTCGTATGCCAAAAAGCGCCGCAAAGCCATGCCCCCGTTGTTACGAATCGGCCAGCGCCTCCGTGCCTTCCCGCATCACTCCTCGGCTGTGCGGCGAAGCCACTGCATGTGACTTTCAGCCGTCAGGCGCCAGCATGTTCATTCAAGTTTCGATAAGCCGGGCCAGACGCCTCGCTTTCAACGCGTTTCAAACTTCGACGGTTGCCGGCCCGGCGGGGCACGTTTCAACGCGCTTCAAACTCCGGCGGTTGCCGGCGGCTCGTCGAGACTTGTTCAAGGACACAGAGGCCCCGCGATCTCAGCGGAGTCCTCCTCTCTCCCCTCTCTCGGACTCAACGTGCGCCGAGGCTACCGACTGTCACGAACTCTGGAAAGAGCATTGTGTGTGTCTGTGACGTTAGTGGCGTGTTGCCGCTTGTTGGCGTTTTGACCGTTACGGCTTTTGGGTATAAATAGAAGCCGCCCAAGCGCTGTAACTCATTCCTGTTTGAGCAGCGAATCCATGCTGTCGCTCTGCTCGAGTCCTGTATTGTAACCTCGCCCGTCGGGGCATTGTTTTTTTTGTCGTCGGCTCACCTCTCGCTATGAAGTAAACAGTTACGTTAGCCTTCGGCTTTTGGACTTCTTCACGGCTGCAACAGCGGCTGGCCGCTCGCATCATACACGCTACCACTCGTATGTCGGAGGCCACGGAGCTCGGATCGGGTGCCCCCGCTCGGTCGCAACACCGTGTTCAAATCACTCAGAGCTGCAACGTCACACGTAGGGAAACCATAGGAGCTGTACACGTCACCAGGCCTTAGTCACGGAAGTAAATGACCACGAAAGTGCGCCACCGCTGAAGAGGGTAGGACAGCTCGAAACGCCTCTCGTCCCGAGCGCCTTTGGGAGGAAACGGATATGGATGAAGCTGCACCCGCGGCCCGACGAGAGAAACTTTCGCCTTCACACCCTTGGGAAGTTCGAAGCACCCCACGTAATTTTTGCTTTCCCGAGTTTTCATCATATTTCAAAGGGAAAAGTTGCTGGTAACATCTAAGTTTAGGTCTTAAGATGTTCGAAGCTACAACGTTACTTAGACTCCGAGGACGCCTTTTGGAACGGAGTTACTGAGTTTACCATTCCTCCTTTCCAACCTTTCAAGGCCAGGGAAGAGAGTAAGACCAGTCTGAATGGATTTGCATATCGGTAGCACAATCAAGGCAATAGCCATCTACCTTGTGTAGTTTCGAATGTGGGCTGGAAAATTATCCGCTGATTGGTGTTGGCCAGTTTGAGCGAAAATGCGGCAGTGTCGGTGTTTCAATGTGATTATCCGTAAACGTCATGGCTGGTATGAACGTTTAAGTTTTTGGTAATATATAGAATGAGGACATTTTTGATCAGTAAGAAGGAGTGGAAGTTTGGGCAGAGGGGGACCCCCAGTCCAGAGCCCCATATGCATCAACTAGTTTCCTGCGTTCTCAATCAGCTCACGCTGGCGTTGAGCTCGTGACCAGCTCGTTAAAGATGCCTCAATAGGAGTGGAGTATGTAATACTTGAGTAGTTTTCCCTTGAGCATACCCTTCGACATTGCTAGGTGGCGTGTAAGCGACTGCATATTTCCCCGCATTTAGCACATTTAATGTTAACGTCAGATGTTCCCTACCAAACATCTTCACCCATCTAAATTTGCAAATGTATGTATTGGTTTCCCTTCTACGCAAAGTTTGCAATAGTTCGGCGTCAAGACCCTCTTGCGGCACTAGACGGGTCGTGTTCGTAGGCATTGCAAGAGGAGACGTTTTCAATACTTTTTTTTTTGGGGGGGGGGGGGGGGTGGCGTGTGGTTGTTGTTGTCGCCAAGAGCACAGTATGCGAGTTCACGTCCGTTTTGGTCGGCTGCCTCTTTCCCTTCCAGAACCTCGGGAACGGGTGTCCATGCTCTTTGAACTTCATTTTGTATGGCACAATCACCCAGAAGCATTTACGTACACTGTATGCAATTATGTTTGTAATGCTGCAATGAGAGCCTCTAATGATCTTTGTGCTTCTATTTGGAAGTTCGGCTAGTTGAAATGCGAAGAGTATGGCTCCAATTCCCGCTTCTTCCGTTCCTGTCTGTTGGGGAGGGTTATGCAGTCACAACGATTTTCAGGGCAGTCCACCGCGACGATGGTTGCCCGACTTCTCTCGTACATTCCGGCGTTGGTCTATTCTGTGTTTGCATAGTCGAAGGAGGTCGATCCAGGTTATTGCATGTGCTTGTCTAGCTTTGTATACTATCATTTCGGTAGAGGAGAGTTTTTCAATAAACGAATCAATGAAATGTCCATCATGGCTTCCAGTTTATTTCCCGGGAGGGGGCGGGGGGCCTATCTTACATACGACAGCATTTCCTGGTTTAGTTTTCACAACCGCTTCCTTTGCGATTGCACAGTGGCTTCCCTGATGTCTTCAAAGGTGTTATAAAAACCCAATTTGAAGACCTTTTTGGCGACCGTGAAAACTGGGAGGTTCAGGGCTGTCTTGTTTGCTGTCCTGATGAAGGTGTTTTTTTTTTCCGGTTAGGGTAAGTTTGCAGTACGGGAGACTACGATATCCGCCTCATAATCAGTGCGTGAATGCTTCTTGTCGTTTCTTTTTCACTCCTTCTGATCCCCTGGCTAAGGCCTTTTGCAATGTGGCTCACTTTGTTAAGATTTCCTATATTTTAACAATCGTAAGAACAGTAGGGCCATACCGAGATTTCTTGCATGAGTGTCCTCTGGAATCAAGTTTTTTACCTTAATTTTGGGATTTCGTTAAGTTGGAAGCGTGGCGCCATAACTCAGTTTTCCCACAAACCTTGCAGTGGTGAAAGAGGCGCGGAAACTTCGATAAATAATCTGAAAATAAATGTAATTACGCACCATATACTGGGTTTTATTTCTTACTAGTTCGTTTCTCTTTGAGACACGGGTGATATCTTCTGTGCCTCTTTTTTTAGTTGGGTGACACAATGTTGGTGCCGGCATCAGTTCCGAGGAGAGAGGCGCTTTGGTCGGATGGCATCAGTTTCAGGCACGGCTGGCAACTGTCTGCCACTAATTCTACCGTTCCCCCCCCCCCCCCCTTCCCCACCAGAGCGTAGAATGAACTCACGTGGTGAGAGGCGGCGCATGCAGAATTCACATATCTTTGTTTTCGCCTCCGCGGTATTGCCAATATCCCTCCTTCCACATTTCAGCTGGTGCTGCGCGTCTTCAGTATTCAGGCGAGCGTTCGCATATGCCTGCCTTAGTCATAGCTTTCGATTGGAAGCGATGACATATTTCCGCGGACGTTTGATGCGCACGGCTGGTAGCGAACGGCTAGCAGGCACGGAAAAAATGAGCCTAATAACTCTATCACGTTAATAAATACACAACGTCACTCCGCTGAAGATATTTGCTGTAGCGCGTATTAAAATCAGCCTTCAAAGCATCGCGCTTAAATTTCCTTCCACTTTAAATACAATAGTATCAGCATGGCAGCATGCACGCGCTGCGCTCAACGATAACGAGACAAACAGCCGGGCTAACGCGGCACGCAGTACGGACCTGTTCAGATGCAAAACCGTAGTACCGACATTTGGGTCTTGTTCGACTGGCAACAGTCCTGACATGCGGAAATAGAGGTGGACACCCATGCCCTAATGGTGGGCTTTCGACCTAATAACAGGCGGTGCTCTAAAAAATTACGCCCACCTCCCCTCGCGGGAACCCTGGTGTGATGCGACGCTGAGGGGGGTTGAAGCGCAAGCGGAGAGCAACCGTCGACTGAAAGGCTGCCGGAGAGAAGCACACCGGTTATATGCGCAGCGCGCCCGAAGGAGAGGAGACCACGGAGAGAGAGAGAGTACTGCACATGCGCAGCACCACGCGCAGCGCCGCACACCGGCGGAGTGAGAGCGCGCTGGGCCGCACGCCCGCAGATATTGAGAGAGTGTGTTCGCTCTCACCTGGGCACGCGCCGGCGCCAGTGCGTCTGCCGCGGCTATGACGCAACAGAATCCAACACAATCCATTTTAATCCAATCCAATCCAAATCCAAGCCAAGTCAAGCCGAGCTAAGCCAATCGAATCCAATCGAATCCAATGCCCCTCGCGAGAGAGTGTTCGCTATCGGAGAGGAGAGGGGGTGAGCGGAGGAGAGTGCGGACGCCGACGACGCCGACGACGACGGACGCACGCAGGAAGGACAGGGCCGCCGACAAGAGATGCTCTCAGCGTCGCATCTAAAAACTCTTGAAGATCAGCGCCTCCGCAGAGCTTTTGTACCTGGCAGCCACTTGATGCCGCATGTATCCCAGGGATGCCGCATGTATCCCCGCATGTATCTCTGCATTTCCCAGTTACTGAAATGCAGAGCATTTCAGTAACTCACGATGTCACCCGCGTTGTCCCGTCGTAGTCCGCACCGTCGTTGTCCGCACCCCTCCCCCTACACTATATAAAAGAAAATACTATCCGGCGCCTGGTTTCGATCCCTCGACCCTGCGGGCGGAACGCAATGTACATGGTGCTCTACCCACTGCGCCACAAAGCCGACACAGAATGGGACGCTACGAACGCGCCTTATATCGTTGACCCATTCAAATTACTGCTGACGAGCGCTCTCCAGTCAGCAGTTGCCACAAGTGCAACAACATTAACGTAACGCAAACTACTTAACGTCGTGCGCCCACGGAAATGCTCTGCATTTGATCGTGCCCCTCGCGAGGGGGATGTTTCACTGCGTCGCCATGCGAACAGTTTGCCACGCTTTAGTTTCAGTTCTTTCTTTGCTGGGGTGCCGACGAGCGGCGCCACCTCCTCGCACTTCGCCGCGGGAGGATTCGCGGCGGGGGCGAGAGATGGCGCTGGCGTCTCCGCGGCCGCGTCTGCGGCATCCGCGGGCACCGGCGCCGGGGCGGGGTCATCGCCCTTCTTTAAAAGTTTAGTTCGCACGCCACGCAGGAACAATTTTTTTATTTCTTTGATTTCCCCTGAATTTGTTAAAATCACTTGCAGTTTATCAGCAGCTAATTCGCGCTAATTAATAAACTAAGCTACGCAATGAGCCGCCGCGGCGGCTCAGTGGCTAAGGCGTTGTGCTGCTGAGCGCGAGGCCAGTGCATACCAGTGCACTGTCCAGTGCAAAGCCAGTGCATACGACCCTGGCTATAAATCCTACTGTGTGCGATTAGGGATTGTGGTGTCTCTCGGCATTTAGTAGCTGTGTATCAAAAGCAGTGGTTAGCAGAAAACTGAGACTACCAATTATCATCCCAAACCAATTAAGGATTCAAAGAGCCAAATTTAAACTTAAAGCATACCCTTATCTTATAACGTCCCCTTACCATGCTTTAGTGTTGTGTTATCATCAAGTATGTGCAGGGTTTAGCACTGATGTATTATGATCCCCTCGAAACAGTTTTGTCTAGAGAAGGACTAGACTGGATCACAACGAACAGCGGTTTTCATAACTGGCAGTATTGCAACTGGCTTTCATGAATGGTGACTAAGACGGTGTCTGCCCCTTGCTGCCTTACTAGTGGAAGAAAATAAGGAGCACTAGACACAAAGGGACAGGAAAATAGCTGTTTAGGTGGTGTGAAATCCTTCGCATAGCTTTAAACTCAAAGTGCAGTGTGCATTGTGTTATAAGCCCCAATTAGTTATTTAAACTTTACTCTTTGCTGTACCCACCGCCATGGCTCAGTGGCTAAGGCGTTGCACTGCTGAGCACGAGGTCGCTGGTTAGATTCCCGGCCGTGGCGGCCGCTTTTCTGATGGAGGCGAAAAGCAAAAACGCCGGTGTGTACGAGATTTCGACGCACATTAAAGATCCGAGGTGGTCGAAATTAATCCGGAGCCCTCTACTACGGCGCGCCTCATCATCTGCGTTGCGTCAGCGCGTTAAACACTGGAATCAATCAATCAAGCTACGCAATGAACCTATACGATGGGGCAATTCTAGAAGAGAACAACTGCATTAAGCTAAGAATGTATTATATCTCCTGGACAATGGGCCCGTTATTATTGCACGTGACTGCGGTTCTACGTGCAATCTATCGCGTATCATACAGTGCTCGAAAAGTAGCGCAACCGGATCATATCAACGCTATTTGTTAGGCTCGCCTCCAAATGGCCCTCTTCGAAGTGCTATTGAATGTTTCTCTGTTAACATGTACTGAAAGAACTGGTGTGAGCTAGCTCGCGTTATAGGAACGCATAAGAATAAATCATTCCATAAATATAGCGGGAAGCTGCGGCTTCGTCGTCCCCGGAGGCTGTAATCAGTTCCCGCTCTCTGGTCTCCTGCTTCCCCTCTCTGTCTAAAAAAGCACTGAACGGCTAAACCACACCTCCGTCGACTTCAACGCAAGCAGAGAGAAAAGCCTAGTGACGGAAGATTCGATTGGGCTTCGAGCGCTACATTAAATAACAAAACAAAAAATGCCCCCCCCCCCCCCCACACGCACACACGGACAGGCCTAAGAGAGCACTCATGGCTTTTAGCGGTACTTAAAGAATAAAATAGATCTCAGAGAAAGGGACGAAAGTGGAAATGCAAGACTAGAAAAGAAACCTTAGCTGTTGGGCTCGGAAAATCGCTCGTTAGTGGGCGTCGGTAAAACGGCAGGGGAGTTTGAGTGCAGCGAAGCCACGATTGATCGTCTCGTGGATGAGGGCCCAAATACGACAAGCGCGCTTTCCTCGCACTGCAAAATTGGTCCTGAACTGTCTGAACTGATTTTGAACGACTCGCACGTGTTCGTAGGTGCCAATGAAGCAACTTAACACGCACACCCGCAAGTGAGCGCGCGCACACACGATACACTTTACTATGCAGTAATATAGCGCTAAATACAGCGAAATAAAGCCGTTCCCTTCGCTCACACGGAGTGTGTATGGTTTTCTATTTTACTTGTTTCTGGTTTCCCTACAATTTAATATCCATACGATGAAAAGGACAGATAACTATAGCTCGTATGACTTCCTAACGACGTTGACTATTGATATTTCCATATTTCCTATTTCCTTTCCACTGTTCGTAATACATATATATATATATATATATATATATATATATATATATATATATATATATATATATATATATATATGTATATGTATATATATCCAGGGAGTAGTAGAACTTTGAAGATGGTAGAGAGCACAAGAGAAGAAAAACTTCGAACAAGGTCAAAGCACGATTGTGGCCTACGTTTCAGCAAAGAGAACTTAGGAAAGCAAGTTCTCTTTGCTGAAACGTAGGCCACAATCGTGCTTTTACCTTGTTCGAAGTTTTTCTTCTCTTGTATATATATATAAATATATATATATATATATATATATATATATATATATATCCCACCTGGTGGTGGGCATTGTTTCTCCACTTTCTTTCTTTCTTTCCAAATTCTTTATCTGTTGCAATGACCTAACACATCCTCCCCTTTGCTTTCCGAGGTTTTCTTGGCTGCCAACCCTCATTTCTGTGTTATTTCTGCAACACCCTCATTTCCTATTTTGATTCGCTATATATATATATATATATATATATATATATATATATATATATATATATATATATATATATATATATATATACGGAGTAGTAGAACTTTGAAGATGGTAGAGAACACAAGAGAAGAAAAACTTCGAACAAGGTAAAAGCACGATTGTACGATTGTGGCCTACGTTTCAGCAAAGAGAACTTGCTTTCCTCAGGGCAATCTCTCGCCTGGCAGGCAGGGTTTATATAGGGGTAGGACCCCAGGGGAAAGGAGAGGGAAAGATGGACGGGAAATTGAGCAAGCTGATTGGTTTCGGAGTGTGTCGGGGGAAAGATTGAGGGGCCAAGAAGGTTGTCTAGTTTAAGCCGCGAAGTAGGTTACACGGAAGTCAGCTGCTGGTTGATATTCGTGGAATTTTTGGACAGAAAGGATGGGAGGGTGCTTATTGACCCGCCGCGGGGTATAGGGAAAGGATCTCAGAACCGCCGGAAGCAGACCAGGCGGTGAGGGTGGGGTCCTCATCAGAAACTATCTGCAAGCTTCAGGTCAAAACTATCTGAGGCTTGCAGATAGTTTCTGATAAGGACCCCACCCTCACCGCCTGGTCTGCTTCCGCGGTTCTGAGATCCTTTCCCTATACCCCGCGGCGGGTCAATAAGCACCCTCCCATCCTTTCTGTCCAAAAATTCCACGAATATCAACCACCAGCTGACTTCCGTGTGACCTACTTCGCGGCTTAAACTAGACAACCTTCTTGGCCCCTCAGTCTCTCCCCCAACACACTCCGAAACCAATCAGCTTGCTCAATTTCCCTTCCATCTTTCCCTCTCCTTTCCCCTGGGATCCTACCCCTATATAAACCCTGCCTGCCAGGCGAGAGATTGCCCTGAGGAAAGCAAGTTCTCTTTGCTGAAACGTAGGCCACAATCGTGCTTTTACCTTGTTCGAAGTTTTTCTTCTCTTGTATATATATACATATATATAAGAAAACTTTGAACAATGTAGAGACCACGATTGTTGCCAACGTTTTAGCAAAGAGACTTGCTTTGCCAGGGCAAACACTCGCCTGGTTGGCACACCTTATATAGGGATAGTTCCCCAGGAGAAAGGGGATGAGAGAGAAGGAGTGGGTGTGTAGAAGCAGGATTGGTCTGGCAGTGTGAGGGAGAGTTATTGGGGAGGAAGCAAGGGTGCATATTGTTAACTGCGCAGATGGTAAAAGGAAAGTGAGGTTTGGTGGTTTCATGGAAGGTGAGGGTGAGAAGGTGTTCTTTGCCATGCCACACGGCCTACAGCACGGCTCTTGGAAACGCCGGAAGCCCTACAGGTGGTAGGGGAAGATGTTATCATTCATTGTGTTTAAATATATATATATATATATATATATATATATATATATATATATATATAGATATAGGATAGAGGTTGGCAGTCAAGACAACCTCGGAAAGCAAAGGGGGGAATGCGTTATATCATAGAAAGAAATGAAGAATTTTTTGAGTAAGAAAGTGGTGAAAAAATGCCCGCCGGGTGGGATCCGAACCCACGACCTCCAGAATACCGGTCTGGTGCGATAACCACTACGCTACCGGCGGAGCTACTTTTAGCCTCCACTTTATGGGGTATTTATGTTCACGTGTTTTTGTCTCCTGCGCTTGGGGGTGGTAGCCAGCGCCACTCGGACTACTCGGGGTGAAGGGGACCTTCTTTTTAACCCCCGGGCCGTGACTCGAGCGTCTACGACATGTCGAGAGTGGTCGACCAGCGTTGAACCCTCTTAAGCTAACCTTGGCACCAAGACTGCCAGAACAGAGGCCCTCGCTATGCATGTAGCGAATCAGAATAGGAAATGAGGGGCTCGTTGAAATAAGACAGAAATAAGAATTGGCAGTCAAGACCACCTCGAAAAGCATATATATATATATATATATATATATGTGTGTGTGTGTGTGTGTGTGTGTGTGTGTGTGTGTGTGTGTGTGTGTGTGTGTACATATCTATGCAAAGCAAGACAGGCAGTCTACAACGTGAAGGGATGCATATGGGAATTGTTAGAAATTTTTAACTACAATTAGTGAAGCTAACATTTTCAATTTCTAATGGAATGAAAGTAAAAAAAACACGGTTCCTTACTGGGGACCGAACCTTAGCCTCCCTATTAAATATCAGATGCCTTGCCTTACCCATTCGGCTACTGTGCTAGTGTGTTTTCCGTTATTTTCTGCAGTATTTATATTTAGCACAACTACCTATGGCGCTTGAGGGTGGTAGACAGCGCCACTTTGAGAACATGGGGTGAACGGGACCTGCTTTGCTGAATAATATTGTAGGAATGAGGGCCTCGTTGATAAAATAAAGAAGGAAAGAGCGGCATTCTACACCGCCAAGGGAGGCATAGGCGAATGGTTAGGCCTTTTAGGGTCGAAGCTCCTAAAGCCATGGGTCTGTCCATCCATTGTGTCTCGTGGTACGTGACCGCCGCATGCTTTCGGAGATGTCGCAAAGTGGGCCGCGTTGCACGCGCAAGAACCGGCTGCAACCGGCAGCGCAAACTCGGCACCGGGAGCGCGAGCTTGTCTGTGTTCGCCAACGGAGGCGCGAGCGCACGTGCACTGCGAGGGGGAGATCACGCAAGAGATCACGCCACGAACGCAGGCAGTCGTTCTCGGAGATCGAACGAGACGCAAGGACCTTTGCTCGTTTCCTCTCGTCTTGTTCGGGCACAAGTTCGCCCTAAATAAAAGTTCTTTATTTACCGTTGTGTCCCATCCTACGTGACAAATTGTGGTGGAGGTGCGGGGTAGTCCTCGATGGCGCGGGGTCTTTCACCAGGTCTGGGCCTGGGAGCATTGACTCCGAAAATAAAAAGTTGATTTGTACAATGTACGCACACAGTCTTACGTCTTTCTTAATGATGTAATGGGCGAACTTTCACGGGAGAGTTACGGTTACCGATGATCTCCCACTCTCGAGCTTCGCCCCACTTATCATCATTCATTCCGTGGATATGGCGTGATTTTTTGTTTACTACGATTAGTGCAGTGAACATTTTAATTTATATAGGAAAGAAAGGGAAAAGAACACAAATGCACCACTTTCTGAGAATAGTTATACTTAGAAAGGGGTGGACGCATGTATAGTTGTACTAAGTGATATGCCGTACAACTGTACCTTTCGCCCCCACAAGTGGGCGGAGAATACTAAAGCCAAGATAACCGAATGGATAAGACATGCGAAATGTAAGAGGAAGGCGTGGGGTCGCTCTTCACTCGGGATGCGTGTGGTCCTCCATTTTCTTTCCTCACATGTCAAATGTTAACCTCCCTAACAATGATCGTAAAATCTAGCCATTCCACTCAGTTCTCCGTGCGTTCTATATATATATATATATATATATATATATATATATATATATATATATATATGTCTGTGTGTGTGTGTGTGTGTGTGTGTTTATGTATTCATGTATTCAGACCCGTCGCGGTGGCTCAGTGGCTATAGCGTTATAGCGTTCTGCTGCTGAGCACAAGGAGGCGGGTTCGACTCCCGGCCACGCTGGCCCTTTTCTGATGGAGGCGAAAAGGAAAAACGCCCGTGTGTATGAGATTTCGGCGCCCGTTAAAGATCCCCAGGGGGTCAAAATTAATCCGGAGCCCTCCACTACGGCGAGCGTCATCGCCTGTGTATCGTAGGCGTGTTAAACCCGACAACCAAAATCAATTCATGTATTCGGCATTTCTCGGGTATTTATGTATGTGGTAGCCAGCGCCACTCCAACTACTCGGGGTGAAGGGTACTTTCTTTTTAACCGCCGGGCCTTGACTTGGGTGTCTACGACATGTCGGGGGAGGGTTCAACGCTTATTGACGCTCCCGACATATCTTAGACGCTCGAGACGGTAACCGTAGATGGTCACACAATGGAGGCTTGAAGGGACACTGAAGGCAACCAGCAAGTTGTGTTCAAACTAAAGTCTGGACTTCCCACAGCCATTTTAGCGTACATTCGGTGGCAAACGATGCCTTAATTGCCGAAAAACTGCTAATCAAACAGCGCATTTCTCTTCATCATTTCCCTCACACCGATTTCATGACAGTATACCCCCTTCTCACGTACAGACATCATACAGCATTACCGGCTTGGCCGAATGCGATACCCTCCAGTTTCTGATCAACTAACCAGGTGCCAACAGACTGCTCTTCGTCAACTCCAGACGAACACGTACCCACACCCTACGAGGCTGCACGCTATACACCCCGCCCTCTACGATCCCCTGTGCGGACACTGCTGCGTCCCTGCCACGCCTTACCACATGGTATTGGAATGCCAAGTTAACCCCCGCATCGACCCTGTCCCAAACCCCACCTGAGAGCAGTGGGAGAGAGAACTCGCTAGCTGTTGCCCCAGCAGACAGCTGCAGCTGTTCGAACGGGCGAAGACGGCAGGTTGCTCCATAGACGCCCTGGACTGAGGGCTCCACCCACAAGACTTTTCTAAACAATAAAAGTTCTACTCCTCCTGCTCCTCTGCGGCTGCTTGAGATGATGTTTGCGCCACGAAGAACCGGAAGAAAATGCGGGAGCGGTGATGTTTCGCGCTATAGAAGCAACCGAATACAATGCTACCATGTAACAAGCGCTTTCATTCAAATTAGTCGTGCGTTCTGGAACTGCCGCTTCTTTGCTGATCCGTACCACTAAGCAAAATGTTTCTTAATGGGACCCGTGATCAGTATTGACACTTTGTTAAAGAAAGGCATATTGTCCTTTTCAAACTGCCTGAACGTTGGCGTGGAACCCACCGCTTGTCCGCGGCCCCCGCACACCACCGTGCGTATCGGCACCAGCGCCAGCGTCGACGAGTAGCGCCATCCAGCGGCAGCAGGGAAGACGCTGCGTACGCCAGACGTTCGGCAAACGTAAAAATACTGATTTAGACAAAATAAGCATTCTGTGTTTTTTTTGCGAACCATGCTAACGTGCCATCACTAAGCTTCTGAGCAGGTACTAGGTGGTTGTACTCTAGGAGCGGGCTTGAACTTCAGAATTCCTGCGGTATAGTTAGTGCAGGCAGCACTTATTCTGTCGGCACTCAAGCCCCCTCCTCTGGTCTACTACCCCATGACGTGAGCAAATGACCTATCACTGCACGAATGAAAAATTTAAAGGAACGACATGCATAAGTATATACCGTAATAAAAATATGCGTCTTCCCTTTGACATCAAGCAATGCAGGGTGTACGGCTCCTTTTTACACCCCAGAATCACCCCACAAATCTTATATTAGAGCAAAATCATTTGTTTGGCCTGCTCATTCCTAAAATTAGCTGTGTTGCTGAAAGTAATGTGCATATTAGGCATTTCGTGACAAAGCAGGCTCACGGAAAAGTGTTCATGAGTGCGCCATCTGCATGCTGTTTCAGACAGAAATTTAAAACTAAAAATTCAGGCAAAAATGACCTACCTCTGAAACTATTTTATATTCCGAGACCAAATATTCAGTTCAATTACGCCGTGTCAAGCAAAGGCTTATGCTAGTAAAACTACTAAAATAAGAATATTAAAATTAAAAGGGAAAGTATTTTACGAGCTACAAGGCTGAGGGAAAATTATAGTATGAAACTAATACTTGACTCATCTAACTTTCAGCTTAGATGGGTATGCCTTGTAACCAGCTGATTGCAATTAATAGTTGTCGTGAGCCTAATGCGCGTGTAATAAAAGTTTTGTTGCTTTGTTTGACATTCTTTGCCACTCGCTGGCTTTGCGCCAAAAAATCGGCGAGCATCATCAAAAGTTTTGCTGTTTAAAATTAATCTGTTTCCTTCCGTCTCCTTATGCAGGTCAGGACCTATATACTAGGAAAATGCCTAGAACACCTGCTAATCCAATTTCTCGGTTTTTTTATATTCCCTTAACAGCCATCTTACTGTAACTAAACCAATACGGCTCCACCCCTTCGGCTTCTCATTTTTTTCTGGTGCTCTGCGTGTTTTTCTAGCTCCTCCTTTGTCCTTTCCTATCACAAGCGTTTCGTAATCCTTTTTGCGAAGCAGACAAAGAGGTTGCCACTCTGCCTTTATAGTTATTTTGTTCCAACAACCTTTTTCGCCTGCTGCTTTGCAGAAGTTTCTGGTTCTAGCTGAAGCGCCTCCTACCAGCTATCAATAGTACAACGGCACACACGCACACAGAAAAAATCATCAAGCCGGAACCCCTATACCTGAGCTGAAAAAGAGGGCCCTCTTCAAAGCTCGTCTGTTCGGCATCCTTCGCCAGAAGAAAGGCGGAGTGTACAAAGGATGACCGGATTATACGTCGGTGCAAGAAAAACGCGAATAGCATCCATCCATCGTTAGAAATTTATTGGAAAAACGGACAAAAGTCTGAAACTAAAGACATAGTACATTTGTTTCGACCGCTATGGCGAACTTCGTTCAGGCAGGAGTTAACATTGATGAGGGAATTTTATTTCCTAAAAACTTAAGGCATGCCTTAACCTAAATATGGCCAAAATTCGCGCCACCTTGCAAGACATCGTGTGCTAAACTTTCGGCCCTCTACGGAGATGGCAACCTGCACGACAGCGATAACGCCGGTTACTTTCATATATTGCTGTTCTTTTTTTACAACTCTAAGCATTTTGCATTGCGCAATCTACTTGTCCGTTCCCCTGTAGTAAGTCCAAACAGCAGAAACGCGAAAATGCAAGGCAGCTCCAGCCACCAACATGATAAAAAAAAACTGAAAAGTTTAGCGTGGTTATTTTTATCGCTCCGTACGTGAAAGTCGCTGTGTTTTTTGTAGAACGCTCCAAAGAATTCCTGATGTTATCTTGCTCTTTTTAAATCTCTAAGATGCGTTCTACAAAATGCGTAAAAGAGCTGAAAAGCACCTATTGTCTTCCTTAGGGCTAAGAATTCCTCAGTGCGTGAACAGAAAAGCAGGAAGAATTTCAGGAGGGCTGTGATCGTCCTCTTTTTTTTTTGACAACTTTTCGGGTTGAAGGAAGGCTACAAAAAGAAACCCAACTAAAATACGAAATAAAATTTTGCGTGCATAATCACAGAAAGTGCGAATCACCACTGCGCACATATTTTTCACGCTCGTGGCAACTTACACTTATATGCCAAGCAGCTCCGAAAGGTCCCCAAAGAAGAATACGAATGTTACACGCAGATAGGTGTGCAATTAATCTTATTATTAAAGCGGTGCTTTATATGGTTAGTCTAAAGGAAAAATCCGTCGGTCCTGTGTACGCGGAAAACCAGGTTGGAGAGGAGTTAGAAGCAGACGGAGAGAGTGTGGCTGGGTTATCGCTCTTGCAGCAGAGCGCGCGTGCAGAGAGCAACTCCGTGAAACAGATCAAGCGGGCGGAGCAGCGTCCACGTGGCAGTGGCAAACTGCGGCCGCTAGTTACTTCGAAATTGGTAGGCCACGCGTCGTATATACTCCCGAGGACCCGCCGCGGTGGCTCACTGGCTAAGGCGTGCTGCTGAGCACGAGGTCAAGGGTTTGATTCCCGGCAGCGGTTGCCGCTTTTCTGATGGAGGCGAAAAGAAAAAAAAAAACGCCCGTGTGTACGAGATTTCGGCGCGCGTTAAAGATCCCCAGGTGGTCAAAATTAATCCGGAGCCCTCCGGATCGGATGCGTTGCGTGGGCACGTTAAAACCTAGAATCAATCAACATACTCCCGAGGAGCAGGGAACCCATGAGGAGTAAGAGACGGGTTGAGGCCGGCCGCACGTCACAGCTGCGCTGTACAGAGTACATGGGCGCATTTTCTTGCTGTTTTAACTGTTTACGTACGACTATTGTTACTGTGTGAGCCGTGTTTTTTGTGCGTAGATGATCGCTCATTACGGTATTTGAAAACACTCATAAAATAAAATGAACTAACCCGGTGAATAGACTTGTTCAAAACAACAAAACTACATTACCAGTCCACAACTCGTGACGATTGCAGCGAGAGCTTTCAAAAAGAAATACAATTCACCTCCTCTTCCGCCATTGTACCTGCTGAATTTTCAAGTTATCGTTTACAGTTGCAATTATCTTGCCTCGAAAAGGAACCTAAATTTTCCAAGACAGCGCTAAAGCCCCCTTTCACGGTACGGGGGGCATTACATTGAAGGTGCGGAACTGGTGTGCCCATGTCATTTCACATCGTTTTATCTTCTCGTGGGCGACCAGTAATATCGCGGTGATACGGGATAGAACAACAGACAACACGCACTTTATCCAACAAAGGGCGAAGGCTGATCCGGAAAGGTAGATTTACAGGCAGTACTTGAGGGGTTGGGGTGCGGTGACGTAACGAACCTTTACCCTAGCGAGTGAACATTTGTAACTTACCGGTTTCTTGTTATGGGTTGGGGAAACACTTTTGTGGATTTGACAGTAGGCTTTACTTAGGCGTAGAGTCGAGAATAGGCGAATTTGCTGAAGTCGGCGTTTGTTTGACCACCCCGATAGACCGTTCCAACGAGGGAGCCGCCATCTTGAGTGAGCAGCGCCCTCTGGCAGCTGGCCGATTCGCTGACTTTCCCCGGCGCATGGGCGCCAGCGGCGTCTCGCTGAATTTTTAGTTGTAGCGCGTTGTGCTTTCTTATCCGTAATGAACTTTAAACGGGAAAATTATTGCATAGGACAAGTGTAAGCGATCTGGCTTAAATTGGCGACTTTTTGGACCGCGGTGGAGCTAAAATTCGCCTCGAGGCATCGTCCGCTGTGGGTAAACGATGCCGTGTCGAACATATGTTCGCAATAACCTCTTCACAATTTTTTTTTGCATGTGTGGGCCCGGGATCGCATATAGCGGGTATTTTTATCGCTTTACTGCGAAAACTGATGTTTGTTAAAACGATCTAACCGTCATACACTCGGAGGCAATAGCCAACAATCAGAAGCGCGTGTCAGTGTACATTACACCCTGCAGGCTTCATATCCCTGCAGGGTGTAATACAGGTAGTTTTGAGTGAACGTAGTAAGTATTTGGCATATTACATAGCTTGTATTAAATTCGGTATATCAACACCTCACCCTCAGCCACCAATGCCGCTATTTATAAACAAAACTTCCTCTTTCTGGAATTCTAAGCTGTCTGCAGCACAATTTAGCAGTGCAACTAATGTTCAACATAAATAAAATAAACAACACAGCTCCTAAAGAGCGTCATATAAGGGCTTATTAAGCGTCCGCCGTTCGGCAACCATTCAAGCGTTCGCTTTTGAGTTGCTTAGTTTGATGTTGCCGGCAAAGAGACATCGAATTCGGGTAATAGACTGAACTCTTGGCTGGAGTGAGTGAGTGAACAACTTTGTTTTGTCCGAGTGAGGATGGGGGAATAAGGGAGGTGGAATCCTTTTCAGTAGCCCCCTTCCCCCTTTCCCTCAGATTGACCGAGGAAAGGGACAACCTAGGGAGGTAGTAGTCACTGTGAAAATCTCCAAGGTCATCCCACGTGATACTTGGAGCTGGGCATGCGGCAATGTGACCGCAGAAACGGTGGAGATGGAACTAATACCATCTGCGGCACAGGCAAGTTTGAGTGACCTATTTTAGTTTGGAAAGAAGGTAGAAGAATTTTCTGCCACTACTACAAAGTAGGTAGTAGAAAGAGCTCAGCAGAACAAAACTGCCAAAAATCTTGTGTGCTTTAAAGTGCGCAACTCACAAGCTGCCAGTCTGGCTCATTTATTAGCAACATTTCATTAAAATGATGCGTAAATTAGTGGTAAACCCGCTCGCGAGATGCCTGCAAAGCGTAGTGAAAGGCAAAGCGGCAGCCACGCCAGGCCCGCCGTGATCGGCGCGCACACTTCAGAGAGGGGGAAAGGCGGCCCGCGCGCCGCGACCGCTGAGTGCGAGAGTAGGTTTCCCCCTCGTCCGATGGAACGGTCTATAGTGGAAAGATGGCGGTGTAGGTCGCACTTCATTTGGCTAACTCGGCTTGTAGGTCGGCAGGCACGAAACAGACACCGTCCTTCTCGTTGTTGTCTTCATTGGCACAGAAGATTGGATAAGAAGCTAACTCTTCGTCATCTTAATAGCCACCATCGTCTTCGTCGACGCGTCTAAACTCAGTAGAGAAAGCAATCATTATTCTGGCGGTTATCGCTTTTGTTGAAGCAAGAATTTTGGGTGGAGTTCATAATTTCCATCAGTTACTCCCATCATTGTCGTCATCGTCTTCATGAACGCAGATGAGTGGCCAAAAGGCTGACCGTTAGTAACTATACTTGTTGCCATCAGCCTCACCGACGCGGTCATAGTCAAAAGGTAAAGGAACCATCGTAATTGCCATCTTCGTTCTTCTCGCCGCAGGAGATTGGAGAAAAAGCTAAATGCAAATCCTCATAATGGTCGGCGTTTTGTCTTCATCGACGAAGAAGAGAAAATGATCCTCAAAGTAGAGGGTCGCCTTTGACGCAGAAGTAGGGTAGATACCCGTACTGTAAACCTCTGTAATTTAGTCAGTTGCGTGTCGTCATTTCCGCCCTAGCCTTCGTTTAAACATAACACTGGTCCTATTAAAATTGTCGCCGCCATCTTTAAGGACATGTGAACAGCTAGTATCCAATATAATCATTGTAATTATCATCGTCCTCCGTCTCGACGCACACAATGGGCCGAGGAGCTAGGTGTAAACTAGAATAATTTTAGTGATTGATCATCGCGATTGTCTTCATCGTCTCTATCGACGCAAGCAATAGTACATGAAGCTAAATGTAAACCGTGTTGATGGTTCCTGTCGACGTTGTGAGCGCCGTTTTCAGTGGCTTCAAAATCCATTATACTCGGTGACAACTTACGAACGGCACCCGAAGTTGCCGCTGTGCCTTATCACCATAGCCGGATGTTTCTCCGCGCGGCGCAAGTAGGGCGTTACTGGGAATATTTTGAACATGGCGTGAGCCGTTCCCGTGATTTTTTGGGCTTAATATGCTTATAAACGCTCCAGTGACGACAAACAAACTGCGTGAGACAAGGCAGACGATATCAAGTATTCATAGCAAACTTCTTACAAAACGCGCGTGCAATGGCGTCACGGGTCCGGCGTTTTGGCGGAGTGATACATTACATGAGGTAGTGCCGTTCGTGAGTTGTAACCGAGTATACGTAATGCTTGCCTCTGCGACATCGGGTAGTCGATTTCAACGTAAACCAATTTCCTCCACAACCAGGGTTGCCATGCTCGGCGATTTGTCGCCAAACTGGCGAATTTTCTAGAATCGTGGTGACATTAAATTTCAGTGTGGCCACTTGGCTACTTCATGGCTCCTTTGAGCATTGGTGACTTGATATATTTTCAGGCACTTCCGAAGCCCCACTGTTCAAAAAAAGTGTCTTATATGACCTTTCACTGCATTTCAGCCGTCGAGACAAACTGAACCAACAGTACAGAAACAACGTTAGGCAGACGACGGTGGTCTGGCAAAGTCTAGAATAGGTTCCAACAAATCAGTCACTCAGACAACCACACCGTACAGCAGTGCTTACTCGCACGAATCGAAATCGGCCTTGGCCTTAATACTATCCCGCACCTAGTGTCGTATGAATAGCGTCAAAGCCTTCAAGCAACGCCGTCGGTTTAAAAAGTGATGCTGCAGTTGGTTACGCGAGCTTGAGGTTTCATACAGAGTTGTGAGAACTGTGTGTGACGACGTATAATAGGCGCGGAAATGTAAAGAGGCAGCGAACGTGGTAAAACATGGTGTGCAGCGAAGTTATTTTCTAAGTCATTCAAATTGCTTGAATGCTTTACCCAAACCTGCATATTTTGGCTTTTTTTGTAGGCAGTAGTCAACCACTGACGCATTCCCGCACCACAGCAAACGAATAAAATTTGGATAAGGCATTTTACTTCTCGGAATATCTGTATTTTTTCAGCGAAGGTAATCCAAAAGTACTTATTAACATTGCCTTGTCGAAAATGGCGACTTTTCTTGCTCCTTTTCAAACATTCAATTTAAGGTGGCGAATTTTTTTTGCTACTTTCGGAAATTTCCTGGCGACTTTTCCCTTTGAAGACCTGGCAACCCTGCGCGCCACGACTGCACTGAAGTAGCAACACCGGTCTGTGAATGGATGGGTGGAAAATACTTTATTGAATAAATCCTGCAGTAGGTAAAGCCCGGCTGACGGGCCTACCTCAACATGGCCGAGCGTTGCATCCTTTTGGGGCAACCCTACTCGACAGTGACCCCTTTGCGGAGTCCGTGCCTTTCGAGTGCCTAGAGAACCTGCTGGATGGCCTGTGAAAGTCTTCCATTTCTTTTCTACTCTTCGGCCCGGGAATACCCCAAGGCTACGGAATGGTTGAACGTCACCTCCTCATTGTTTGCTCAACCAGCCTAAGCTTCTAGAAAATATGCTGCAGGTTTCTCATGCGCTTTCCACCATTTGAAAGTAGCACCTTTCTGGGTTGCAAAACCCTTAATCTAGGCGGTGGGTTGTGCGGCGTAATTTCAAGACAATTTGCAATACTCGAGGTTTCTAAAGTGGACTCTTGGACACACTGTGCACATGTCTGATTCCTGTACGTCTCAGCAGTTTGTGCCTAGCCGTAAATTCCGCCAGTTTATCATGACAAATAAACAACTCCACAATGCAGGGAAAATCAGTAGATATCCATGATACGAAGTAACTATGCGTGTGTCCGTGTGCATTTGCGGTTTGCGTGTGCGTGGGCTTGTTCTTGTGCTATAGGTTAATCACCCCGCGAATATATAGGTGAGCTACGTCTTGATAAACAGATTGCCACTAATACACCTAAAGTGGTTTGAGGAAAGCCTGCCACACTAGAGATGGCCTAAGCGCTCTGGAAGCGGTTTTACTGCGCTGATTAAAGGCTGTCACGCATGTTTGTTAGAAATAATCTGGTGCTACGTGACACGATTCGTCTAGCACAGAGCTGGTGTAATAACGCATACCTTAGTGCGGATGGGTCAGAAAAAGTAACACATTTAACGGCCCTAATCTCTGGGTAACCGCATGAAGTGAAAAATTCTGAGCGGGATCTTACTCTCACTAAAAATATATCATAACAGTGGGTTCCCAAGTTCTCTTTATTGACGCTACGGAGCCCTAAAAAAGCAGGCTATACCCTTGGCGAGCACTATCCAACTTTGTTCGCAGGCTGCAAATTCTGCCGTGGCGGTGGAACTGCCTTGGACGTGGGCCAGCAAAGAACATGTAAACGTGAAGAAAACACTCAAAATAATAAAAAATACACTTGTTTCCCTTCCGTTCCACTAGGCTCAAAGTGGAAACAAGCCTTTAAGTTGGCCAGGCCCCTATTTTTTTACAGCGCTCCGCGTATTGCTTAGGCTTCATGGTGGTTTTATTCAAGGAAAACGGGGTGTAGCACACCGAAAAAGCAGTCTGAAAGCCGATTTGTGTTATATTTATGGCGGCGGCATATTTCTAACTCCCTTTCAGGTTCACGGCGTGATGAGCGCTGCTCGGCGAGGCAGCGCCGCCCAGTTTCGGCCCAAAACTGAAACCGCACCCGTCTTGCAGGCCCGCGAGTGATTCGTGAGGCTTCCCGCTCCGCACACACCACGAGGCGGAGATGGGTGTGAGGAGGAGAATGAGGAAACACGTACCATGAAATTCGATTGGGGAAGATGTTCATGGCGGTAAATCTCACGACTACAACTGCCCGGGATGGGTCACCGTGGGCGCTCCGTGGCACCCCTCCCTGCCGAGAAAAGGCGAAATGTGAAGCAACGCAGGCTAGGGACGGGGCGCGCCAGCAGTGACTGCTGAGATGTAGGAAAAAGGGGCAATGATTCACCTTTGTATCTTATTGTTTGGCATTATTTTTGTGGTTCCCGTTAGAGTACACTCTAAGAAAAATGGTAGTCAGTAGTGACTCATTTTACAGAGTCATTGGCTTGCTACAGAATTGACTACCTTTGGACTCTTATGGGGAGGGTCACCAGACTCTCTTTCAAACAGAGTCCTGGGACTCTTAGGGAGGGAGTCGTGACGAAGAGTCAAGAGTGAGTCTGCAGGACTCCTGAAAATTAGTCACAGTGACTCCGAAATGGTAAACGAAAAGAGTCTGCTTGACTACCTTGTGGCCCAGCAATGAGAGTCGTCCTGACTCTGTTTGGAAAAGAGTCTTGTGACTCTGTTAGACCGAGTCAAAAAAGGCTATGCAGGACTCTGTAAGGGAAGTCACCTCGACTCCTAATTTTCAAACGAAGAGAGTCTTCATGACTACTTTGCGAGTAGTAAAAGTAGTCACACAGACTCTCCGTTTGGCTATAGAGAGCCCGCTTGGCTACTTTGGCTACTACATGACCCCAGCCAAGTCGCCCTGACCTGCTGAAAGGGAATCCCGCGACCCCTGAGATAGAGCATGCAGGACTCTGCAGCACCGTCACCGACACTGAAAATCTGCAAAGAAAAGTCCAGTCGATTATTTTCCGACTCGAGCAAACAGAATCGCTTCAGAGTCGATAGGATAAAAAAATACCATACAGATACTATTATGACCCTATAAGGACAGCCATGCATACATGCAAGAAACATCAATGCAAAGTACCAAAACAACCATTTTATTGAAATAAAGCCTACAACCGTTTCAAATTATGCATTGGCTCAATGACTAGAAAAAAATTGACACAAAATAAAAATCACGAGTTTTTGTCTTAGACAACATACAATGGACTATAAGAAACGTGAGAAATACAAGATTCAAAATTATCACCTTAAAATTTGTGTCTCACATAACAAAAACTTGTTACATTGAACGGGACAAGCAACACTGAGTTCACATATACAAAACACAACCCTACAACAGTGATCAGCCATCAGCTGGTTGCTCACTAACTTTACAAAATGATAAGTGAATATGAAAACACAATTTTTTTAAAAACCACATTTATAAAAAATTGCTACAAGAAATAAAAATCACGAGTTTGTCTTAGACAACATATACATGACTAGAAGAAACGTGAAAAATACAAGATTCAAAATTATTACCTTAGACAACATTCGTGTCTCAAACAAATTGTAACATTGAACAGGACAAGAAACACTTGAGCTCACATATACAAAACACAACCCTACAACAGTAATCAGCCAACAGCTGCTGGCTCAACAACTTCACAAAATGTTAAGTGAATATGAAAACACAATTTTTCTTAAAACCACATTACATTATAACAAATACAAATATTTGAAAATGTCATTTTAGACAACTGAAGTGAAAAAATTCTAGAACAATACAACTGGCAAATTGAAAACAGGACAATAAAATACACAAAACAGAGTTCGGGAGTGTTATTGCTTAATAAAAATTTCATATTGAACACATTCATAGTTCATGCATACAGCTAGGTTCGGCTTTATGATAAGACCACTTTGACCACTCATACGCAATGCAAATGAACATTAAAAAAAAGGGTGTCAAAGAATTATTAATGGATGATTGTTATAATTTTCCTGAGAATATTTTGTTCATTTTAGAACACAGAAATTTACTCGGAGGCTATATGTTGCAACACCCACCACTTGATCTGCTGGCCCTGGACAGTGTATTTATTCCCTGGCTGTCCCTGCACGAGCTCTCAAGGTAGTGACTACCTTTGTCGCCGGCATTTAGGTGCTCAAGCATGCGCCCTTTCGCACCACCATCAATTCCTCCAAAACTGTAAAGGTCTGCTTTGCAGACTTCAAGTACTGCAGGTTGTATGCCCAGTACATGGCACATACAAGAGCGATTCCTGACGTGAAGTCAAAGACGTTAACGGATACATGTTCGCACACCACCTTAATTGAGTCGGACCACAGTGGGCTGCTCCCCGTGTACAGCAGAGTCGGTCGCGAGTATGCAGTATCTGGGTCCTGTAAAAAAAAGACAAATAATGCTGAAATTTAGCTGCTGTAAAAAAGTTCTTTATGTGGACAGCCATCAATATGTATAAATTATTACTCTGACTGTCTTTAGTATGCCACGTGGACTGAAAACTAAAATACCTGCGATGATAAGTTACAGGGAAAGCTCAGTTATAGTACACCCCCCGGTTATGCGAAGACCCGCTTCTTATGATTAATCATTGGGGTCGCAGCAACCTGCCTTTAGAACCTACACATTAAATACGCCGGTTGTATAACGCACAAGTACACGCAGCTAGCTTCATGTGATGCATGACTCGCAACCTGACACCCTTATAGCGGTTCCGAGGCGCAACCCCTACACCAAATATGAATACTCAAGGTCGGGTCTAATCAGCCGGTTTTACTTTCGCCTGGACGGAACTGTACAAATTTCACGCCGGCTCCGTCTGGACGGAACGCTAAGCTCTCAGTTGTAATCCGTCTAGGAAGGATAACTCACAGCGCTCTGTTACGTCTGGACGGAACTTTAGCACTTGTATATCGTTCCGTCTCGACAGAACGCTAGCCACAGCCTTTACTTTAACATTGCGCTATCTCCCGGCTTGTCTCTTTGTGGCACCACTTTTTTTCTACTCGTTTCTTTACTACCCCAGTATGCTCAAGGCATTATCTCAAGCAATCGCGACTGCAGCCGCGCGTGCCTGTTTTTCTGTTAGTTCACAATCGGTGAAGGGTGCTCAGAGCCACAAGGTCAATTTTTATTTTTCTGGATGAGCACAACAAACAAATGCTTCAAATGCCACTCACGCTTGGTGATAAGATCAAAATAACCGAAGAGACCGAAAAAACGCTGAGCTACCGCCGACCCTTCCGTCTACATTCGTTGCTTCTTTGTTCACGAATAACAGCAGGCAGTTCCATTTAGCAAATGTCCTGCTTCACCCATTGCATTGGCATTCTCGCACTTTTGCTATGTTCAGCTTTATCCCATGGCACACAGCTAACACAGCAAAACGTTTTTGGAGCGCAGATATTGTGGAAGTAAATTTTTTTTTCAAGAATAGGTGCTTAGGTCACGCACTCACAAATTACATGAGGACAAGTTACACAGTAAATACCATGTTGCGCCGAACCATTTACAAAGCGCTGTTGTCTGTTCATTTTCGACTTATCATGTCTGTATCTAGTCTGTGCTACTTCAAGATGTTAAAAAGCACTAGCAACTACCCCGCTGTGGATCTTCCCAAAGCTTGATTTTGCTGGCTGATATCTTAAACACACTGGTTCCTTCCCAGGGTCTGGAGTTCCCCTTAAGGCTTCTCTTTATGGTAAGTTACAAAATTGAGGTTATCAAGACACCAAAATTTTGAGTGCACTTTACCTTTAGGAAAGCAAAAAAGTACATGGTCAGGGATATTTCGCTACCGGTGGTCAAAGTAACCATAAACGTTAAGCCTAAACACGTCAGCCAGCCTTTCTAAAGAGCAACAATTTTTTCCCAGTTGCTCTCTCTTACATGTACAGCATTTCTTTTAGTTTAATATTGGGTACACCCTAATATTTTTAATGCCGAGGGCAACTCAAGCCAAGAGCCATTTTTTTTGCCAATGTTGCCATCTAATTCGCAAATTAAGCTCACTGTTCTCACCAGTATCGTGAAGATGTCATCCTCTCTTTCCTTCACCAAATGGGGCAACCAAACGGTAGCGCTGACACCTTTTGCATCTGTAAAGAGAGCAAACTAAAGTTGTACAGCCGAACCCAACTGATGGAAACCATTTTCATCGATTTATCCAGTATGTCGAACTCCTTCCGCTAACAGTATAGTTGCAGTGAAAAATATAGCAAAAATTACGTCTATATCGAATAAAAATAGAAGCGAAACCCGCTATATCGAACGGCAAATGACGCAGGAATGCGCCCCCCCCCCCCCCCCCGCCGCGGTGGCTCAGTTGCTAAGGCGTTGCGCTGCTGAGCACGAGGTCGCGGGTTCGATTCCCGGCCGCGGCGGCCGCTTTTCTGATGGAGGGGAAAAGCAAAAACGCCCGTGTGTACGAGATTTCGGCGCACGTTAAAGATCCCCAGGTGATCAAAATTAATCCGGAGCCCTCCACTACGGCGCGCCTCATCGCCTGCGTTGCGTCGGCGCGTAAAGCCCTACAATCAAGGAATGCGCCCCCCCCCCCCCCCCCCCCCCAAGTTGGCTCTCCTCAAGGTGAAAGAGAAATACCGCCGGCCCATTTATCTCGGCCGCTCATCATCAGTTGGCGGCTCCTTACCTCCTTCTCGCTCTCCCTTCCTATCGTAACGCACCTGCGCCGTCTAAGGCGAGTTGTTGCACCCCCATGCAAAAATATGATCGTGGGCTGTCCACCAGGTTTTTTTCGTTCTTTGAGTTTGTACTGCTCGCGCTTTTTAGGCTTTTTTTCCGAAGTGTAGCTGTGGTGGCTAGCGCTTGATTGATTGTAAGGTTTAACGTGCCGACGCAACGCAGGCGATGAGGCGCGCCGTAGTGGAGGGCTCCGGATTAATTTTGACCACCTGGGGATCTTTATCGTGCGCCGAAATCTCGTACACACGGGCGTTTTTGCTTTTCGCCTCCATCAGAAAAGCAACCGCCGCGGCCGGGAATCGAACCCGCGACCTCGTGCTCAGCAGCGCAACGCCTTAGCCACTGAGCCACCGCGGCGGGTGTGGTGGCTAGCGCTAGAAACGTTTATTTGACGGCTCAGCTAGCGCGAAGCGGCCGAATTTGCATTTCGCCGTGAAGTTGGCAATTATAAATGGAGTCAAAAGCGGTGTAGAGCTATAGTACTACAAAGGAATTGTCATCTAGTGCAAGATAACGCTGAGTGCACACATGGCGTGCACACAAATTTCCTTGCCTGCTTCCTTGTGCCAGATTTCCACGTACGTGTGCTCGTTAAGGAGGATATTCCCCGCTTTTTGCTCACGAATGTGGCCTTGAAAACGCTCCTGCGCCACCCTAACGCATAATAATAGTTCACTCCAAAGCCCACACAATGCTAATATACCTTTAGACCGGCGGCCTATGAACAAAACGCTTACGGTGTGCAAGCTGCAGCAGGATGGTGCGCAATTTCATGTTTATACAAAAAACAAAACATCTACGCGTTGCTGGAGCAGGCGAGACCAGGCTTGCGAGCAAAACATAGAAATGCTCTAGTAACGAGCACAGTCTCTGCGCAAGAATCAGTCACAGAAGTAGCATTAAAAGCGTTCTGCGCACCACCTATATTCCTCTAGCACCAGCCACTGTAAGCTTACCCACGCGGTATTCAGACATCATAACCTGAAAAAGCTGAAAAATAAAAGCCGCATTTCACTGTGCCTCGCCGTACCATTTAACCACAAAGCTACGCCAGCTTCCTCGAGGTCCGTGTGTGCGGGATTTCGGCGCACGTTAAGGATCCCCAGGTGGTCAAAATTAATCCGGAACCCTCCACTACAGCGTTCCTCATTGCCTGCGTTGCTTCGGTGCGTTAAACCCTTCAATAAATCAAGCTTCCTCGAGGTACCCGGCGTTTGCTTTGGTTGATGGCTACTGAAATGGAACAGTTGATACACTTTCAACCGTTATCAAAGGGAACTTATTTAACACTAGTTTACCTTCGCAAACATTATAGTGAGAGTGAGGGATGGGGAGGGGAGGAGGGCAGGCCCATTAGTGCTAGTAAAATCTGCGGAGCGGGCAGTACTGAGCATGGTTTGGGTGCGAAGCAGGTGTCGATCGTTATTTGCTCAAGTTACTGCACCCTACATGCAAAGCTATGTCGGCAATGTGACGCCAGCACACAGGGGGAGCAGGCACTCGTGTGAGCCGAGCACACAGTGGCCGTAGATACCCTTATACTATCTCGCGCCGGATCACTAACAATTGTTGTCAGCGCTCTTGCGGCATGGCGACAAAGCAAACATGCGAGCGAGCAGACAGCAACATATCGCAGTGGGACACGCAGCCTCGCTCCCGATATCTCAACAACGCATGTCCGTGCGTTTTCCTCGGCCGCTGCCAGGAGACGGCACCGGGATCTTCGGCTGTGCGCACCGCGGTTCGTATTTGAATTGCCCATGACTGTACGCGCAAAATTATATTCTACCAATACATACGCGTCCCGCATTTGTACGAAGTGACTGCTGCTTGGCGCCGAAATGAGCCGCTGTCGAGCACCTACTCGTTTCTTTTCATGTTGACATTTCGCCCCTCTGTCAGCCTGAGCCAAATTCATCAAAGCGCACTCAGCATTCCGTGTTCAGGGTCAAATAAAAGCGCCAGAGGAAGTGAAACAAACTTTCACTGCGCCTTGGCCGTGGAGCGGCCATCGTGTTCAAGGTCGCCGTTTCGTCGGCGGCGAGCCATCGGCGGCGGCTCGCGCCAACGGTCATGCTGCCCTGTTCGCATACTGAGGCCGTCGAAAAACCTGCCACTCACGCAGAAATGAGGTTGGACGTTTCTGCCACGACTGTCCGCATAGTATTCAAGCAGCATATCTTACACAATTGAGCGTTATTCGCAAAGTGCACGAAGTTTTTTCACGAGGGAAAATCTCTCGCCGCGGTGAATACTTCACTTACCTCTATCAGATGCAGTTGCTGTGTTGCCGCAGCTCCGTCCGTATATCTTCCCTTATCATGGACGCTGTCCTCACGTGGAGCACGGCAAAAGCACTGTAAAATTGTCGCGACACTGACCAGCGAAACCACGTAGTTACGAAAACCGCCCTAACGGCCACAACACAAAGAACGCCTCGCCGGCGGAGCGCGCAGGCAGTTCAAAAGCTTCCACTCCGGCTGCTCGCCTGCTCGCGGGAAACGCCTGACGTCACACCTGCGGCGACCAATCAGAGCGGCATCTCTTTTTTTTTGTTTTCTATGCTCCTCGACTAGGTTCCCCTCTCCCGCCAAGTTGCGCCCCGTACCGAGTCGAAAGAGAGTCGCCAAAATTATGACTCTGATCGGTGACTCTGTTCTGACTCACCAAGCGTTAAAGGTAGTCGCGGCGCCGGGGACTCTCTTTTGACCACCTTTTTTCTTAGAGTGTATATTAAGCCCAGAGGTTCACAGACTTTTTTAAGATATTTTTTTTTCGTACTGAGACGCGCTAAAAGAGGGAAAGATAGAATATAATTGGAGATCCATTGGTGGCGATCTATCGTGAGCTTCTCATCTATCTACCTCGTGAACTTCAGGCTCGGCCTGATGCAAACGCCCTATTCTAGCTTCAGAAATCCGCAACAGCGACGCTCGTGCGCCGCACGCCGTGCCAACTGTGATTCGCACTCTGACCGTCTCAGTGGTCCCGTCTGTTCGCTTTAGCACTGGCATTGGCCGCCTATCGCTTTTTGTTTGTTGCCCACCTGTAGGCGCATTTAGACGCTGTCGTTCCCGTTTATTTCTCTGTGCCCTTCTGACTGGCTGCAGACTCTACTCTTCAACGCGTACAAGAGGTGGAGGGAGTCACAACTGCAGGGAGTCGCACCGGATTTTTTTTGGGGATCTGTTCGGGTTGGCGTTTAAGCCTTTCGGGTTCGGTTTCGCGTTTGGTTCCTGAGCATCATTTTGTTTCGGTTCGGACCGGTTCGAACCGGCTCAAACGGGTTTGAGAAAAAAAGGAGTGTTTTCTTGTTACAGTTTTTTTAGTGCTGCGTTTTCGTTTCTTCGTTTCTCCGTCTGGTCGGTATAAAAATTACACCATCTTCCCGTGGGGAACCCTGATGAGGATGCGAAGCATCTTGGCGGTTCCGTGTGGTTCCATTGTGTTGCCGTTATGTTGAGTGATCTGGTTTTTACTAGCGCCAGAAGGAATTCCGCGTCCGGGTCCACACCGGTGGCAAAGGCACGCAAGTGCTGTTGTGTTACGGTGAGTAGGCGGTGGTTCTCGAGGCGCCGAAACTCGTTCATCATGTCCTTGTCGATGTTGTCTCTGTGGTAGAATCGGTAGTCTCCGTCAGCTTTGGTGAGGTAAAGGTGGTTGACATTGGTGCACCGGCTGAGAGCAATGTACACGCCCTCCTCTTCGCAGCTTTGTCTTCTCGTTCTTCTTCTTCTTCGGCGGTTTCCCTACGGGAAGATGACGATGGTGGTTGAACGCGAACCTATCTCGTGATGGATTCTTTGGTTGGCCAATCCCTAGGGGCATCCTGCCACAATCAGCATCAGAGGCGCTGCGGACGGGGCTGGTTGAGCTGGAAGGCGCGTGGCGTTTCCCGCCACAGCTTTCCCACGGGAAATTCAGCATCCCCCTCTAAAGTTTTCAGTTCGTCGTTTCCGTTGACGTTCAGCTTCGCGTGCCTTCGTTGTATCAGTAGCTTCTTGACGTACCCGCCGCGGTGGCTCAGTGGCTAAGGCGTTGCGCTGCTGAGCACGAGGACGCGGGTTCGATTCCCGGCCGCGGCGGTCGCTTTTGTTGTGGAGGCGAAAAGCGAAAATGCCCGCGTGTACGAGATTTCGGCGCACGTTAAAGATCCCCAGGTGGTCAAAATTAATCCGGAGCCCTCTACTACGGCGCGCCTCATCGCCTGCGTTGTGTTGGCGCGTTAAACCCTACAGTCAAAGCTTCTTGACGTAGTTTGAATGAGTCGAGGACATAAGGCGCGTTCGTAGCACTTTTCCTGTCCCGGATTTGTAGCGCAGTGGGAAGAGCACCGCGTACCTCCCGTTGCTGCCAGTGACTCGTGGGATCGAAACCGGGCGCCGCTAACTATTTCTTTTTTTTATAGTGTAGTATCGCGCAGCTGTGGGTGTAAGGAGGAGAGTTGCGCATGCGCAGTGTGAGTGCGGACGCCGACGAGGGACATGCCGGGACTATAAGATGTTCCGCATCTAAAACAAATATATAATGTAGGTTTTTTTTTTTTTGTAAATGTTGACTTGGCCAACTTGATTGTACAGCCCACTGCAAAGTTTTCCATGGGAGGCTAAAAATTACAGCACTAACAGATGATGGGAACTAAAAGGTTCGCAGGCACACTTTAGGCCGCTTACGTGTGTAAGTGTGAAAGCATTGCTCTTTATGGCCGCAAGTATATATTTATTAATTTGTTCTAGTTCATTAGTACAATTAAGTTTAAGTTTATACTTTTGGCTCATAAACCCACAGTTTTATAGACCGCAGTTGCTTTGTTGAGGAAAACAACAACAATGGCTCTACGTAGCCGCCGTGGTGCCGCCTTGTGCTCCACTCCCATCGCTGAGCAGTGACGAGCCGCACTACTACTCCAAATGATGCATCTTTTGGCAGCCTCTTTCGCGGGCAGGCAACTTATCTGGACGGCACAGATCCTGCCCGTCGGCTATCTTTTTGGTACCGTTAAATGTCGCCACGCACACGCGCACACGCGTACGCATGCACACGCACACACCCATGCGCCCATACACACGCACACGTGCAGACACGCACACACGAACGCACACACGCACATGGTTACCAGTTTTTCGGAAGGGGCGGCCCCATTCCGTTCCATTTCCATTTCGAGAAATTAAAAATTGCCGCAATTCCATTCCTCTCAGTCCCGCGAACTACCACAATTCTGCCCATTACCACTTCTGGAATTGCCTAGAAGTTCAATTCAATTTCGTGTAATTCCTCAACGTTTACATTACTTTTTGGTGGTTTCATCCGATTACGAACGCAACATTACGCTGACGTTATCAGACGCGTTGAGAACTGCAAAAATATGCATGCACGTCGCCAAATGCGAGAGATGGCTGCAGCTTGGTGACACCTCGTGCCGAGAAATATATATGAAAAACTATCGGTACACCTATGTTTCGTCTTGTGGTCTGAGAATGCGCGAGCATCATCACTCTGAGTTATGTCACCGAGTTATGTCAGTGCCACGAATTTTATTGCTGGTTGAGTTTAGCGTTGCTAAGTGTATGACGCCGCGAAAAATTCCACACCAGTATCAGGTCATATTCCAACCTTATCATCGTTACCATCTTTCCCATGCTTTTTTTTCCCTCCTTCTATCCGTTGTTGTGACCAAACACCTTCGCCAGTTGCTCTTGTTAGACCTATGTTCCGGCTTAACGTTACGAAACCTTATCTTTCAGTGAGGTAAGGAATTGGGCTAGCTGGTTTTGCATGTTCGAAAACTGCGCTTGAGGTTACTAAGGGCACACGTTTTTAAGAATACAAATAAACGACGTGTACAGCACGAACGCAGTGGAACGACGTGGACAGCAATTGCGCTCGTGCTCTCCACGTCGTTCGTTTGTATTCCTTAAAAAAGTGTGCCCTTAGAAACCTCAAGCGCAGTTTTCGAACAGCTCAACGACGTACTAAGCAACGCCCAACTCATTCTACGTGAAGCTCCGGGTACCGGTTGAATATGTTTCACCTTAAATCGTGCACGTTAGGATTAACATCGGGCCATGACATACTCGCGTCCACCCCTCTCACGCCAGTCGTTGGGCTGGTTATATTTCGGCATTATTACACCTTTTCTTGGGCCACCGGCCAGCCCTTGATCGATAACGAGTTATAACACATCATCAGCTTTTCTGTTCGGCCACATCTCGCGTACCAGCCAGTGGAGACGTCAGCCCGACGCATGCTCGCGTTCGCAGAAGAGACGTCAGGCCAACGCATGCCCGCAGGCTGACACATAACCGCTTCCGCATCCAATGCATGCCCGCGTTCGCAGCTAATGTAAATTTTCCGCCCACGTTTTTGGTGTCACGCATATACGGGGACAGCGCGTTTTTCTCCACCTGGACCACGTAATTCTTGAGCGACGCTCACCCCTAAAAAGGCTCCCATGTGTTCCACCCTTCCCAATACGCTGCCTGGCAGCAGTAGCTGATAGCGCACGTTCTGTGCACGAAGGAAAACTCGTCAAAGTTAAATTAAACGGGAACTCCGGAATTGCGATTTTGGAGCGTGAAGGGTAACAAATGCCAATGCCCCGCAGTTGTGTCAACGTTTCGAAATTATGTGGCCCTGCAGAAATTTGAGAGTTTGACCGTTTCATAATCGGTCCCCATTCGTTGAAATGCCGTATTTCATTTCGCCACATTTTGTTTTGTTTTATCTGAGGCTGAAAACTGAATATTAAAAAAATTACTCAATTATGCGGCCCAGTAAAATGAGATCCACGGCAGCCGAGTTTGGAAGCTCCATGGCGGGGAACGGAGGCCGCGCTTGCGGCTATGGGCTTTGACAATTGCGCGGCTGTGGAATACGACGGTAGTCGCCCGGAGCACTCACTTGGCGCACCTTCGATGCCAGAAACATTTTACCTGTCCAGAGCTTCTCTTTAGGCGGATTTACTGGGAGTCGCCACATCCATCCAGGAGTTCACAGCAGCCGCTGGAACAATAAAGACAGAGATTGGCCGCTTGGGTTGCTATATAATGCTGGTTCCAGAGCCAGCTTTGCTGGTCGGAGCTGAAGATCGACACAGCTAGTCTAAACTCTGAGACCATCCCCTTGCCGTTCTATTTCGAGCAAAAGGGCGCCTAATTCAATTCCCACCCCATTCCTCCAAGCTTGATCGGCATTTCACCACACTCCATTCCGGGGTGGCGAGAAAGTGTACTGAATCTGGAGTCATTCCGATTCCATAGTGGTAACTTGACAACACACACACACAAACACACGCACACGCACACGCACACGCACACGCACATACATACATACATACATACATACACACGCACGCACGCACGCACGCACGCACGCACGCACGCACGCACACACACACACACACACACACACACACACACACACACACACACACACACACACACACACACACACACACACACACACACACACACACACACACACACACACACACACACACACACACACACACACACACACACATGCACACGCGCTGGCTTTGCATTTGCTCTCAATGAGGAAAGTAGTGTTTTCGCATTGAAAATAAAATTGGTTGGTTAGCTACGCTTGTAGAGGGATCTCATTCAGAAAAATTTTACCCACATGCCCATCGGTATGCCCATCCATTGTTCACACAATAAAAAAATAGGAAGCTGCTGCCCCACCTGCTAGCGCTCAGAGTAGTCCCAGGGGAGCCCCGCTGAACTACTATTGGGTGACACTTCCAGGTGCTGATACTTGCTGACGTCGGCGTAACGGGTGCGTAGTTTGTCTGAGCGCTTTTTTCGGGAGGAGCCTAATATCCCTGACAAAAGTGCCTATTTAAGTGCCCTTACATCTAGTGCACGGGGGCTCTCGGAATGATACTTTGGCTGCGCGCTGCTAAACGGCAAAATCAAGTGCCCTTGGCCGTGATGTGAGTGACGATAGCTAGCGTAAATATTCCGTAAAATTACTTGAAATTTTCCCTGTTTCTCACGTTAGAAGCAATGGAAACACTTGTCTTTACATTGTTCAAAACTGCAATCGGCGCTTCTGGCAAGTCCACAAGAAACCCCGTCGACACAGTGACTTAAAACCGGCGGTCATACCTTCACTGTTCTTCACTGTCCAGCGAATTGCAGCAGCGTTATCATCAAGCGAAATATGTCAGAAAGCACGCATTATAACATAAAAGGCAGAAACGGGAGCACAACCGCAAGACCCCTACAAAACACAACGCGAACGCCGCAGAGAACGGCTGACGGAGAGCAACACCCAAGCAGCGCTGGCTCGTCGTTGGGTGATTGGTTATCGTCTTGTTTTTCGTCGCTGCTTCTCTTTTGGTAAATATAATTCAACAATATATCCATATCAGCCTTTAACATAACTTTTAGTAATCCTGTTGTCTTAGTAAGATTGTTGTTGTTTATTAAACCTGTTGTTTTATGTCTAGTTCCAGATTTTCAGACCCCTGCTGACGAGAGAACTCACTCGGCGAGCTGGCCCTGGTAAAGTGTGTTTCGGGAACACACTCAGCCTAACGTGTGTTCCATGGAAAGTGTCATTCGCGCTTCCCGCTACCTGGCTGCTGCTACCGAATGAAATTTTAGTCGAGTAGTAGTAGTACCACTTTATTTTACATTGGGTTCGGGGTAGTGGGGTGGCGGAGGCTTAAAGGGCCCCCGCGACGTCCAGGGCTCTGTTCATGACGGCTTCTTGCGTTGCAAGGTCAGAGCTCCCCAGAGCCTGCTCCCAGTGAGAGGGGGAGGGGAAAGGGGGCGAGCGGTCGCGCGGACACTCACAGAGGGAATGTAAAAGCGTGTGCAGCGCGCCACATGAGGGGCAGTCATGGGAGGCGAATTGATGTGGGTGGGTGTGGACAAGGAGAGTGGGTGTGGGAAAGTGTGAGTTTGTAAGAGCCGCCACATCTGCGCTGCCGGCAGAGTAAGTGAAGGGTGCAGGGGAGGTAGGTTCCTGCAGAGGAGGTGGTAACGTTCAGTTATGTCCCTGTACGTAAGTAGGTACGCGTGGGACATTTCGGGGATGCCGTGTGTAGGCGTAAAAGAAACGGGAGCCCGGGATATCAAAGCTCGGGCGTGTTGGTGTGCCGTCTCATTACAACCTACGCCGGTGTGAGCCGGAGTCCACAGCAGCATCACGGGGTGGGCAGGGGGATTCTTGAAATGATTTTGAGGACAGGTACGGAAATGACACCCTTTGTGTGATTTCGTATGGCCATTTGAGAGTCAGATAAAATAATCTGGGAGGGTAGGTGAAGAAGTAAGGGCAAGGGCAATGACCGCCTCTTCCGCAGTTACCGAATAGGTGGTGGCGACTGTAGCTGAGACCGGAGGGATTGTTGGAAAGCGCCTACTACGGTGAGTTCGAAGGCAGGACGGGTGGGGTATGCCGCTGCGTCTACGTAGAGTGTGCTCAGAGGGGGGGTAGCGGGAAAGGTGTGCTTGGGCTCGGGCTAGACGGCGTCCGTGGTTGTAGGCTGGATGCATATTTCGCGGGATCGGCTTAAAGTGGAGACGTGCGCGGAGAAGGCAAGGGATGTGAGCTGGAGGATCTAGTAGAAGCGGGGGGTTGGCACAAATTCTATCGAGGATTTGCCGTCCAGCGGGGGTCTGGGAATGGCGCGTGAGCTGGCCCAGGCGATTGGCTTCGATTATTTCATCTATGGTATTATGTATATCAAGTGCGAGGAGTCGTTGGGTGGGCGCATGTGGGGGAAGTAGCAGCACGGAGCGATAGGCTCTTCGAAGTAAGGCATCGAGGGTGGTTCGTTGAGAGGGGGTGAGCTGTGCGTACGGGAGGTGTTAGCAAAAACGGCTCACCAGGAAGCACTTGCACGAGTACACTACGCGAAAGTGGACTTAAATACGCGGCCAGTGTAAGTGGATGCGGGAAACCCAGGATTTACTGTAGGTGCTTTTCGTACGAGGGTGTCTATTTTGGAGTGTTCTTGTGGCTTCGGTTGAATTAACGGGGATTCGTACGCTGTCCGGCTGGCCAGGAGGGCTGGGACGGTACTGCACGTACAGTTTTCTCTTAGCCCGCGGCGCTAGGTGCATATGCAGTGGACGAGGTGCACAAGCTGCATGAGGGTGAGGTCGAATCGTGGTAGGAAATAGGCCCCCGATCCATCGACGTGAAAGGGGCACCGAATATTCGAAAGTGGTCACTACTATAGGACGGAGTCGGTTGATCTTTTCTAATGACTGAGTAATTTCGGGTTAATATTTGGCCAAACGAGATATCTGTTTTTAGCAATGCTTCCGTTATTGGTACATCAGACTGGAGACTAATAGTAATGAGTGAAATTCGTAAGACCTGTTAATAATTCTGGGGTCATTTACATTACAGCACGGCGTAACTCCTGGAAAATGAGCCTCAACATAGCACAATGTGTCAAGATGGCCATAACACCTAAAAATACCCTTGTAATTCAGGTACATGCTAAACAACACTCTTATAACTGCCGTCAACCAGTTTAAATACCTTGGACTGACATTCACTTCTAACTTGAACTGGAAAACGCATTTTGACGGTATAACATCAGCAGCACTACGGCGATTGTGGTTCTTAGTTCATCGCATGAGACACTGCACTAACTAAAACAAAACTGGTCGCTGACACGTCATTGGTGTTCCCGTTGATGGAATGCGCGGGCGTTGTCTGGGATCCTCAAACACAAACAGAAAAACACTTGCTTGAACGAATCGAAAACAGATTTCTTCGGTTTATTTGAAAATGAAAAAAATCCGGATGAGGAGTTTCATTGGGTGTATGCTCCGGTAAATCCTACAGCAGTACAACGTTTACTCCGTACTGCGGAGTGTATAAAGCACTATACGCCTTAACACTCCGTCAACAAAGTGGCGGTGTAAACACGCAGCGATAACATGCCATTGCTCGGACCGAGGACGACATTAGGCACGTAACCTGCAAGAAAACTCGGTTTTGGGAGATTCATGCCGGGAAAAGCTCCGTCTATGAGCGGAGTTAAAGGACGAGCCTCTGGCGAGATCTCGGCGCAATCGAAAGGGCAGTCGTCAAGATGGCCGCTGCTCCTGGTGGACGTGCAGCGAGACAGCGATCACCGATATAGAAAACGTGGCCTGTCGTGTGCATTTTCGGAAAAGTGATGACCTTGCCGCTTAAAAGGCATGCAAGAAAGGAATATATCAGCAAGATCAACCAAGGCTGTTCCCGACGCATTGTGTGGTACGCGCGTTCGCATCACGGTGGTGGAATGTGGCGGTATGTGTGTGCGGGAGCACGAACAGGATACTGCAAGTGGCGATCGGATCAACAACCAGAGTAGGACTCGTGGACGCATAAAAGCGTTGCGCTGGGAAAGCAATCAATCTTCCTACACAGCAAGGCGGATGTCGAAAACGGCAGGGAAGCTTCCTGGCCTGTACTTCGTACTTCGGTAGGCGCACACTCGATATAATCAGCTAACGCCGTGATTCTTCTCAAAGCCTGGAATTTCACGTTTGATTTAAAGATGGCGTGATGGCGTGAAAGTGAACGTGTTTATAAGTCTCTTTGATTTGGCCTGCACTTTCTGCATGAGTTCAGAATTAGTTCAGCCAGTTTAGCGCAGGCGCCGCCACTGCAGAACCGGTGCTGCACTTTTGTCGTCTGCTTCTTCACCTCCTCCCTGGCAAGTGCAGGGGAAGCCGTGTACTCATCCTGCACTCTCTGCACCCTGGGTAAATCGAAGAGGAAAGTGCGTCCGCCGCGCGCTGCACTCGAAAATCGAAGAGGCAACTGCTGCACTGACTGAATGAGTGCAGCTAGTGCAGCCAAATCGAACACACCGTATGTCTGGCTGCAATCATTTGCTAAGAGCGACCCGCCTAATGTCGTCATTCGTCATAAATAAATATTCCAGGAGCTGCAGTTTGCTTCAAACTAGAGAGGAGTTAGTCAAAGAGAAGCTAGCCCCATCTTTTGAGTGTTCAGTGTACATTTTTTTTTGTAAACAGCACATGATTGTACAAAGTAACTATACATGTTTATTTCTTTTTATTTGTTTTCCTAGCCTAAAGTCCGCCCTACATCTTTATGTCCATGAGTTTCCAGTGCCAGAAAAGCTCTTAATGCGCCGAAAACGCGCCGCGATGGTATTGCTTCGAGCAGATGTAGCCCGCTTCGCCCTCCGTCACGCGGGGAGAAAATCTTCCCATTGCGTTCTGGAAGTGTTCACTAACGTCGTATCGTGCCCACCGAGGCACAGCCGGGCGTCCATGCCGTTTACGGGACGCGATTAATAGAAGGGGAGATTTATGCACACAAAGCAATTCGTCTGGCAGCGGAAACATGTGCGCTTTACGCAGGTTTTTGCGGGCATTCCAATGTCGTCATCTTGTGTACATTCTTACAGTTAAGTTTATATTTCTTTTCTTCAACCTTGGTGATATTTCAATTTTTTCGTCATGTCTGAATACTCTGCTTATTTCTTTTTATTTTGGTGAGTCCTCGGTTTTTGGTATTGATACGTTGTATGTGCGTGGACTGGCTTTTCCGTAGTTGTTTTTTCTCACGTGGTTAGTCATGTCATTCTTATAAACTGTGTTACAAACTTCGTAATAACAATACTCGCCAAATATGGTGCTCATTTGCCATTTGATTTCTGTTTTAAATAAAGCACATGGTTTAAAGACGGAACAGATCTAACTTCCGCTTTACAACGTCTAGTCACTTTCTTTGGAATTCGCGCTAATGAGTGAGTAGAATAGGTGCATATGGATGGGCTTCTTTTGGAGCAGCATATAAAATATCTCGGGGGTTTCAACCAGCTTAAGCTGCTGTGATTATGGGGCGCACCGTAATTGAGATTTTGTCTTGCTGGGGGTATTCTACGTGGCGAAAATGTCGACACGCGAGATTTTTTGTTATTCGCGTTAATCAGAAAAACGCCGCTGTGGCCGGGATAGAACCAGCATCTTTGCGCTCAGTAGCACAACCCCCCTGAGCCGCCATATGCCTGGTAGTCGCATGTATTTTTTACCTTGTTTCTTGTGTTTTCAACTGATTGGTACTTGATTTGAGTTTGATGCGATTTATTTCTGGATGTGACATTGTCTCTATTGTCGTATTTACTTGTGTTTCATCTATATGGTTGAGTATCAGCTGATGTATTTTTGAAGGCAAATATTTTGTTCTATTGTGAAGATGACGTGCCGTACTGGGACATTGAAATAAATTTCTGTTTTGTTCTTTGGAAGCCTCGGTACTGCCTTGCTCAGCGCGGTTCGTAAAAACACAAAATACTTCACTATACACTCGAAAACACTCTTTTTTGTGGTGGAGGTTTGGGTGACATAAAATGCCCCATCGGATGCCTCAACACGCCCTCCTTCAGCGGTGTTCATATTTACGTGAAATACTCCGCGAAATGCCAAAAAAAAACTCTCTCGGGAGAATTTACAAAATACTCTGTGTTAGCGGAGTAAATAAAACTCCGTAAACGGAGTGCGCTAGAAGAGAAACTATTTACTCCGTAAGCGGAGTATTTCCGTTTAGAGTGTACCGTGGGCACGTTTTAGTCACGGAACTCCGCAACAGATCCGGCCTTCCCATATATTAAAGTAGCGTAGAAAACTTCACCCCTTAAAGTTCTATATAACAGTCAATGAACACTCAGGACTCGCCTTTCAGAATTACATGCACTTCAATACGTCGTGAAAAACACGGAATAAGCATGGTAAAACTATAGTAATGCCCCTTACGAAAAACAAGCGCTCTGCGATATTCTTCGCCTTCTCGAACGATTTCCAATTGGAATGTACTCCCGCATGATGTCAGCAGCGTTGCAGCACATGACGCATTCTTATCAGCTGTCACTGCCTATCTGTACTGAAAGTTGTTCCGTCAAATGCACAGCCATCAGTTCTTGTTATCATGGTTTACCTCTTCGTGTTGTGAACAAAGCCTGGATTGTATCTTGATACCGCACTTGTGGCACTCCTGCAGCCCACGTACATCCCCCGAATTTTTTAAATAATATCGTGGGAGCATGGACTGGCGACTGGTTCAGCGCCCAGCGGCGGAACGAGGGAGGGTAGCTCGCACAGTTCGAATGCACAGAACTAACCCGCCAGTCTACCGTCGTCTGCTAGGCTGTTCTGCAACCACGACACAACCCCTTCCCCCTGGTTATCAGCTGCTGTGCCATGATCAAGGCGCGCATGAAATTGCTGTCACCGCCCAGTAATGAAATAGTCGACTGATTATACATGGAAGAGGTTGTGCCGTGCTTTCGCGAACAGCTAGCAGACGACGGAGGCACAGGCAGGATCGTTCTGCGCATGTGAAGTACTCTCGCTCGTTTCGCCGCTTTCCACCGGTACAAGGCGCTGACCCACCCACTGGTGAAGCTCCCGCGATGTTAAAAAAGTCGGCGGCTGTACATACGTATCTCACGCAAGCCTGTTATGTGCTCATTCTATTTTGATCATATGTCTGTACCGTCAACTGGACTGTGTTATATCGCTGTAAGCATGCAAGTATGTACCCCTCTTGCCTTGGCCGCCAAGAGGTTGCTGGAAGTATGTATTAAATAAGTAAATTAATTAATGACGCTTATTTCGGGAGCTGGTGTGTTTATATTTGCGTAGTTGTAGAGCAATGGTTCCATCAAGGTGCGTCATCCGCATTGAAGTGAGCGATTTTACCGGAAACATTCATCGTGTATTCAACTTTGTCATACACCGGCGCTACTTTATATCCAACTCCTTTTTGCATGCTATGGGTCTGCTGTCCGATGTTTGATTGTAATCCCCAAACAAGTCAGAAAAATGCTTACTGATTTGAGTAATGCTCCCCTTTCGATATTGAACCGGTGTTCACCACAGCGGTTTTTCCTAAAGCAAGCGGATTTTTGAATTTCGTAACACCAAGGGTAAAATATGAGGCGGTGGCGTATGAGCCACCGCACTAGGTGATTCGACGTGAACCCAGTTACTCCACGACATCCAGAACTGGCCATTACATAGATGAACCGCATGAATGTTCGGCTAATCATACATTTCTATTTGAGGCAAATATTCTAGCTGATTAATCGAATTCTAAATTTCTGTTCCCACAACCCAAATCGGGATCTTGAAAGTGCGCTGAAATTTCATTCGGATGAATGTTCTGTTTTTCGCCCATCAGAAAAATAACCGTTCGGGTCGCAAATCTATCCCTCCAATCTGTGCTATCAAGCGCAAAGCTTTCCACTGAGCATTCGCTGCGGGTACTTGCCTTTGCGATATGACCATAACGGTTCTATGGGCGTATAAATCCAAAGCACGTAGTACGCATCAATTAACGGGGCTCGCCTTGCATTGTACAAGACCTGCCATGCTCATCGAAATGTAGGGGGTTAGGTACACGTTGAGAAAAGTAAAGAGTGAAATAGACGACCCTCCCCCCCCCCCCCCCCCCCTCATCCCACGCACACGTGACACGCACGCTGGCTATTGTATGTCGTTCCGTATTGGACTCCTTGGCCTTGGCGCACTTGTAAGCTTTCACGCCTAGCTAGTGGCGGCCTTTTCCCACAAGCTGTTTAACCACTTGGCCAGAACATTCCGGCCCCGCTTCCCGCTGCCGCGGTTTGTTGTAGGGCTCATGTCCTTGCCCAACCCTTGGTCCGTCGCTGCTTCGGATGCCGTATATAATATGTTTTGTTGTACCACACCACACCACGCTACGCTGCACCACGAACCCCTTTACCCCGCAAGGAGCAGTTCACACTGCATTGAAGGAAAGCCTTTTCCCTTCAATAAAGCCCAAAATGTACAGCCGTACTGAATAAAGGAATGGGGGGGATAGAAAAGTAAATGCTCGCTGTACTCTTGGCATCACGCATCTCCAGCGACGAAATTTTCTGTCTTTTATCGGCTCTAAATTTAATGACCGTTTCTGTTGCCTTGCTGGAGATTTTGAAGAGCGTTAAGATAAAGAAATATGTACACAAAATTGTGACTGCTGCTAAAGAGAAGGCAGTAAAAGATGGGGTGATGCTGAACTATAATGACATAGAAAGCTGTCGCGTCGTTAAACGAGCGCGCGCTGTTCTTCATTGTGGATTTTATTAGTCTTAAATCATGGTAAGAGAAAAAAAAGTCTAACAAAGTGCTGCTAACTTAAAGTAAGCTTTCATTGATTTGAACAGGACATTCCAATGTCAGCGACAGAAAAACAGCGTGACTTCGTGTGAAAATAATCGATTTTCTGGCTTAGCAGAGTTCAGGAGTGCGGGAAAACTTAGTTTAACGAGCGTCGGCTTCTAGACAGTAAAAAGAAAATGGAGCAAAGCGACTGGGGGTCTCGACAGAGCGCTTAAGTGAAACTGAAAGTGAGAAGGAGCCGAACGCCCAACAAAATTACAAAATTACGAGCCCATGTAGACTATATGAAAGCCTCACTGAATGTGCCGGCCACGGAGAGGAACGCCAATCGCAAACCAGAACGCGCCAACTAGGAAGCCTTTCTCCTGACCAAATTTCCCGCATGGTCTTTTTGGAAATAGGTGCTTTCACTGAAGACAGAACATAAAGCGTGCTAAGAATGGGCCCCCTCGACACCACTTAGCAAGCGCGCTCCAGGATGCCTACGTCAGGGCCAAATCCGAGGAAAATACCTCATGAGTAGAGGAAATAAATGGCGACCACTCTTAAAATATACAAAAAAATTGTGAAACAACATCGCAAGAAGAGGTATCTTCTCTCCAAGTACAAATAAAGTAACTACTATGAAGTTATCCCGAGCTTTGAGATTGACGAAAAATAATTCATGGCGCCGAATAAGATCCGCGCGGGAAGAAATCATGGTGCACACGACTCCGTACCTTTGTTAAATATTTTGCTGGCAGCACTACCTTAACAGGAGAGTTTAGGAGACCCCAGCACAAGAAAAATTATCCCCATCTCACCGCGAGGGAACCCTGGTGTGATGCGACGCATCTGGGGGTTCAATTGGCGTTTCCATTGGGTCGATTCTCTAAATCGGGTGAAACGTGTTGTGAACGCGTAGGATGCCTTTACATCACATGCGGGTGTTCTCATACGCGGGACGATAGGGGTAATTTTCACAGCGCCTGAAGGAGAGGAGACAGCGGAGGAGAGTCGCGCATGCGCGCAAAGCGAGCGAAGCGTGCGCACGCAGCTGTTCTTTATGATAATGAGACGGAGTGAGAGTGTTGCGTACAGCTGTCAGAGAGAAGAGCGGAGGAGAGGCGCGCATGCGCAGGTGGCGTGCGGACGCCGCCGACGCCGACGCAGGAGGGACATGCCTCAGAGCAAGAGATGCGTCGCATCTAAAATATTAAGAGTACACTGCTACATTCATTGTGTTACATTGTGTCAGTATGTTTTCTTTGATATTAGGGACACCGTTCTTGGCTTCATGGTTGATGTGTGTGAGATCAGACAAGAATTTCTATCGCATTCCTTCTTCCTCGTTACGGAGTTCGCGAAATTTGAAGCTGCATGTCCAGTATAGGTACGATAATACGATGTTGTGGAATATTATGTGCCATATATTGCATACTGTAGGAATTGTTTCTTGACAGAACTGTTAAATATTAGTTTTTAATGAAGTGCGCACTCCCAACATACAATATTAAAGGGTCGCTGCAACGCTTTCTTTTACTTTTCTTCATATCTGCAACGGTTCTAAACATTGTGAACTGGCGACTCGACGGCGTAAATTTTTCGGGCACGACCCACTCGATGCAGTATTACTGCTCTACGCCCATCAGAGAGACTAACGGAGCGTTCTTCGTGCGCTTGTGTGATGTCAAATGGGCAACATCGTCGGTACTGGCCGGCCTCTTTTAGGTTGCTGCAGTAAAATCACTTCGCTGCCGCTTAATGAAAGAGGGAAAAACAGAAAAGAAGAGACTAGATAATGTATAAGCTGCGGTGTGGGCAAGCCAAAACTTTCATTCGGTGCTGGCTGTAAATTATAGCTGCACCACTGCAGAGCATCCTCACAGGGTCCCCCCTGCAACACCACTTTCAACTTTTTTCTTAAATGAGAAATGCCCTCACAACGTAGTCAACAACCGCATGCATTATTTAGAGAAGCGGGTCATGAATTACCTCAGTCAGAAATTACTGCTCTACTCCGATCAGATAATTTAGAAACTTTCCTCACAAAATGTTTCTCTCCTTCTCAGCCCTGTGGTCGTCGGCACGCTCGAATTGAAGTCCTTGAGTGACATCGGGGCTATTCGCCGGCTACCTTTCAGTCGCAGCAATGAAGACGTTCTTTAGACACTTGCCGGCACGAAGGAAAAAGCGAACTGGTATATCGAAAGTTGTGCAGGGCCTTTTTAAAGTTTCTGTACGTAAACATTTCGACAGTACATTTTAATTGCCGATCGTTCAGCCCCAGAGAACAAATTCGGCGAACAACAGGGCTAGGCGAACCATTACATAAAAAGTGCGCTCGAGCTGTGACACCACCGACTCCAAAATGTTATTTTGGGATTGCTTAAGGGTCCCCTGGAACACTGCTGTCAAGTGATTTCCCTATTTCCTTCGTGCCTGGAAAGCCACAGAAAGCCACAGTTATCGTTTGCACAAAGCGGCGCTGCGTGATGCTCTCCTCGCAAGAGATACCCGTTATAGTTTCTACTTTGCTGTTACTATTTTCTTAAAAATGGCTATCAAGTTTAAACTAAAATGAAGCCAGCCAATTGCCGCGATATGGCTCCGGCGACGTCACTCGTACCCACAAAAAAGTACCGAGAATGCAAAGAGAAAAAAAGTCATCTGCCATTCGGGCCCTGCGAAAGGGATGACCAGCGAAGCAGTTGAGCACACGGCATAGAGACGTTACAGCGTTTAGGTGAAAGGTGCCAGGAAATTTTGTTCCTCTTGAACGTTTACGGCCGTTATTTCAGTCATCCCTAAAAAGACACAACCATACATGCGTACACTTTTATTTGGTTCTGCGGATCTTGAAAATGGTACCTGTTAATGACGACAAATGCGCTCCAATTGCATATCCCGGTGACGAGACATATAAACTTGATTTCCAAATCGTGTTTTGAACACGGCTGGATTTATAAATAGCGATCTCTCCATCGCAGCCGGCGACAATGGAAGCCAGCGTGCCAAAAAAATGCCGTGTAGGGACGACGCGGTCCGTCAGGTGGGGCTAAGTTGAATCCCCAAACTCGCCAATTCACGGTTAAGTCCATAGACCCGTTTCTTAGCGATGAAAACGCCAACGTACACAAGTGAGCCACGCTGCAACCATATCCTGCTGCACGTGAAGCATTCCTTATTTTCCAGCATTCTCGTTCCTTTAAACATGTGGAAACCTTGTCGGCTTTTGCTTTACATCAAGCAGCATTCTTGTGACGTGAAGCTCGTCTACGCCCGTCCAAAAGTTCACAGGGAAAGCTCGAATTAGTATAAACACCTCAACAGGGCCATTCTGTGCGTCAAACACCGTCGTTCTTACGGGAAAACAATGTTTTTTCCAGCGAAGAGAGCTCTAATTGACGGCAACCGTTTCAGCGGCTTAGGCGTTTTCCCCATAACTGGAGCAACACGCTTGTAGGAGCTCCGTCGCGGTGGCTTACAAGCCCAACAAACCGCGCCGGCGACGACAGTCCGTGGTAAACTGCACCAGGGACCGAATGACGAGCTATAACGAATTCATCAAGGCCGTTCGCTTGGCCCGACGGACATTCCCACCTCCCAGTGACAGGCTGGGCAGGTCACAGGCGGTCGCACTAAGGTAACTGCAGACGCGCACGTACCCTAGCCCGGCACACTATCACATAATGTAACCCGAATTATGCACGACGAACACGTGTAAGGTCTGCGGCAAAGAGGTAGCCGCCTTAACCCACATGCTCTGGATTGTACCAAATCCGCCGGGTGCTAACTCCGAAACCCTCCCGCTGCAGTTGTCCTCTTGCCTGTGCAGTTCCAGCCTCGACGCTCAACTCTGGGCCGTCCAGCAGGCATGTGAGGCGGTGAAGCGGCAGGACTTCGATGTCCCCAAATGGGCGAAGTGACCAGCGGCGACGCCCCCAAGCGGGTGACTTAGGCCAAATGAGCGAAAGCTCTGCAAGCATTCAATAAAGCTTTTACCAACCAACAAAAATGTCAAAGTTGGGTACGACAGCCGTCTCTGGTCAATGCCTAGGGTGAGAACCACCGTTATCTTCGGGGGATATCTTTTAAGCCACTGCCCCCGTACCGGAGCAATCGGAACCTGGTGAAAACAAATATGATTTACCGCGCGGCTGCCGGGCTTGCTCAGTAGTACGCACCAAATAGTATCGCTTGCGATATGTTCACTAAAAGTACGATGGAAAATTATTGCAGGATGTTTCAGCATATTCTTTCGTGAACGCGTTTCTTTAGGCTCGGTTTGTCGTCTAGCCTCCTGCCTGAGTCTACAACCTCGGCGTTGGACTTACTGCAGCTACTTTTTGAAGAATCCCTATTAATGCTGCTGCTACACTGCCTCAAGCTGAAGGTCAACCAAGACTCCCCGGGAAATTTCCGACTCACGCTAGTGTATTTTTTTTATACACGTGCCATGCGTCGTAAGCCGTGGGAATTAACCACGTGCCGAGTGCTTCTTCCTGTTTTTTCTTTTTCTTCTGATGCGCTATTTGAAACAGTGCGGCCAAAGTACTTCTTTCTGTTCATTCTTTTCTTATCCTGGCTATAGTATAAAACGCGCCTAATATTTTGGGGGGTTTTATTCTTCCGAATCTACGAACGCTGTCAAACGCATTGGACGCCGTGGAACGCGTTAGCAAAGGATTAGCAGCTGTGGACAGTTTTTTGCGGACGATATCCGGGTGGGTGCGCGTTCGGTGCACGCCAGGAAGGTGCGTACGTTTGCCAGCCTAGCCAAGTAATAATGTTGCGTTAAAAAACTCTTACTTGAGCACGCCGTCATGTTCACAGAAGGTTTGCACTTCCCTCAGTGAGAATCCGCAAAGAATGAGAGTGAAGGACCGAAAAACAGCCGAAACGACGACGATTGCAGGCCGAGCAAACGCATGTACTACACCGGAGAAATGGGGAATAAATGCTGCGCCAGGCGGTGCATTGGCCTCAGAAAGAACTAAAAAAAGCCAAACAAATTAGGCCGCGGAATCGGAGAGCATGCGCAGGTTGCTATCTGTAAAACCAGTCGTGGTTTTGAACGGCATGAGACCACAACAGGCTGTATAGAGTGACCTGCTCATGCGTGCCGAATCCGCGTGCCGATTTTGTTATTCCCTGTTTGGTTTTATTTACTTCTTTCCAACGCCGGTGCACTGTCTGGCGCTGTATTTAATCATCATTTCCCCGCTGTATACGCGTTTGCTCGGCCTGCCATCGTTGTTATTTTGTCTTTCTCTCGCGCGTTGTGGTCCGTCTTCGCCGATTCACATGGGAGGAAGTACACACCTTCACTGTACTCGACCGTGTGCTCAATGAAGGGTTTTTTACGCGAAATTATCACTTGGCTATGATGGTCAAAGATCGCCCCCAGCCGGCGTCCACCCAACGCGCACCCACCCCGATATCGTCCGCAAAAAACTGTCCGCAGCTGCTAACCTTTTACTAACGCGTTCCATGGCGTTCGACGAGTTTCATACCGCGCGTACATCCGAAAGAATAAAACTCAAAAATATTCTGCGCGTTTTGTTCTATAGCAGGCAACAGAACAAACGAACGGGAAGAGGCTCTTTGTACGCACTGTTTCATATAGTGCATCAGAAGAGGAAAAGAAAAAAGGAAGAAAAACTCGGCGAGCGGTCTATTCCCATAGGCTTACGACGCATAGCACGAGATTAGCAAAAAACAAAAACCGAACGTGCGTCAGGAATAAGCCTTCAGCTTATGTGGAGATAGCACATAAGCAACATCAAAAATCATTCTTGACAAAGCAGCTGTAGTGAATGTGATGCCAAGGTTTTAGGTTATAGTTGACTTAGGCAGGAGGCCCGGCAACAAACCTAGTGTAGCGGAAGCGGCTCAGCACCACCGCATTCTTTTCTATCCCGTCAGCAGCCGGCCGTAGACAGCGCGCCTACTCGTGGCGCCAGCGCCTCGCCCTCCGTGTAGGGGGAACAACTTGTTGTCGGGGCCGGCTCCCGGGATTAGCCGTGGCGGCATGCTACGTCTGCTCGCTCGGGGGCCCCCCTTTTCCCTTTTCTCTTTCTCTTTTAGAAGAACGCGGGGGTGCCTCCTTCTCTCCCTCGTCGGGGGGAACTCTCTGCACTCGGACGTAAGGAAAATAAACAGTTTGTCTTGCAACTCCAAACCACCCGCACGTCTCCTTCCTCGCTTCATCCGGCAGCCGACATTCCCGGCTGCTACAAAATTGGTGACCCGAACGCTTCAACGAACACGCCGCGATGAGCTCCGACGACAACGCTGCTGCCTCCACGCCTGCGGTCATCGCCACAGAACTGAAGCTACCAACTTTTTGGCCGAAAAATCCAAGAGTTTGGTTCAGCCAAGTGGAGGCCCGCTTTCAGCTCCGGCACATCACCTCGCAGTCAACAAAATACCTTCACGTCGTCGCAGCCCTGCCCCCCGAAATCGCCGACGCTATCGACGACATTTTGGTTTCACCCCCCGCGCAAGAAGAATACGACACCCTCAAAAAGACGGTGCTGGACCGCCTCGAGGCGCCTGAAGAAAGCAGATTGCAGCAGCTCTTGTGTCGCGAAGAGCTGGGCGACCAACGACCTTCCCAACTGCTGCACCGTATGCGGCAACTACTCGGTGTGCACGCGCGTCAGGACGGCCAGCTCCCACTTCTTCGTGAACTTTTCCTGCAACGGCTGCCCCAGTCGGTGCGCGTGGTTCTCGCGGGTTCAAATGAGACGTCCGTTGATCGACTAGCGCAACTTGCCGATCGCATCACGGAATACTCAACTCCAACCTTTGCGCCCATAGTTGCTGCAAGAACACATGAGCAACCAGATCGACTGTCGCGCCTTGAGGAGAAACTGCAACACCTTACCGAGACCATGCAGAAACTTGTGCTATCTGGCGCTCCCCAACAGGACGAGCAACGACGCAACCGATCCCCTTCAAGACACCCAAGCTCTTCCCAGAGAAGCCAGGCACGAGATAGACAGGACGGAGTTTGCTGGTACCACCGTCGTTTCGGCACGGGTGCTAGCCGCTGCACTCAACCTTGCTCGTTTCCGGGAAACGCTCCGGCCAGTCGTTAACGGCGGCTTACGACATCGGCCCTCCACCCAGCCGCCTGTTCTTCGTAGTCGACCGCGTAAGCAACTCGCGCCTGCTAGTCGACACGGGAGCCGAAATCTCTATTGTCCCGGCAACCCCCGAGGATCGCCGACGTAGCAAGAACACATCGTCGCTGCAGGCAGTGAACAACACTGCCATCGCTACGTACGGCTTCCGCTCGCTGACAATAGACGTCGGACTCAGGCGCCTGTTTCGCTGGGTCTTCGTGGTGGCGGATGTTAATTTCGCCATACTCGGAGCAGACTTTCTCAGCCACTTCAACCTGGATGTGAGCGTACGTGACCGTTGCCTCAAGGATAACAACACATCCCTCAAAGTACGTGGTTTGGAGTCAAACATCTGCTCATCTGGCATCTGCGCCTTCCAGCCAGTATCAGCCTACCACCACGTCCTGGCCGAATTCCCCTCGCTCACCAAGCCCCGCAACACGGAACAGCCGGTGAAACATAACGTGACTCACCACATCGTCACCACCGGGCCGCCAGTCACCGCCCGGCCACGACGGCTGTCCAGCAAAAGGCTTCAAGCGGCACGCAGGGAGTTCGAGCATATGCTGCAGCTGGGAATTGTTCGCCCTTCGTCTAGCAACCATTCATCGCCGCTACACATGGTGCCTAAGGACGACGATTGGCGCCCGTGTGGTGATTACAGAGCCTTGAACGCATCGACAACGCCGGACCAGTATCCTCTGCCACACATTCACGATTTCAGCGCGCGGCTGGCAGGTACGAAAATATACAGCAAGATCGACCTCGTAGCGGCATACCACCAAATCCCCGTCGAACCGCAGGACATACCAAAAACAGCCATAACAACTCCGTTCGGCCTGTTTGAGTTTGTCCGCATGCCCTACGGCTTGAAAAATGCCGCACAGACCTTTCAAAGGTTCATGGATGAGGTCACCCGGGGTCTTCCTTTCATCTTTGTCTACCTGGATGACATTTTGGTGGCCAGCAGAACGCCTGCGGAGCACGAAGAGCACCTCCGCAAGCTCTTTCAGCGTCTGGATGAGCACGGTCTGGTGTTGAAACCTCAAAAGTGCGTGTTTGGAGTAGAGGCGCTCAACTTCCTCGGCCACCACATCACTGCTGAAGGCATTATGCCATTGGAATCGAGGGTGGAATCCGTCAAGAAGTTTCCAGCTCCAACATCTTTTCGCAAGCTGAGAGAGTTCCTCGGGCTCTTAAACTTCCACCGGCGGTTCATTCCGTCTTGTGCTCGAGTGCTCCAGCCATTGACCGACCTGCTGCGCCGAGACGACCAAAAGTCACCAGAATTTTGTTGGTCTGACGAACACCAGAACGCTTTCCAGAAAGCTAAGGACGAGCTAGCCGCGGCTACCCTCCTCATTCATCCACGGCCTGAAGCTCCTACACGCCTCATGGTGGACGCTTCCTCCACATCGGTCGGAGCAGTGCTGCAGCAACAGGAGGGCGCCCAGTGGAAGCCACTGGGCTTCTTTTCGAAACGTCTGAAGCCTGCAGAAGCACGGTACAGCACTTTTGGAAGGGAGATGCTCGCAATCTATTGTTCCATTAAGCATTTCCGCTACTTCCTCGAAGGCCGTGAGTTCTACATCTTGACAGACCACAAGCCCCTCACCTACGTATTCAACAACAACAGTTCCTCCTACTCAGAACGAGAAATCCGTCAGCTCTCATTCATCTCCGAGTTTTCTACAGACATCCGCCACGTTCCCGGGGTCGAAAACGAAGCAGCTGACGCCTTGTCTCGCGTCAACGCTTCCGGCACAGAAGTCATGGACTTCGAAGCTATGGCCGCAGCTCAGCGGGACGACCCCGAGTTGACAAGACTGAAAGGAGGGGGATCTTCACTCGCGCTCTCGGAGGTTGCACTTCCCTACGTCCAGAGCACGATAACCTGCGATACCTCCCAGGCAGCACCACGACCTTTCGTCCCACTGAATTTTCGCCGAGTGGTATTCAACACTTTCCACTCCATCAGCCACCCAGGTGTCCGCGCCACCCAGCGGCTGATAACGCAACGCTTCGTTTGGCCCGGAGTCAACGCGGACGTGCGACGTTGGGCTCGGACATGTGAAACGTGTCAGCAAGTGAAGGTGACTCGCCACAATCGGGCTGCACTACAGGAATTTCGGACTCCTGAGTCGCGGTTTGACCACGTTCACCTCGACCTCGTGGGACCACTACCGCCCTGCCAAGGATTTAGGTACCTGCTCACATGCATCGACAGGTACAGCCGGTGGCCCGAAGCTATACCAATTGCGGACATATCAGCTGAGACCGTCGCGCAGGCCTTCATTCAAACATGGGTGTCGCGCTTTGGCTGCCCCGCCCGCATAACAACTGACCGGGGACGGCAATTCCAGAGCAACCTTTTTTCCGCACTTTCAACGCTCCTCGGCACGAAGCTGCAGCATACTACCGCCTACCACCCCACCAGCAACGGAATGGTTGAGCGCTTCCACCGGCAACTCAAAGCCGCACTGGCAGCGAAACTTGACCGCCAGCACTGGGTGGAGAAGCTCCCGCTCGTTCTTCTTGGCCTACGCTCAACGGTGAAGGAAGACCTCGGCTTCAGCGCAGCGGAAATGGTCTACGGCTCAACAGTGCGCCTCCCGGGAGAATTCTTCTCCGACCAGACACCTTCCGCCCCAACAGCCTCCGATCACATCGAGAAGCTGCGCGCATGGCTTGCGCAACTCAGGCCTACAGCACCTCGCATCGCCCGCAACAGGAAAGTTTTCACTTTTCCTGACATGGACTCCGCTACCCATGTGTTCGTGCGACACGACGCAACGAAGCCGCCCCTTACTCCGCCGTACGATGGCCCATTCAAAGTTTTGGGACGTACTAACAAAACCATCACAATCGACGTGCGGGGGAAACGAGAAGTCGTCGCCGTTGACCGCGCCAAGCCTGCTCATATTGAGGTTTCCATCCAAGCAGCCTCTCACGTACGATTTCACTGCTAACCATTGGACTCTGACCTTTCGCTATTCAGCCCGTAACTGCTGTCCTTCTTTAAAAGCTCCGCAATCTAGGGGGGGAGCCTTTGTAGCGGAAGCGGCTCAGCACCACCGCATTCTTTTCTATCCCGTCAGCAGCCGGCCGTAGACAGCGCGCCTACTCGTGGCGCCAGCGCCTCGCCCTCCGTGTAGGGGGAACAACTTGTTGTCGGGGCCGGCTCCCGGGATTAGCCGTGGCGGCATGCTACGTCTGCTCGCTCGGGGGCCCCCCTTTTCCCTTTTCTCTTTCTCTTTTAGAAGAACGCGGGGGTGCCTCCTTCTCTCCCTCGTCGGGGGGAACTCTCTGCACTCGGACGTAAGGAAAATAAACAGTTTGTCTTGCAACTCCAAACCACCCGCACGTCTCCTTCCTCGCTTCATCCGGCAGCCGACATTCCCGGCTGCTACACTAGCAAAAAAAGAGAACGCTTTCGCGAAAAGATATGCCGAAAGATACCGCAAACTTTGCATATATACTTTGAGTGAACATGTCGTACGCGATTGTATTTCTTGCCTACAGCTGAGCACGCCTGGAAAGCGCACGGTAAAGACAATTTGTTTTCACCAGGTTCCGATCGATTTTGTGCGGCGGCAGTAACTCAAAATGATATCGCGAAGATAACGGTGGTTCTCACCGCAAGCATTGACCGGGGGCGGCTGCCATACGCAAGTTTGCCAATTCTTGGGCTTGTAAGCCACACCGACGGAGCTCCTAAACGTGCGCCTCAGTTATGCATGAAACACCGCTGTGAATGAAAAGGTTGCCGTTGACTAGTGCTCCCTTCGCCGGAAACACATTGTTTTCCCGCACGAATGACGGCGCTCCTACGCATAAAATGGCCCGGTTGGGGTGTTTATATGAATTCCAGCCTTCCCTGTGAAATTTGCACGTGCATAGGTGAGCTGCACGTCAAAAGAAAGCTCTTCGATGTAAAGTATAAGTCCGCAAAGTTTCCGCATGTTTAAATGAATGAAAATGCTCGAAAATAAAGAATGCTAGTCAAGCAGGGGCGTAGGAAATCAGTGTGGTTTACTTGTGTAAATTGACGTTTGCATTACTAAGAAAAGATTCCAGACTGAAATGCGACTTCTGGTTGTTGGCCGGTCTTATACGTAGTTATCGGTACATTCGGAATTTTTTGGTATAAGCGCTAGTTTTGAGCAAGCGTTCACAGGCCGTACTCGAGCGAAGGGAAGCTGGCGTGTTTGGGAATTGACGGACTCTGATTAAACTTAGCCCTACCTGACGGAGCGCGCCGTCTCTACACGGGAATTTTTTGGCACGCCGGCTCCCATTGTCGCCGGCTGCGATGGTCAGCCGCTATCTATAAATCCGGTCGGGGATGAGACTTTGGCTGTTATCGCGTTCTAATAGCACACACATTCGGACGTTCGTTTTCCAAAGCCGCGCGCTCGGTCGCCTTATCAGGAGCACACAACGTCACGCCCTACGTCATACATTCAGAGTGACGCCGCAGTTCCTACGTGAACGGCGATGTGCGTTTGCTTTGGCGAAATGCGTTTGTTTTTATTGTTGGCACGTGCACTCTCACTTTGCTCTTCAAATCTCCTTATTAAGGGAGACTTTGCTGCTCTGACGCGAGCGGCGATATGCTCATGTTTTCGTGGTAAGCTTGGTCTTTGTAAGCTGGCTTCTCCATGTTGCGTTTTGTCGCGCGCTCTCGCAGATGTCATAAAATCCTGGATCATAAATCCGGAGATCTGTGTCTCTGGCGGATTCAGTGAAGCAAAGAACGTGCAATCAGCAAATTGGGCGTTTGGGTCATATCTGGAGGCTCGCTTTTTTTCAATTATTTTAAATTTGACTTTTCCACAGGCGCTAAATTCTTAATTCTGCACATTTTCCCTTTGCTTATGTTCCCTTAGGTTCTCACGTTCAGTTATTCAGAGACAAACCTGCAGAGAACCACAATGAAGACGTAGAGGCAAAGCCCATTTGAAGGTTCTAACCCGTTACTTTGTTTTTATTAGAATACACTTCTTGGTGCCCTTCGCCGATGGGGCAGTGCGAATGTGCCTCTTTTACTCAAACACCGAGATGGTGCTTATTCCGCCGTGAGTTATGTGACGCGGCGTCTCTAAGCACACGACCAGAACAAAGGCAGTAGGAGATGATCAGCTGAAAGAGAAGAACGACGTCGGTCCATTGGGCACTCCGGCAGCCGTTCGCCGCTAATACTTCGCAGTGAACTAAAGCTTGTCAATACGGTGTAAACATACTTCTTCGCACCACGTAACAATAGCACCCAATAATATGGCCCATATGGTTGCTGCTTCAAGGTTTATAGCCATTGATACTTTCTGGCTTGCTAGAAACTTCTTATCCGCAATGACAACCCTGTCTATTCGAGAAACAGGATATCGTGTAAGGAAGTTGTTGTGAGTGTTATTCCAGTGTTGTACCGGAAGGAAAATTACACCGTGTGGATATTTCACAAATTTTATAAATGTCAGCAAGTTTTTGACAGTCCTCTACACACCCTTTGTAAATATTCTGTGCTACAATAAAGACGATAGAACAAACAAAACTAAACGAAAAGGCATAAACAAGAGAGAAAATAAAGTTTTGTTTAGGTCAGTACTCCTTTTTGTGTTGAAGTGACCTTAGTTTTTCGTTTGGGACGGCGGATTTCCACTCAACGTTGGTTTCGCGTCCCAAACTCTGAGGACATTCACCGGATCCATCACTTCGTGTCGAGCATTACAAGTAAATAATAAGTAACGGAGCATGGCTAAACGTATATTGCTTCACAGCCTGTTTCTGCATTGGGCATTGTGACAGAGGTGTTTGCGGCGTCAGAAACCCTGCGTTGACCTGTGCCGCCGCATCTTTTGATTCTTTGACAGCCGAGGCGGCCACGACCAAGGCGACCTGCAGTGGCCTGCAAGACCATATAGATATATACTGTTAAAGGGACCATGCAGACAAAACACAAGTTTGGTTCAGTCGAAAGATTGACTCGTTAGAATCATACCGACACCACTTTTAACGCACAGTTCTCTTAAATAAGCTATATGACCAGGAAAAAGGGAATGGCCATGCGACCCACTAGCTCCTTTCCCGCAATACAACCTATGATGTCCTATGCCCAGCTCTGCGATTGGCTTAGGCCGGTAAAAGCAAACGTAAATTAGGCAGGGCTTATAAGCTTGCCTAACTAGCTATTTGCGCTGAAATGTAATGCATATTCATTTTACAGCTGTACGAATGTGGTGTAAAAAATGTAAATTACGAAAATAAGGTAAGCAGAGGAGTACCGATGTGCACTGCTGTTGGTACTGGGCGCACTATGCTTGTTTTAGCTGCAGAACAGTCCTCCGCTTTGGAGTGGCCTTACGCGACACTGGCCGATTGGTGTAAGCGACGTTGTCTTACGCGACCCTGCTTCGTGAGCCTACCCCATGTTTCGGGAAACGATTACTTTCTATGGTAACAAAAACAAGCCAGGCGCAAATACGTTCAGAAACAAAACAACAACGGACAACGGTCTCCTGTTGAGTATGGTAGCGCCGGTTGGGAGGAGTGACAGTAAGCAGGCTGCAGAGCCTAATGACACACTGGAATTTTGTTTGAATACCCGCCCTTGTGTCTTCAGGGCTGACGTCAACGGTAACATTTCCGCGCCCGTGACACGCAGTACACCTACATCGCACATACCACACCATCCCCCAGCTCGACCTTGGAAGTCACCGACACCGAGGGCCACATCCTCGACGCAGCTACCTACCTTTATCTCCCTTCAAGAGCGGAACGAGGCAGCCCATGCTGCGCAGGCTTCATTTCCGGTCCTTTCCTACATGCCTGGAAGGCTTCGCTTCGAAGAAGGGCACCTTCCATCCGGCAACCCTACTTCACTGGCATTCTAATCCAGTACTGGACCTTTTGATAGCCCGATTTTCTTTCTTGTTGCCATTTTGGTGAGAATTCCTCCTCTACTGGCCTTTTTTGTGTGTTACATTTGTGATTACGTTTCCTTCGTGTGGTGGTTGCCGTGTGGTTTGAAGAAGGTTTGTGGTTCTTTTTGTGCGGTGGGCTTTCAGAATTTGAGGACCACGTCTTAATTCAAGAGAACATTTGATCTTACCGCATCCTTTAACCCGCTTCCCACAACAAGCGGGGAACCTGCCTTTGCTACAATAAAGGGTTTTCCCTCTCTCTCTTCGAGTCGTGCTGACTTTTAAAGGGTAGCAATACGTGCCGTATGGGAACAAAGCCTGGTTGGCTTCCGAGGTAGGGCATTGCACCTCTCTCATTCCGAGGTGTGATTCTGTGCGAGTTTCGAAATGATTGCGGGCCACACCTAGCGGAAACGTGCCGCCTGTCTGGACCTTCGTTAGATGGGTTCCTGGAACCCTGAGAGGGGCTCTTAGCACTGACTGAGTGCGTGATGTCTGTCTACGTGGAGGTGCGGCCACCAGCGGAGGCCCGCCTAAACTGTTCGAGGTGGTTGTCGAACGCCGGCTGTGGTGAGTAACCCGCCTGACGACTGCCGGCCAATGTCTACTGGGACCGTCTCACTGCGGAGGGGTTGTGTTGAGATCACCGCTCCCAAACAGAAGTTTCCTGCCGCTGCCCGTTGACCCAGGAGAAATATCGCCGCTGTATCCCCACCCTCCCTCCTCGTTTCCTTATTGACCACTGAAAACCTTCAGCCCGCTGGCCCATTCGCTGTCATACTGTGCGACCGAGGGAGGAAACGATTGCGGATCCCGCGCAAGACCAGAGGGGGGGGGGATGCAATTACGGTGAATATGTTACAGTCAACCCTGCAGAGCACTACTATGGAACGTCTGAATTGACACACCATTTTGAACAAAGGTACGCGCTATATATTGTGAGCTCATTAGGACGAGTAAATGACACTCAGAGTATACCGATACAGTCGTTTTGGCGGCCAGTTCTAATGTAATTTTTGTTGAGAAATCTTGGACAAATACAGAGTTACAGCCATTTTCCCTAATCGTACTCCTACCTAGATGTCCGTGTTTTGACAGCACACGGAAATTCTTGCAGTCAGCATTGAGTTACTATTCCAGCGAGTTCAAAATAACAAAGCTTCCTTCTGGAGCATTACCGTAAAAACCCGCGTATAATACGAGGTTTTTTTTTTCCAAATTTGACTATGTAAAATTTGTGCCTCGTATTATATGTGGATCCCAAAGTTTTCAGCCAAAAATTTGCACTTTCGGTTTTAGCGGAGGGTGCGCCATCTTGCGAAGGCGTTAGCTGGCTGCTGCTTTTCTCAGCCGGCGCCATTTTGATTGTTTTGACCACGCGAAGAATCTCGGAACGTTCACCGCAAGTCTATCACGATGTCGGGTGCACGAAAACAGTATTCGGCTACAATTAAAAGAAAAGTTATTTTATGTGCCGAGACCATCAGGAATTGCGCCGCAGGATGGCAGTTCGCCGTCACCGAAGGCAACATTCGTGGGTGAAGAATGTTAACAACTGGTGCTTGACTGGAAAAAGTCTGTGTGGTGTCGGCGGCCTGGAGTACTGTTGGGGATTCCCGTCAGTGCTCGTGTTGGACGCCTTTCGTCGCCACCTGGCCGATTCCGTGAATAAGTTGTTGCGGGAACCCCGCACCGAACTCATTGTCATGCCAGGAGGAATGACATTCCTGCTGCAACCGCTAGACGTTTGCATCAACAAGCCTTTCAAAGACAGCATCAGGTCCTGCTACCAAGAGTGGATGAGGTCAGGAGACCCATAAGTGACAGCTACCGAATGGCTGACGCGGGTTTCTCCAGCGGTGCGTTGTGGCTGGATCGCGGATGCGTGGGCCAGCACCCCAGAGGAGCTCGTCAGTCGCTCTTTTAAGAAATGCGGCATCTCGAACGCCCTTGATGGCACTGAGGACCACTTTCTGAGGGAAGACATTTCCGACAAGGCGACTTCAGGAGACAGCGGCAGCGAACCTGACGATGACTGCACGCACGTCGGGAGACAGTGCAAGGGAAAACTGACAATGACTGAACGGTAACTGCAGTGCAAATAAATGTTTTCTGTGCTCTTTACCTCGCATTATATGCGGATGAAAATTTTTTTTCTGATTTTGCTGTCCTCGAATTACAGCTCGTATTATACGCGGGTTCGTATTATACGCGGGTTTTTACGGTAATGTGCCTCTAATTCACCGCACCTTGGATCTAATGCAAACTACAAAAAATTGAAACTTTGAGGTCAAATTCATCCAAGTCAGCAAAAGGCAACGAAAATCTAGAACATCCCGAGTATGGTGTTTCGGAGTTGCCGGAGAGTAAATACATGCAGAAGGCTACTAAACGGACGGAAACTACACATAAAAACGCACAGCAGGCGAACCCCAGATACCTGCAACTAATAGAAAAGATCTATCCTAGTCAGCGTATAATGGCTTCAAAGTCTCGAAGGCCGGCACCTAGGTGGAAAAAGGACCAAAGGCTGCAGCAGACGCCGAAAAGAGAGATAGAAATCATTTACTGCCTAGTCACCGACCTAAGTCCAGGTCCTAAACGATGGAGGCTGAGGTCTCACTGTCTTCATAATAGTCCAGAATGTCCAACCTCCACCGAACACCCCACTTACATCACCACAGATTCGCAATCCACCATCAGAAATTATTTACGCTATACCGCCGGCCCCTTCTCATCTAAACTAGTGACTTACACTCTCAAGAGGCATTATCTATACCTCTTTGTCCTGGTATGGGAACTAGGCCCAGCCAACATGGACGGCAACGCAAGATTAAACACATTTTCCCGAGATCTATCTCCGGGTGCGTCTATGCTCTGGCCAAACTTATACCATCCTCTTTCCATTCGACTCCGCGATTGCGTGACTGGTAGGTTCACTTCACTTTCCTATCGCTTCACCCACCAGGCTTACCCTTCTCCAGACACGCGTCTCACTCGCGCCTAAACCGTTCTTCTCCGCCAGGCTCATACCCACTCCCTCCCATCTCACCACATTTTACGTCGCATACGTAAGTGCTCTGGTACCCCAAACTGCCCTTCTTGCGGTGGATGCCCCTCTATTCTCCACTCCTATCGGGACGGCCACCCGCCTGAATCTTCCCCTCCTCCCTCAGCCGCATCACCTCATGGGAGGGTTGGCTGGCTCCCCCGCCCGGAACAGACATTCGGACCGTCCAGGAGGGTTTCTGTCTTCATGTCCAGAAGATCTCCGAAAAAGGAGAGAAAAAGCCTGTCTACCTGAGTAATGATCCGGCTCGCTTCTCACATTGAATGGATACGTGAGTTGTTGTAGCCGGCTCCTGCACGCGCGCGCTACCTTCTGTTGCAGCGCCAAGACAATGAAGACGACGACGGTGACCAGTTACAGTGGGATGAAAACATATATTTATAGCTTGCCCGTAGTAGACATATATTTACAATATGAATTAATGAGCATGCTGGTCACACTGCGCGCCAAGGCACTCCATACGAGGTGAACCGAGACCTACCCAAGCACAGCTCGTTCGTTCCCTTTCTCTCCGAGCAAGATAACTCGCATGCGTTACAATTCAGCGCACCGCGACCCTGTGCGCGCATGCTGCAAGTTATTTGTAGTGCGGGGAAGCTACACGTGATTGGCCGCAGAGCCAACCTTCCTGAGCATGCCCATACAAAAATATTGTATGGTCGGCTATAGAAAATCCTTTTTATGGTCGTCTTTAGCTATTTGGCCCAATAATCTTTAGACTTCTCTATGGCTGTCTTTAGCGATTCGTATCGCCATTCCTATGCGTGTCTTTAGCTTCTTTTATAACCGTTTCTATTATTATCGACATTCCTATGGGTGTCTTTAGCTTCTTCTACAGCCGGTTCAATGGTTGTTTTTAGCTAATCGTCTCGACATTCCTATGGGTGTCCTTAGCGTCTTCTATAGCTGGTGCTGTAGTTGTCTTTAGCTATTCGTATCGAAATCCCTATGGGTGCCTTTGGCTTCCTCTATAGCCGGTTCTATGGCTGTCTTTAGCTCTTCTTTGGATATCGCTATGGCTATAGAAGAATTTAAAGGCACCCATAGGAATGTCGATAGGAATGGCTAAGGACAGCCATTGAAATGTCTAAAGATAATTGCGCCAAATAGATAAAGACAACCATAAGAAGGTTTTTCAATAGCCGACCATACAATATTTTTGCATGGGCTGCAGCCAGAAGAGAATCACCACTACTTGAAACACAGCGACAGCAGCAGCCGCTGAGAAATTACTAGCAAACTGCCATGCCGGCATACAGCCTTGCCGATCTCTAGAACTTCTCCTGTGGCACTTAGGTTGTGTGCCCAGCTGCATTCTGTAATATATGCTCCGTGAACACTTCAGCGATATAAGGGGAGTGCGAGGTTGCGATTGAAAACACTTCGCCAGTTTTCATTCACAAAAGACTTAAACACAGGCATTCAAGGAAAGCAAAACCAAGGGGTTTATTCATTCCATTCATTACATAAAGGGCTACTATCTACGCTACTTCACCGCCAGTAAGCAGGTGTTCACATACGCCGATCGAAAAACACAGCAGACCCATTCCAACAATCGGGCTCAGGCTTACATTATTTGCTGGACAGCCACACTACGCGGCACATTCCCCGCGAACGCCCACTGAGCCACAAATACCTACAGGTGCTGGGTAGTGCACAGAAAAGAGAGCACTCAGAAGTCGTTCATTACACTCAGTACTCAACGCACACAGCTGCAAGTACGGTGGCTAAAATGGAAATGCACTCTCAATAAAACAATGAAGACGGTCGCACACAATGCAATGATAAAAAAACGTTTTTCCAAGTTCACTCAATTAGTTCCTTGTAAGTTTTCCCAGTTCGCGAAAAAATAATTATTTTTGTCACATCACCGTGGCCAAATCTTCACTTCTGTGTACGTTGCAATGCCCATGTGGTGCAGGGTGAACACCAAAAAAAGTCCTGCATTTCTCGCACTATAGAGTCTCTTCAGTTCGTAAGATCACTCACCCTGGAGTTTTGCGTACGATGAAATTCCTGTCACAGTATCGCAGGTATCCATTTTCGTGAAGTTGATGTTGAATTAATCCTAACACTGTCACCGTAAACACCGAAATTTACGACACTGAAAAGCGACACATTTGCTTGGCGTCACACCATCTACACGAGCACATTGCCGTCGAGTCGGAAATTCCCAGCACCAGGCAACACGTCCCATGGCCGCGCACATGAGCAAGGATGATGATGATGATGATGATTGCTATTGGTCTCCCCTTTGAAGCGGGGTGATGACATGTCATCTTACCAAAAAGGACTAATATAACCATGTTTTACACTCTTGGTTTAATACTAGCGCTGCTCAGGGCAGGCACTAAAGCTTATTAGGCCCGAAATACTTTCTTTTCCCTGTTACAGGTGCTAACTGTCCTAGGCAATATTCCCCTCTCTGCTTTTCGTCCACCAGCATTCTAATCTTCTTTTCGTCCCCTCGACAGCCTTGAAGTTAACTTACTCTCTGATACCCTTAAATCCTAGGGCTTCTGAAAGCCCAATATTCCCTTAATGTAGATTTGGATGGACACCCTCACATTCTAACACTATGTGCCGCATAGTTTCTGTTTCTTTTCCGCAGACCACACATACCCCATCATTTTGTGAATACTTCCTCACAAAACTCTTAGTTCGCAGGCACCTGCTCTAGCCTCAAAAATCAAAGCACTGCCCTGGGAATTATCGTAGAAATTTTCCTTTCTGATGTTCATCTTCTCAGCCCTGTACATCTCTAACGACGTTTTAGCTTCCATCTTTTCCCTCGATTTATTCGTTTCAATCTGCCTTGCCTCTTTTTTGGTTACCTTGGCTGTTTTGGATTCCCCACTGTTCTTTCCGTATTTCATCGTTAGCCTTCTAGTCTTTCTTAACCACTGCGTGTCCACGCTTTTCAAGTATAGGTACCTAAATACCTTAGCTGCCCACCTTCGTTGATCCATTGCCCTCAACCTCATCTCAAAGCATATTTTACTCTGAGCTTCTCTAACTTCAAACGACGCCCAGCCCATATCTCCTTGAACTGCTTCGTTAGTTGTTTTTCCATGCGCGCCTAAGGCCAAACGTCCTACCGTGGCGACGAAATGTGGCTGACTGAGTACATCCAGGTATAAGCAGGTCCATCGCGATAGCAAATAGTGCGGAGATACGTGCCCATCTTTCGATCTTTTTCTAACTTGTTCGCTGGTAATTATTTTTTTTGTAAATGCATGATCGCTTAACGTTTTGTTTTTTTCATCCGAGAAAGTTGTATCAGTTCTCAGTACTCAGGAAAAATTGTCTGTCACTAGCATTGCTGCGCGCAGGAATACTAACACAGCGAGGGCCGCACGGCCGTGTCCTTCGGTACCCATCGCCAAAACCAGTATGCCAAACAAACAACAGAAAATAAAACAGGAAGCAGGGGTGTCCCCTCTACCTTTTCATCGCTTCCCAGAATTTCCTCACCGCGCCTCCTTCGGTCCGGCGTGGGTCGCTCTCCCCCTTTCTCAATGACTAATCTGAAAGTGGGCTCCGCGGTAAGAAAGAATGCGGTTGTTCGCAGCTTCCACCATATTTCTGACAGAGCGTACCGTGGGCCGCGAAAGTTATTTCCCATCTGCTTCGACGCTGTGAGGGCCGTTTTCAGAGAAGCCCGCTTTTTCACTTGACCGCGGCAGCGAATGGCCGCAGAGGAAGAATTCTCCGAAATTATACGTCTTTCGCTCAACGTTCATTTGCAAGCCTTGCCGACGCGCAGAATCCAAAGTTGCAACCTGAATTTGAGCTTTAAACAGTAGCTTCCTTTAATTGTACTTTTCCCGCATTGTTGGTATAATAAGTACCTAACCTTATTGAACAAATACGTTCATATAACCGGCCGATCAACCTCATCATCGTTATCCAATCTGTGTTGTAGATGTAGCTCATGAGTATATAAATTTCGCGTCATAAGTCATATTGAAACCAGCAGAATAGGATTTATTGGTTGCTCGAAATATACCTTTATAGGCTAACGCTTTTCGATTAGCGGCTGGAGACTTGGAGCCTCATGTTACTATGTAGTTAGCTAAAGAAGCCTTTATGGATGCAGGCTTGCAAGTTCAGCGCCAAACGCCTTCTTAATGCCGCAAAATGTTGCTGAATTATCACACCACTAAAGGTTTACAGTTATATATTGTACTGTACCCAGCCGCAGAAGCTTTTATGGCTGCCTCTCTTTAGATTTTAAGCAAATTCTCTACAATAGCTGGCAGAAGACAGCCGTATGGTTCCAAGTTTTGTAGACTTGGAGCTAAACAACGGCCCATAGCCAGCCAAATGAGCTTTTAGGGCTTTCTCTCTACACCTTTAGGACGAACTCTTTTCAATAGCTGGCAAAAGACAGCTGAAGGGTTTCAAGTCTGCAGACTTAGAGCGAAAGAACGGCCTATAGCCAGCCGAATGAGCTTTTATGGCTTTCTTTCTATAGCTTTAGGACGAACTCTTTTCAATAGCTGGCAAAAGACAGCTGAATGGTTTTGAGTCTGTAGAGTTAGAGCTAAACAACAGCCCATAGCCAGCCAAAAGGGCTTTTCCGGCTGTCTCTCTTTTGCTTGAGGACATATTTTTTCCAATAGCTGGCAAAAGACAGCTGAATGGTTTCAAATCTGTAGACGTAAAGCTAAACAATGGTCTATAGCCAGCCAAAAGAGCTTTGCCGCGGCTGGTCTATAGAACTAAAGCCATACATATTTATTTAGCTGGCTACAGTAACCTGAATAGCTGTGAGTCTATAGACTAAACACACTAGGATGTTCTATAATCGTCTAAAAAGAATCGTATGGTTTACAGTCTTTAGTGCAGGATCTATAAAAACTTTAATACCTGGCTATAGCCTAATTTATGCCTTTTTATGGGTGACCATAGAGACCCATAGGCGGCCATAGCTCACCATACATTTTTCAATAAGCGCCCATAAGGCATTTTTGTATGGGTGCTACGACAAGCCGGAGTGTTACTGCCACGCGGGCGCTTGCGGCGGTGACTGATGCCCACGGCAGTTGCAAAATACAAAGCAAACTGAGACATATAGAGGCATGCATCTGCTGGCGGACGAAGCTCGCCGAGATTTCCTTTCCCCCTTCTCAGACTCAACGTGCACCGGCCTTTGCGAGAAGAAATGTGTGTTCGTGTGTCTGGACTGTTCTAGCCGTGTGCAAAGCTGTTCGACCATTGGCACCTCGGGTTCTAAAAACGCGTTTTCTTCATGCCCAATTCCATTCGGTCAGCAGAATCGGATCTTGCTCTTGCTCTGCTCGAGTCATGCTGTAAGCTCACCCGGAAGGATGCTGTGTCTACATTGCCGCTGTTCATCTCTCTCCATGCAGTAAACCAGTTAAGTTTGCCTTCCGCTCTTTGTTGTCAACACCAACCTTCTGTTCGCCGCTCGTACACCACGCTACCACTACATGATGGAGGCGACAGACCTCGGTCCGGTGATGCCTTCGCCAATGTAACGCATGCCATTCAATTTCCTCCTTCTCCGAGCTCCCGTCGCGCAATGCACATGACACTGTTCAGGCCTGTTGCGTTTTGTTGCGCTGGACATTGGGACCATAATCAGAATGAAGGAGAGGACGTTGCCAGGGCCTACAGAGAGGAAGGGAAGGAAGACGAGGAACGTTCGGGCGCCATGTTAATAGCATAAAGCAATTGAGTCTGATGTAAACAGAGATTATCTTTCTTTACGGCAGCTTCGAACTCCTTTCTTCAACAAATACAGTGGAAGGCGCTGAACATCTTACGGCACCGGGAAACACGGGAAGGGAGACATCGGAGCTACCAAGCTGGCGGAATAGGTACCAAAGTGAAAGCGGCGGCGTCGGTGTCCATAAGGACACCAACGATGCGGACGGTGGACGGCGATAACTGGCAGAGCCACGGTGGTGCTGCCCAAAGCCGACCCACGGGATGAACAAACGAGACCACGACGACTATGCATCATAACCTCTCACGATTGCCCTCGGTGGGTCCAGACAGTGATTCCGTGAACGTTGAGATGGGTCTCTCAGCTCATCACACAACGACAGAGACACAACCTCGACACCATGAACGAAGTTTCATTCGGTCTGGGAGGCTGCTTCAAGAACTAAAGGCAAAAAGGGACAAAGAAAAGATAATCGCTCAAGAACTGTGCAGCAACAGAAAAGAGACATTAGGCTTGAACGTAAACACCAGTGATATATGCGTTATGTTGAGTTTTATGCGCCAGTTCCGAAAAACGGAAGTTTCGCCGAGGATATTAAATGCAAAAATTGAACCGTTTATAGACGTGGACTACTTTGAGGAGGCATTCACTACCTACATTGGATATGAAGACCAGTTGACTGGCATTATGAGGCGATTGTATCATCGTTTAAAAGACGACAAAGCTGGCACCACTGAACAATACAAGATTATGAAGACAATGTATGGTCCGGCCAACTTCAGAGAGTTTTTTGCGCTAAGACGTGCTACCAACCACGCGATTGTGAATACGTTGTTGAAGGAGTTCACTCGCCAGAAACTTCTCTCCCATTACATTTTCTATCGGAAGCAAAAGGGGGGACTATGCCAGATTCCCGTGATACACTGGACATCCAAACTGAAGATGCCTTGCTTTCAAGTTCACCTTAAGAGTCCTCGGAAATGAACGGAAGCAACATAGTCTGCTCATCAATCCCGGAAAAATCTTTACAAGCATCATATAGCAAATGTCCAGTGCATGTAAATACAAGTGATTGTCCTGCGGAAGTAGAACGGAAAGATGGGACATTTATAGTGAACGGCCGAAGAATCTCCAAAGATCCAGAGACTGCCATGCCCTTAATGGACGTCGCAGGTTGATGGAAAGATATCGCAGCGGGCGTTGTTCTGAAAGCAATAATGCATCACACGTGGAGAGCAGGATTGCTAAATCACTAAGCTCGAGGAAGGAGTTTAAGGCGCTAGAGAACTCTTTTCAGGCTGCTGAAGAATTTGAATCAGAATTTAAGACCACGGGAGATGGGCTGAGAATTTCATCCTGGATACGTCGACGGCAGCGGTACTGTCAGCGTGTGCCCAAAAAACGGGCCATATTGCCAGCCTGCCCATATGGCTGACTCAACAGTATCGACAGGAACGGATTGGCGACAGAACCTGTACAGTGTATTAATGCCCTGATTCCCTGACGGACCAACGCTCAGAGGTCCTGTGAATTACGGTATTCAAGAAAGGTTGGTTAACTTCGTTTTTTCTGAGGGGCTGGGAGGATATTGCATTTTGTTGCGCTGGACATTGGGGCAATAATCAGAATGAAGAAGAGGACGGTGCTGCGGCCCATAGAGTGGAAGAGAAAGAAGACGAGGAACTTTCAGACGCCACGTTAGTGGTATAAAACAATTCAGTGTGATGTAAATAGATATTTTCTTTCTTTACGGTGGTCTCAGACTCCTTTCTTCATCAAGGCCTATTGCCCAATGAAAACATCTCGAGCTCTATCTATGCTTCCACGCCACGGTGGCACAACCTTGGTCTATATGTACCAACTCGGCTGCGCTGGCACAACCCCTGCCCTTACTCCCGGAGGGAATGCGTTGCGGCCACCGCATCAAATGACATGCCCGGGTAACACGCTGTCTTCAGCTCGAACGCGGTCGTGGCCATGTTTTCCTCTGACATCTCGCAACACGATAGGAAAGAAAGGAAGGGGTATTTTGCAATCGCAAGGCCACCACCCTGATACCTGTTTCTCTGTATATAACGCCGTTAACGCGGCCGGACAGCGTCTGACCCTTAGAACCTGCCTCACCACCTAGATGAAAACCAGAATAAATTACAAGTTTACCTCGAATGAGTCATCAGACGCTGATGACTCATCGAATGAGTCGTCAAACTCGGACACTGCCTGTGACACTGCCACACAAGTGCACACTGCTGAGTTACCTCGGCTCTAGCTTCACATCAGCGGGAATAAGTCGAGCCCTAAAAAACTGGCTGACGTTTAACATTTTAAGCCCAGTTATCGCGAGTGAAAGCAAAGGCTATGCGCACAGTGTTTTGTGGAACATTGCCTTTGCTCGAGACTTCCTAGCCTGCTGTCTAGCTACATCTACTGGGTCATTGGATTCATCCTGTCGCTTGCGTTGAAGCGCGCGCACAGACAGCCCAGACGGCGCCAGTGATGGTGAGACTGAGGGACCAAGCGCCGGTGAAACAACTGTTAAACCGTTGCCTAGCCACGTGGTTTGCTTGCGCAGAAGCGCACGCAGAGACGGCGCTGAGGGATCACGCTCCTTATTGCTTCGAGCCAGCGAAGCGATAAGAAAGGAAGGGGCAGCTTGCCCGCCGGGAACTGAAGGTCACGTGCGACGAGATGAATGACCTCGGAAGATGTTGCGTAGTGGAGCTTTCGCTCTAAAAACGTATTGATAAGGCTTCTCTTTGCCATAGGTACCGCATGGTTTTATTAAGAAACACCGATGCTGCGATAAAGCAGAACTGAATTGATGACCAGAAGTCTTTGGTATTATTTGATATTACAGAATGGTAAATTCAAGTTTTGCAGGTTAAAACGATGAAGCTACACCGTGGCGATGAGGTGCGCCGTAGTGGAGAGCCAAACGTTAATTTAAACCACATGAAAATCATTAACGTGCACTGAAAAATCGAAATACCGTTGTATTGGTTTTTCACCTCCATCAGCAACAAGAAAATAGTCCGCCACGCGGAGCGGATGAAATGCTTCCTAACCGAGTCGTCTGGTTTGTCCTCTACGGGTTAAGCAGCTCGTACAGGATCTCATGTTCGTAGTTTTTCACGAAACAGTTCAGCTATACAGAGTTACTTTTGTGAACGAAGAACATCATCTCTCCAGTTTAGTCATGTACCTTCGTGGTCATTCCCATAGCTTTTGTTAACTACACAGCTAACACCACTTTTTTTAAGCTCATAGGGAATAGTTTCCTGTCAATAGCAGTAAAGCAAACTCATGGGAAACACCGAGTCATTTTTAAAGCAAAGCTGTATACCACTACCCCCCACGGTTTCATCACCGTGAGCAAAAACGCCAAGGCCAAAAGGCCTAAGACTCCGAGCGCATGCGTCAGGCTAGGCAGGACACAGCATTTGCCGCACCTTTGTGAAAACTTCTGCGGCTGAAATGCTGTTATACGCGTTATCTTTGATTCGCATTCGGAACGACGTCAATCGCGCGCGGCCGCAGAGCAGGGAGGACAAGCTAAGCCCATCAGAGTTGACCAACTAAAACGCATAAACAACAACATGGCTGCGCCCATGAACCGTCGCAGTGCAAACAAATGTCAAGTAATGCGAACTGGCCAATGATCATTGCGGCAGCACGGAACAGTAGGAGAAAAGAGTGCGGGTACTCTGTACCCTTATCTAGAGACGCCAACCAAGCACAAGCGACAAGTCCGCCAAGACGACGAGAAACTTTTCGTACTCTCCTCCATCACTATTTGTAGTGGTTTACAACAGCTTTGATGGACATTCACTTTCGTCGCAGGGCGGGACTGCGACCAATTTTTTTAGGCTTTGACTCTTCCTTCATGGTTGCTGCAATGAAGAAAACACGCAGTTTGCTGTACAACCTCGTTCGTGCGCAAAAGACAGGTGAACTTCACTATCTTAAACAAAATGTTCTAGTGCTGTCGGAAAGGATTGTGAGGTTTCTTCAAAATACAGTTAAACATCCTCCCCAAACAAAAACACCGCCGATTACTTTCATTTTTGAGCGACGTTACTGCAAGTGAGTGAGGGGTGTGAGAGTTCCAAATAGACGAGGTTCCATCTATTGTGTGCTAGTATAGTTAAAACCAGTTGAATAGATGCATTTTTCATGTTTTAGCATGCCAGAATACGCAATTGGTGCAAAAAAGCGAAACGTAATTTTTATTTATTTCCGAACAACCCATAAATATAGACTGGCCTCTGTGATGAAAATAAACGTCGATAACCGTCCTGTCTCACGAAAATATCTTGCTTAATTTTTACCCCTGCAGGTAACAAATGCTGCAGCCACGCACCGGGAATACTACGTGTAAAAACTTTTAAGTGCAACGCACTTCTTAAGCGACCCTGAACCTGCGTCCACCGGCGATGTCCGCGCACGTGGAGATGGGCGCGCGCAGCCTGGCCGCTGACATGGCACATACCCACGTGGGGGATTGGCCAGGAATCTCCTCGTCTTCCTTGGCAACGGGGGGAGATGGGCGCGCGCTGCCTGGCCGCTGACATGGCACATACCCACGTGGGGGATTGGCCAAGAATCGGGCGTGAGAAGGGCTAATGCACCTGCTTAAAGGAGTACTGACACGAAATTTCAAAGCTGAGATCCGCTCTAGCAATCAAGTGCAACGACAACACAAATAGGTGTCTGTGAATAAATGCATCTTTCTTTCTTTGTAGTTGTGTGTGTGTGTGTGATCTCTCTTTCGCGAACATTACCGAACCGCGCAAATTCAACTCGTGCATTCGCACTTTCACATTCTTCCCCTCGGGGAAATGCGGGGAATTTTTCCGAGGTAAATTCATTGTTTTAAGCTTCCTTACGAAAACCATGGCGCTGCAGAAACCGTCAAAATTTGAAAGCATCATTCTATTTGCGACCGCTTCGACTACGGAAAGAACGAGGTAATGCCACAAAAACATCAATGTAAAAACTTCACTGTTTTTTAATAGAGCTAATCTTAATGAGATTCGGCTTCTGAATGTCTTTCCAATATTCCGTGGGCAATATTTATTTTTCCCTTCGCGGCATTTTTATTGTGAAGGTGCGTACACGATGAAGTCACTGCGTACCTTGCAGGGACTTAATTGTGTCCGGCGTCCGTAGAGAAAAGTAGACAGATTTCGCTTGACGGCGAACTCAACTTTGTCGCTAATGGTTTGTATACACTCTCAATGTAATTTCCGAAGTTTAAACTGAGGGAAGGGGGGGGGGTGTTTACGCGCCGACGCTACACCTGGGGTATGGGGCACGCCGTAGTGGAGGGCTCCGGATTGATTTTGACCACCTGGCGATGATATTTAACGTACGCCCAAATGTGGAAACCTTGGTGTTTTCGCTTTTCGCCTCCTCCAGAAAAACAACCGCCGCTGCCTGGATCGCACCGGCGTCCTTGGGCTCAGCAGCACTACTTTATAACCTCCATTCAATGTAGATATCTTAAAAGAAAAGCTCAAGGTTAGATTGGCAGCCAAGATGATCCTGTCATTGCGCCGAGGTCATATACTTGTCATGATTGGTTAGTTCAGAGCGGAGTTGTAAACAATTAGTAATTCCCGTAGGGAGTCAGCACATGGGCTCCTGCGGGAGCGGTATTCGGTTACAGATGACGGCTGTAACTGGGGTTTTATTAAAACTCAGCTGAAATAAGTTGCATGATCATAACAACTGGGATTAGCGCTTTAAAGAACAGGACAGACGTAACAAAAAACGGAGAGGACTGGCGCCAGTCCTGTCCATTTTTGCTTACGTGTGTCCTGTTCTTTAAAGCGCTAATCCCAGTTGTTATGATCATGAATCAACTAGCCCAGCAGCAAGTTTTATTAAGTTACATGATGTCGGCATTCTCGAAAAACTGAACAACCTGGCGAAGTTTAATCTAAGCACGCATTGTGATAACCATCAGTGGCAGTTTTATGCAAATAATATAGAGCCACCGTTCCTAAGCCCTGCGAGTACTATCACCCGGCCACAGTGAATCCAACAGCCCCAAGTGCGTCTGCAATGGCGTTCTACGAGTTCTATTAAGGCAATTAACTGACAAGTATGCTCAATCGCAAATTACAAGCAGTCGTGTTCTGGTTCTGGCACTTCTTGTACTGCGTCCCTATGTTTTTTGTGTCGTGCAGCCGTTTGGCATCGCTGTCTAACTGCGCTCACATCCTGGATTGAGGCCAATTTCCCAATGCTTCGACACGCATATGTAGACTCAATTAAGAAAGCCACATGCTTGTCTGCAATGCCAGGTGTCTCACACTTTCGCCACATACGAAAATGCCTAGTATAAAATATGTCCTAGGGCCTCCATACTTTGATATCAGTACCCGTACTGCGTCGTTGATAAAAGGTCTCCGCAATGCACTTGTGTACAGTCGTGACTCCGAATTCACAGGGGCTTGGTGTACAGCAGAGTCTTATGGAGGTATTGCTAAAAGGCAGTAGGGCCGTCAAGCTTTCATATCAGGCTTCTTGTGTTGCCAAAGGTTTGTGTATAGCAGTGACGCCGACTTACAGGGTTGCGGTGTATATCAAAACGGCGAAAGCCTTGATTCCGCGATCCAACTTAAGAATTTCTCCAATGGTTTGTTCACAAGAAGCACCACGGCCAACTTTATATACAAACAACACATTGGCGCCTGTTAACATGACTCTGAGTGTCGCCCTTCAAATGGTGCAACGTCGAAGGCTTGCAAGCGCACGCACCTTCCCCGCATGGAGCAGCCGCGGAGCAGGTAGCAGCTGCGGACAGCAAGCGGCAAAGTAAGCAGCACCTGTGTAGAGCCTAGCTCTTCCCTTTGGGCATTTTTAAGCCCATTCTTATATGCTGTCGAGCGACGATTAAACATATCCCATAGAGCAGAAGGGTCAGTGTGCGTACGCATCCTAGAACGCACGCGTCGGTTCCCGTGTGCTCGGAAAGGGGGCGTAGCAGCGGCTCTCGACCACTGCTCTCGTGATCCGCTTACTTCTGACTGGAGCGCACACGCTGTCGCATTAATACCGCTTGTACGAGCACATATCCTGCCAATTTTTTGGGCGAATGTATTGAGCCGCCATATAAACAGTGCAAAACGTATATAGAAAATCTTATTTTACTGAAAAGTTTTCACTCCAACTCGCCTCCACTTCCAGAGCTGCCCGCTTACCTGTTTAGGTTTGGCGAGCAAACATTGAATAAAACGTCCGCATTTCCGAAGCCTGGCCAATCAGTTCCCGGTATTTATGTATGTGCAAACTGCTTAAATATTTATGGCGTTAAAATGCAGGGTCGATATAGCGCCGTCTATATGGAATTTCAGCACCATGCTTTAACGCGGCGGCCTTTGATCCCCGTGAAATTGACTGACCCTAGTGCTGCACTGCGTGGGCGCCCGCGCGCCTTTTCAACCTGCTGATGTATTAGATGTCCGCATGCCTGGAGTCACAGTTGGCTGGCAGTGAGAAAAGGCGACTGCATTTGGCGAGGCGTTCCAAAACGATACGCCATCGAGACAATGAGCCTACCGCAATATCAATATAGGAAACTGTCGGCTGTTGTCTCGGTGATTTCTTGAGAATCACATGTGTTGTATACAGCGCGGACTTTCTTAGTATAGGCAGGAAGAGACCTGCCGCTAGCATTAACGCCACTTACTCGAGGCCCTCCGTGTCACAGGGGGAATACTGGGAAAAATAAAGATTTGCATCAGCACCACCATCGGCTCGCTCAGCTTCTAACGCTCTAGTGAGTATAAAAAAGTTAAAGGCAGCGAAAATCTCGAGAAGAAATATTTATATATAAAGCTAAGAAAAAAAAAACACTGCTGCAATGACAAAGTGTAGTGATGAGGCCTACTTTCTACAGTTTTATTTTTTTATATAAGAGATTGATTTGATTGATTGATTGTGGGGTTTAACGCGCCGACGCAACGCAGGCGATGAGGCGCGCCGTAGTGGAGGGCTCCGGATTAATTTTGACCACCTGGGGATCTTTATCGTGCGCCGAAATCTCGTACACACGGGCGTTTTTGCTTTTCGCCTCCATCAGAAAAGCGGCCGCCGCGGCCGGGAATCGAACCCGCGACCTCGTGCTCAGCAGCGCAACGCCTTAGCCACTGAGCCACCGCGGCGGGTTTTTATATAAGAGAGCTGTGCAAGAAAATTCTTCGTCAGCGATACGTCTGTTATTCTAACTGGCCAAACCAGTTGTTACAAAATATCTGAACATTAAAATCCCCAACAAGAACTTTAATAAATTACAACATCATATTTTCAATAAATGTTCTTTTAAATTAAGAAATGAGGAGAATATTATATAATAGTTGTGTACATACCAAAAAACCCCGCCCCATGCAGTTCGTCTGTTCCTTCTGTTTTTTTTTTATTTATACATGGATTGGGCTCTTCCATTTACAGTCTCGGACTCACCGCGGATACTGCGCGGAAGGTCCGATGGATTCCCCGAAGCCACAGGGATGCATGGGAAAATCGAATGCCGGACTGCTTCTCGGGGAGTCCGCAGAAGAAAACCTCGGAAAGCAAAGGGGAGGATGTGGTAGGTCATTGAACCAGATAAGGAATGTGTACAGACCGAAAAAAAGTGGAGAAAAAATGCCCGCCGGGTGGGATCTGAACCCACGACGTCCAGAATACGCGTCTGGAGCGATGACCACTACGCTACCGGCGGGGCTATTTTCCCCTCCACTTTCTCGGGTATTTATGTTAAGGTGTTTTTGTTTGTTCAGTGGCCAAATTACACAATAAACAAGGTGAATAAAGGTTCGCTATTCATATAGCTGGCAATTTCGTCGTCGGTAGCGCGGTACCATGAGATTGTGCTTCGTATGAGCTTCATTCGGGTACGCCGTTCGCAAGCCGCTAGTCTCATCGTCTATAAACGATAAAGCACAAAACAAACAAATAAAACATTACGCGCAAGTGTTTATCAGGACGCGAGGAACACTTGCGACAAAGCCCTCGCAATCGTCACGTTAGGCCCCAAATGTGCCATCGGGAAGAAAAGAATGCTACAAAGGCGTCGTTATGCGGTGCTTGAGTGACCATTGCAGCACCGCTGCAGGATGCGAGAAAATGGGCGTGCCTGCGAGTAAAACAGGACGCGCATGTGCGCCGCGCCGGTATCGACAACAGGCGCCGGGCCTCCAGAGCGCGCATCGCCGGCTTTTGCCACGCGCTCGCGTGGTCTGCAAAATTAAGTCCCCGACTGTTACAACTTGGCCGTTAAAACAATGTTACACTGCTTTGATGGTGTCTTTTAGCCTGGTAGTATGGTTGATTTTGTGATGCACGCTGTCAATACACGTAATAGTACTTCACATTTGTGAAGCTGGACTGAAGCTATTCTGAATTGTTGCAATAATGTACCTGTGAAAAGTTCAATCAAGACGCAACTAAAAAGCATGTGGCTGGAAAGAAGGCCTGGTTGTTATTGTTTGTGGGGTTTATCGCGTCGACGCTACATAGCCGATAACGTGCGCCGTAGAGGAGGGATCCGGATTAATTTTGACCACCTGGGGATCTTTAACGTGCGTTGAAATCTCGAACAAACGGTATTTTTCGCTTTCCGCCTCCATGAGAAAAGCGGCTGCCCACGAACCAGCGAATTTGATCTCAGCAGCACAAAGCCATAGCCACTGAGCCACCGCGGCAGGTGGCAAGAATGCCTTGGCCATCATGTCTCAAGCCTTAGCAGATTATGTTTGTCCACCCTGCGGCACGTGCTTGCTGGACAACAGAGCCGCTGTGAGAGCGGACCGTTACCAGGACGCACGCACACACACATACACCCACCCGCCCACCCCCCCCCTCCCCCACACACACACACACACACACAGACACACACACGCAAACACGCACACACACATACAAACACACGCGCGCGCTTACGCACACACGTACACGCACACACGTGCACGCACACGCACACACACACGCACACGCATACGCACACACACACAAACGCACATGCCCCCACGCACGCATACACATATGCACATGCACACACACATACACGCGCACAAACACACGCGCGTACGCACACGCACGCGCGTGTTGACGCAGACGCACATAAACAAGCACACGCACACACACACGCACGCACACACACACGCACACACACACATCCGCACGCAGACACAGACACACACACGCAAACGCGCACGCACACACGCGCACATACCCACACACGCACATACACACACACGCACACGCACACTCAAGCACACACACGATACACACAGACACACGCGCGCACTCGCCACACGCACACACGCCCACACACACACACGCACCCCCACGTGCGCGCGCACACACACGCATACACACGCACACGAAGGCACACGCATACACACGCATACACACGCATGCGCACACGCAAGCACAAGCACACGCCCACGCACGCAAAAACATACACACACACGCACACGCAGACGCACACGCACGCACAGACACACACGCACACGCACACAGACACACACGCGCACAGGCACACACGCGCGCGCAAACCCCCCTCACACGTAAACACACACACGCACACGCACACACACATACACGCACACGTCCATGCACGCACACGCACATGCACACACGCAGGCACACACACGCACACACACACGCACGCACACACATACACACGCACACGCACGCGCGTGAGCACACGCGCACGCAAGCGCGCGCACACGCAGACGCACACAGACAAGCCCACGCACACGCGCACACACACGCAAACACGCACACACACGCAAACACACACGCACACCCGCCCACGCACACACACACGTGCATACGCGCACGCACACGCAAACGGACACACACGCGCGCACACGCACACACAAACACACGCGTACACACGCACACGCACACACGGGTACACGCACACGCACGCGCACACGAACATTGATTGATTGATTGTAGGGTTTAACGCGCCGACGCAACGCAGGCGATGAGGCGCGCCGTAGTGGAGGGATCCGGATTAATTTTGGCCACCTGGGGATCTTTAACGTGCGCCGAAATCTCGTACACACGGGCGTTTTTGCTTTTCGCGCGCACACGAACACACACACACACGCACACACACGCACAGACACACACGCACACGCGAACGCGCACACGCACAGACACACACGTGCACACGCACACAAACACACACACGCGCACACGCACACACACATACACGCACACGCACGCACAGATACACACGCACACGCGCACACGCACACACACAGACACACACGCGCATACGCACACACACACGCACACGCACACCACACGCGCAGGCACGCACGCACACGCACACGAACACGTACACGTACACGCACACGCAAACACCCAAAGAAACAACTGAAGCGTGCCAATGTATTAGTCAGAAACAGGGATTGCGTTGTTTGCCTAAAACCTCACTGGAACTAGTTAACTGTTTATCCTTCTTCCTTTTTGCCACATGGTAATTAAACGCTTCTCCAGACTATCTGTCTAAATCTCTGGTTCAGATTTATGTTTCCAGCCCTGCGTGAGCGGAGCCTGCCGAGAAAAGTCTGAAGGCGGTTAGGAAGCACTTGCTCAAAAGCTTGGTGACATGCAGCGAAAATAAAGAGAACTACATGAAAGAACGTCAGAAATTTTATTTTGCTAGTTTCGGTCTGAAGCACGTACATTGATGGCCGACCTTTAAACCATTGCAGGGCTTCACAGTATGTGATTTGCAAGCCAGGACATGCAGACAGGCAGTCAAACTGGCCCACCAACAGACCCGTAAACCTAAACCTATAGATACAGATGATGATGGTTGGGTTTTTTTTTTTATGGTGGAAGGCCGACTAAGGGCAAAGAGCGCCAGAGAAAAGTTTATTTAATGAAGTGAAGTGGTTACCACAAAAAGGTAGGTAAAAAAAACGTGTCAACCGAACATAGTAAAATCAGTTAAAGATAATGGTGATCGCTGGTGTATAGGGCCAGATTTGATTATGCGTGATAGGAAATGAGGTTTAAAAACTTAACGTCTGACAAGTAATCAAACACACGTTTCACAGAAACACTGGCATCGTCACCTAGAAACAGCGATGGATGTAGTGGGATATGTTGTCTGTAGAGTTCTCTGAAGTGTTTGTGTCGTGTTGTGTGAAGTGCCTTGCATGTGATTAGTATGTGCACTACGGATAGGGCCTCTCCGCACCTGCTGCACAGAGGTCTTGGAGATGCTGTGAGAAGGTGCGAGTGCGTTGCATGTGTGTGCCCTATCCGTAATCTGGCCAAGGCGACTTCAGAGCATCTATTGCGTGTGTCGGTGGTGTATGGTCCCAAGTGAGGTTTTATTACGTGTAACTTGTTGTCTGTTTGTTCACTCCAGTGTGTTTGCCATGTTTTGCGAAGTTGTTGTCTGATGCGTGGTTTCACGTCGGTGTAGGGTAATGTGGTTATGTCTACTGTATTCAAAAACCTATAGATACACCGACACACCGAAAAACCTATTGCCACTCCAACAGGCCAATAATCCAATAGCACCACCAACAAACCAACACGCTTACAGACGCACACCCCACGTGCCAGTAAGACGACATTCCGACGTGCCGGAATTTTGTACCGCTTATCGTTCAGCAGCCTCATGGTCTGTTGGAATTTTGGGTGATTAGCAAGTTAAAATTGCACTGCTATCATGACATAATAATCGAAAATGAAAATGTTATACACGCGAGGGGCGATTCACCACTCTTTCCCCCAGAAATTATGGTCACCTTCGCAATAACGATGACCGAAAACATTGTTACGGTTACCTTGCTCTTCTGTGGTTCAATGAACGACACTCGCGGGTGTGGAAAAACAAAAAAAAAAAGCCCCCCGCTTTTTTTCCACATGTGCGACTGTCGTTCATTGAACCATTTTTCATTCAACTACTGTCCATGTTCACTGAACCATTCCAACGACAGTCGCACGTGTGGAAAAAAAGCCCCGGGGCTTTTTTCCCACTTGTGGGACTGTCGTCCATTGAATCATTTTCCAGCAGTACGGTACAGCAACCGCCGCTGTACCGCACTGCTTTTGTACTCCTAAATATGTGCCATATTCAATGTTATCAAAACGTGCACCAGCCTTGCAGTATTGGGATTAAAAAAATAGTACAAACATTAAAACCACCCTTTTTATCTAAACCGGTCATATTAGTCAAAATTAGATTACAAAATTCATAGGTCAATTAAAAAAAAAAAGACCAGGCAAAAATCACCGCGATTATAAACCATGCAAAATAATATGCGTCTCCTAAAAAAAAATCGCGCCAATCCACCCCGTGAATGTGTTTGGAAAGCAAAGCTGTAAGCGGCACCCATAACGATTACTCATGCGACGTCACTTAAAATCACTCACATCGCTCTACAAATAGGAAAACCAGAGAGAAGTGAAATGCACTTAACCACACCATTTATTACTTCAAAGAGATATTCTTGGTAAGGTTACATCAATGCATGATGCTTGAACGGTGTTTGGTTGAGTTGTATTGGTGTAGCAAGAGTGGAAACATTTTTTATAAAATCTAAGTAAGCTCCTACCCGGTGCTAGACGATCTGACTTCTCCATCTCTGCGCCGCGGACGGAGGCGACGAGACTTGCGGCTGAGAAGGAGGAGGAAGAAATACTTCTGTTCAGATTTCTGAACGGCCCAGGAGTGCAGCCTTGGGGAGTGGTTCCTTCTTCTGTGGGGCCCATATGCAGTACGCGCGGCCTGTGTTCTGTCCACCCACTGAAGCTGGGTAGGTAGAGCGGGCCTGAACAGCAGCATCTCCCATTTCTCTTGTTGGGTAGTTGACGGAAAGAGAGGAGGGTGCTCAGGGCTAAAGTCGCACACCCCGATTACGGGGCGGAGTATTTCTACTTCGGAGAAAAATTTACATTCAGCGTCGTAGTGATTCGGATGCATTACGTGAAGACGCGTAGGCTGTGGGAAGGAGCCCGGATTGTATGAGCCGTAGGGTAGTTTGTTGTTCTCTGGAAAGGTCAGGGTAAGGCGAAGGTACGGTCTGTCTCAGAAGGCGATAATGCTGGATTATCTCCCTGGACATGACAAGCGGGTGACTGTCCTCGTGCAGCTCCATAGCACGGGAGGTAAAAGCGCAGGCTTGTTGGGTGGGCGTATTTGTTGCCCTCCATTGAAGCGTGAGGCGGTGTCCAGATGAGCTGAATGGAACCGTTTGGGGAGTGGTTTTTTAGCACGCACAGTGCAGGTCAGGACACCCAACCCGACTGGTAATTCCAGTAGGCTTGCAGGGAATCGGTGCCTACCCTCCGAACCCCTGGTTGAGTGAGAGCCAAGGTGATGGCTGCCTCTTCTGCTGCCGTCATTTGTTGGGTCCTAAGCGAGGTACACACAATGAGGTTGGTTCTGGAGGTAGCCACGATGATGGCGTGTTGCTGCCCTCGATGTTAGGAGAAGTCTGTGTAGATAACTGTATGAGCCCCATCGAGGGTGGTGTTTAGCGCTTGAGCCCGTGCTTTTCGTTGACCCTGGTCATGTGAGGGGTTCATATTTCTAAGCAAAGGGAGCATCTTTAGTTTTAGTCGCCAAGAGTCTGGGAGTACGTCAAGCGGCGTGACATTCTGGGCTGCCCAGCCAATCTGGTGAAGCATGCGGTTACCCACCGCAGTTCTGAGTCGGACCTTCTGGTTAGAAAGATGGCCTTCTATCAGCTCTTCCACCGTGTTTTGGAGCTCATGCTAAGCAGCCTCAATGTGGACGCATTCATGAGAAGACCAATGGCCTGCTCAACCGCCTTTCTAATCATTATATAAAGCATCTCTATGTCTTCCTTGTCGAGAAGAAGATAGGGGTTTGTCGTAAGTAACACTCGAGACGACAAAAGCTTCAATTAATTGAAAGGTACCGGATTCTTTTAGTCCTCGCTTCTTGGTGGCAACTCGCCTGATCATGTGTATGATTAGATTAATGCTGTTTTTGAGGCGCTTCAGGGAGACGCACTCTTGGTGTTGGCCTGGAAATGTAGGCCCAGGATCTTGATGCTGGGGTTTGGAGTGATGGCCTGGTCATCAAGGAGTATTTGAATGTATTCCTTGATTTGGCGTGAGGGCGGACGACAAGGAGCTGTGATTTTTTACGTGAACACTGGAGGCCACAGGCTTTAGCACATTGGCGTACTAGAAGAGAGATGCCATGGATTGGTGTGAGCTTCCTTTAATTTTTGTAACTCTTAGTACATGAGCAAGGTGCGCACAGGGCGGCTAGACGGGCGTGAGTGGTCTTGTGACGCTTTCACATGGCATTCAGCGAGAAGGCAGGGGGTAAACCCGTAGATGTGCTTGGTGAGTACACCATTTGTCTTCCCGTGTTCATGTGGGCTCGTAGCTAAATCGGTAAGACAACGGGCTCTCGCTTTGTTACTCTATTAGTTGCAGGTTCGATTCCCGGCGGTGCCAGTAAATTCTTTTATTTGTTCGCTGGAGTTTTCTGGTGACACCAACGGTCGCGAAAGAACCCTTGGGGGGTAGAGGTAGAAAGCTTTGCTTTAATAAGAATCCGTCCACTTCTTAAAAAATCAGAAATGGTGGTACACAGAAGTAATGCACCGTCATATGAACGTCATCATAAGAAAAACGCAGAATGATGATCCCGTAAGCAGTCGCCACTCACGTGCGCCGCACATGCAAAAACAGTTCTGTAGGATAAAAGCCACTTACCACATGGTTAAAAAAATATTTTACGTTAGCGGAAACCTGAAGGTGATTTTAGAATGAAATATACAGCCATATTTTCACATAGTATTATTTGCCGAGGATACGCGAGAACTTCGCCGACATTTTCACGCTTCGACCATGCCGAGGCTACAACTTTTGCGCACAAAAGACGAGGACTAAACGGAGACACCAAGACCAGCGCAGACTAACAACTGAAATTTTATTCATCACTCAACACATATATACCCTCTTTGACATCACCCGCGCATGCTCAAATGTGTACGCATCTCTTCGTACGCACAAACACAAGATAAAACACACTGTAACATTTGCATTATCTCATGTCATCCAACAACTTAATTTCCGTATCCAACAGGGCTACTGACGGTTTACTTATGCACTTTCCCTTTAATTTCGACATCTGCCAGGCTTGCACTATATCTCTGTAGTCCTGTCTTGGTGGTGGAACTTTTGTGCGCAAACTTTATAGCTATGAACTGTCACCAACTAGCCCGCCTTTCAGTGTTATGCCGAGGAAACCCACATTCGCATAAAAATTCCCACATACCGCCACCGAGACAGATTGCAGCTAACCACAAACACTTCGTATGCCGCACCCGCTATCACGTCCAAGAAATTCAGCCGTAAGTATCGATATGAACGAAAGATAAAACGAATAACAACTGGGACCGCTGGTTTTCGCGTATTCTGCACATTAGATGAACAGCAGGAACAGATCAAACTAACCAAAACGGCGACAAAATTCAAGATATGGCAACGTCAATACCTCAGGCCACATAAGCAGTCAGGCGGTTTATGCTTCACGGCACGTCAAATATTTAGAACTGTATGTTTGCGCTTGGCCTGTTCTTGATACAGAACGGAATTGTTTAGAACGCGCTGGAGAAATTTCTGCGGCGGTATTATGGGGTCTTCGGTCCCTTTCTCCACGCAGCCGGCCTCGTACCGCAAGGGAAGGAAGCGTAATGCCACTGAAATGAAAGGGCACTCCTTCCGGTTCCCCACGCACCCGCCCCTGTTTCGAGAACCCGGAGTCGATTCTTTAATCACTGGCACGGAAAACTCCCTTTGATTCTACGGTGTTCTTTCCTTCAACGCGAAACCTTGTTAGGCTACTCGGCAACCAATTCGCGTCCGGTTGTCGTAGGTCCTCGCGAAGGACTGAGAGGGGAATACTGGGAGTGGAAGATGGAGGGATATGATTAGAAGGGATTGAACAGGATAGGTAAAATTGTCCACCCAATACCATATGAAATGTCAGGGAGCAATTAGGCATCATTGAAAGTGATGCCAAAGTGCTTACACAGCAATTGTGTCGAAGGATGGATGGTTTAGTCTTGATTCTAAGCTTATGCAATGTCATAAGCGAATCAGCATTGCGGCTAACGTTCCACGTATTCCAATTAGTTGCCCGCCAAGCAAAATTAAATTAATTTTTGCTGGGATAGTGTGCCGTCCGGCAGTACTACATCTAGTCCTCTTATTTGACTTCCAGCGGTGTCGCGAAAAAAAAAGAAGAAAAAAAAAACACCGTGTCGGGCACTAATCTGCTCTCTATAATGTAACGTAATCTAACTTAACCTAACCTAAACAATTGAAAGCAATCATTTAAAACACCGTAAACTAACATAATACTTCACAATTATACTCGAAACAAAAACTAAAAAAAAATATGAGTCATTCCACTCTGCGAAAGTAGATGACAAGCCAAACGTTTTAGCGCATGACATAGAATGTCAGGATATTTAGGTTAAAAGTGTGGCGCAATTTTATTTCTCTTAAGCGATGATGGCGGATATTCCTAAAGAAGACTAATGCATTTACAGCCGTTTTCTCCTGAGCATTCGCAATAAAGTTGGCTTCGCCGCAAGGCGTTTTTTGCATACGCAGAACAAAACGCACGAAACCCTACGCTGTCTCCGTCCCGCGCTCGGACCATTTCATTCCGTAAGTTAAGTGGCATCAACTAAAGAAATGCTTTCTCGACGCCTCTCCCGCCGCAAATACCCTCCCGCCCACCCATCCCTATCAGTGAACGCCTTTGGCGTCAGCTTTAAACTGAATCCCTCCCCTCTTTAGTCGCACTTCAGCACATTCACCCTTCACTGTATCCCACAACACTCTGCCAGCACTGCGGAGAACGGGACACGTTACATCACCATATGTGGGCCTGGAAATCTGACACCTTTCCTCTCATCACCTCCCTCCACCATTGGGAAGCAGCGCTGGTATGCTCAATCTGGGCCTCCAGAGAAGTCGCTCACCGGTCGGGCGGCCACAGTGGCCGAAGTACTACTGTCTTCGGCCACCAACCTCCACTAACCCTTCGTTAAATAAAGTTTAATCTGTCTGTCTCTCTCAACGCGTTAGGGGTGTGTACTGCTTCGAGTAATATAGTTCGAGCTTCTTTCGTGAGGAAGACGAACATACCGGTGTGTTATGTCACTGCGCGGTCCCCATAGAAATCAAGGGCCGTTTCAAACATAAGTCGACACACCCCGGGACGTTCGTTTCTCGACACGTGCAGCCTAGGGAGGTCTTGTCCATAGACGCGAAAAATACATGGAACTCTCGCAATACACGCTTCGCTTATAACAATTAGTGTCCTTCCATTCTGTGAAGAAGGAGGACCTGCAAAGCTGAACGCATTCCACGGAGTGCACGAAATAAAGCACGTTTGTTGTAATTTGCGATGGAGCACACTTCCTAGCCACTTCTGAAGGAGCACACTTCCCATTAGCTGAAGGGCCCTCTGAAGGATCCAAGCTTTGTTCTTGCAGACAAACATGGAGTTGCCTGTGTCCCCCCGCGCCGTAAGCATCTTACTGTTAACCAAGGACTCCTTACAGGTCCCATTTGGCCGTTTAAAGTCCGTGTTTAAACGTCGCACCAGCACAACGGACATGCCTTCCATCAGTACGGACTTGAAACATATAGCTGCGCGTGCACACCCCCCCACTCTCCCTCCCACTGTTTTTCACTAAAAACCTGCGCACGCATAACCCGGCAACCGTTCATGTGCACGCGCCTATAGAAGTTACAGGCGCGGTCGAAAATATGTCCTAAAAGCCCTCTGAAGAAGTGATATTGGCTCACGGTGGCGTTGCAAGCGGGCAAGTTGCTGTTCTTCCGGGAGGGATTCGTCGCTACTTGACGAGCTGAGCATAAGGTGGTAACGGCGGGGCCAGCAGCTTTCCTTTGTTTTTGCCCCCGCTCGCGCTTGGGTTCGGGATAACCATTCAATTCTTGCACTTCTTCCTCCAAAGGAACGGCATGCATCCGTGCCATAACGATTTAAAACCTGGAAGCCGTTGAGCTCCATTCTCGCATACAAACATGTGGCGGCCCGGTTCCCATCCCCCTCGTAAGCATATTAATGCCTGTGTAGGATGTCTGTGTAACACATCAACCCACATCCGAACCACTCGATTAAGAAGGACAGCTGACTAAGCGCACTGAGCCATGTAATTTCCACATCTAAACCTCCCACCAGCCCAACCGGCATTTCATCGGTAGTGGCATGAAGCCTAGCTGTGTGTGCACGCCCGGTTTTAGATGCGAAGCAGCTTATGGTCGAGCCTGTTCCCTCCGCCGTTGTGTGGGCGCCGTTGTGCGGCGTCTACACCCCCACTGCGCATGCCTGGCCAGGAACCGCTGATGATGATTGTGGCAGGATGCCCCTAGGGATTGGTCAACCAAAGAATCCGTCACGAGATAGCTTCGCGTTCAACCACCGTCGTCATCTTCCCGTAGGGAAACCCTGAGTAGTATGCGAGGCATTCCTCCTCTCCTCTTTGTCATTCCTCCTCTCCTCTCCGAAGTCCTCTCCTCTACGGGACTGCGCAACGAATGGTAATAACTGCAGCTCCGCGCGCGATAAGGTGAAGCAGCTTAGGGTTAGAGACGCGACGGTAGCCGCTGCATACTCCGCTGGGGGTGCCACTGTAGCTCCGCGGTATAAATGATGCGCGCCTTTCTCCGCTCCCCTCATCCTACTCCCGCAACGCCGCGATCGAACTGAAAACTAATGGGAACTTGAGTCGACCCCATGGCTGCTTCGCATACTACTCGGGGTTCCCCTACGGGAAGATGGTGAAATTTTTTTCCACCCGCAAACCGCTCACGCATAAACCGGCAACCCGTGATGTTGCATACTTAGGCGTGAAGACGCCGGCGAGAATATCGCTTGGAAGGCCTTCCAACCTGAAAAAAAATTACACCATCTTCCCGTAGGGGAACCCTGAGTAGTATTCGAAGCAGCCATGGGGTCGATTCAAGTGCCCATTAGTTTTCAGTTCGTCGTTTCCGTTAGGTTGAGGTACGTAGTTACCGTTATATTTACCGTTTGGTTTCCATAGTAACTACCACACTTTTCACTTACCGGAACTACGAAATGGGAAATTGCGTTGGCTCCATGGCTGTTTCGCATACTACTCAGAGTTCCCCTACGGGAAGATGGTGTAATTTTTTTGGAGGGGGGTGGGTGCTGTTAAAGCGGGGGGGGGGGGGGCATTAAAGAGAGAGAGAGCCGTTATACGTGGTATGAGTTTGTCTTTATTTAAGCATTATCATCATCATGTTCAACTTAGGTGATGACCTGTGGTTGGTGTTCCGCTTTGATTATGACCGCCTTATGGTTTCTGAAATGTAAAGTCAAGGGCTGTTGTAGTGGATGAACCCTAAAGTTGCTGAAGATGAGGTCGATGCGCGTTCCCCGGATGGTTGTGGGCTGCTTGTAATCACGGCCCGCCGAGACTCGCCGACGCACGCCGCTGCCGACGACGATGAAACGTCGAAGGCGCGTGAAGCGTGCTCGTCTCGTGCCGGCGGCCCAGGAAGACACCAACAACACGGTCACTCCAGGAGCCCTTAAAGGGGAAGCGTGCTCGTCTCATGCCGGCCCAGGAAGACACCGGCAACACTTTCGCTCCAGGAGCCCTTGAAGGTGAAGCGTGCTCGTCTCGTGCCGGCCCAAGAAGACACCGTCAACACTGTCGCTCTAGGAGCCATTAAAGGGTAAGACACCACCGGGCGTTCAGCAAGCCGAGCATGCGCAGTGGGGGTGTGGACGGCGCAACAATGACAATGAAGGGACGTAGCCCCGACCATGAGATGCTTCTCATCTAAAATAACCATCGGCTCACGCCAACGTTCCAACTTGGCAAGTTTCTCTTGAACCGGGATGTATTCGCAGCTACGGGGCGAAGTGAAATTTGTGCGGAAACGGCGGCGGCGGGTTTAGGTCGTTTTAGGGGGCAGCCCTTTGGCAGCCGTTACATGGGCTTCGCGGGAGCGGTATCTGTTTATGTCCGCGTAACCGAGTGAGCGAGCGCAGCAGCGACGAAAGAAAGAAAAAGGGAGAGGAGCGTCTAGCGAAGGATGAGGTGGATACCACACGTGCGGCTACGGCGTCATCTCTCTCCCTGCCTCCCTCACAAATTTCTCATGCGTCGCCACCAAGGAGCGCCCTCCCTCTGCCACTGTTCCAAGACGCTGTTCCATTTGCGCCTAATCGAAACCACGTGACATTTGTGCTGGAGGTTCAAAAACGATTTGCAACAATATGCTTGGAGCTCCCTTATGCGGGGCTACTGCGAACCACGTGACATTTGCGCGGGAGGTTCAAACATGATTTGCGCCATGCTGGCGGGCGGCGGCGGCGCGCTGCGTGGTAGCAGCAGAGTGGCACACGTCGCCGTGTGTTCGCTGATCACGCGAACATTTCTTGAGACGCACCAGAAATGCGCCGTGACAAAGGAGACTGCAGCTCGCACTGGGCACAAATTTTATATTAGGGAGTATAGTAATCTTCAGTGCATTTTCGACGCCCATCCATGCTTCGGTTTATTTTTCATAATCATATGATAGCCGCACCACCGCCGTTAGCGGCCGACTGCGCAACATGCCAAAGGGACATCGGTTGAGGCGAGGGGGAAAATAGAGGGGAAAACTGGGGGGGTTAGACATATACTTCTTTGCAGTAAAATAACTCGCAAGAGCAGGACTCCAACCACTGCACTTCGTACTCCAAAGCTAAGACGGAACCTCTACACCACGGTGCCAGATGTTTTCTTTCGTGCTAGCCTACCCTTAAAAATAGCAATGCCTTTGGGCGCCAGTTTACCCTTTTCTTTATCGCTAAGCTTGAGCGCCGTCGGACGGTACTATCGACACAGCGATTAATTTTTGGCCGGGGTCGATGAAGGTACCTCGTGTGTAACTGTGGCGTGGTGTTAACCAATCTTTGTCGACGCCCGCTGAATTCATCCCACGCATCCCCACTCGGTCTATGCGGGACCGGAAGCATGCCTCAGGCCTTGTGGAGGCACGCGTTGGTGTGAGCTTCCCTGTCGCTGCTCTTAAACGTTGGCTTCTCCGGGTTTAAATGAGGAATAACAAACGATGCAAATTTTGTACGCTGTCATTGGTGCTGTTTATAAGTGCGTTCGGCTTTAAGCAATGTGTACTTTTTACTCATGTTTCATTTCTACTCCCGCAGGGTCATCGCTACACGATTCCTTTCTAAACCGAAGGGAAATAAACGGTGCCCGCGTTTTTCAGCTTAAGCGAAAACAAACTGAAAAGCTTAGGTAACACATTCGAACTGAGCATGTGAACCGCATTGCCTACTTTGACTGAAGCTTCCAAAAAAGTGTATTTGAGTTTCACGAAATGTGGTCACGACACTTTAAGGGTCTAAGGACAAGTCTAGCTTTTGACATCCGTGCAACTCCTCCCTGTTGATATTTTCTTGTCGGTCCTTACACGGCTGCGTGTATAAGCCTGCAACATCCTACTGTAAGAGTGCCCAAGCATTTCCAGGCGTGTTCAACAACTATTAGCTGAGCTTAGAAACTGGCCCAGGAAAAAGCTGCCACATCTCTAGGACTGTACAACTCCTCCCCCCACCCCCTTTGTTACATCTTTTCCTGTCTTCGTGTAAGCAGTGAGGCGGATATTTGAATCTGCGGCGCAAAACGTCGGACAACGAACGACGAGAGGGTGTAACACGAGCGCCAACTTCAAAAAAACATTTACGCCGGAGCACGTAGATATACATACATATTTCAGGTGAGAAAAACTAGAAAGAAAGCATCAAACAACAAATTGAAAACAAAGTTTTTGCCATGCGCGAACGTATTCATAGCAGCAGTTTCTTATCGCAGAGCCTAGGAGGAAAGTAGGAGGGAGGAGGAAATTGCGAAAGCAATCTCCTTCCTCCCAACTTGCCTATCTTCTGCGGCGCGATAACTTCTAGCGTGAGCGTAGCTTTGTTGTTACCAAGAATAGTGCAATTTCAAGGCTTCGGCTCACAGTGGCAGGAGCTACGATGTAAATCCCGAAAAGCATCTTGTTCATTTTTTTATACTGCATGAGTGTTCCCGGAGCAACATACGAGAGGAATCTGGTACACACTACTTTCTCCGTACAAGTGACGTAGGGATTGCATTTTTTGTCTTATTTTGTGTACAAAATGAGCCCCTCGAGAACAGAATGTAATCTGTGGGGGTGCTAAAAAAACACGAAAGTCCCTACGACGTGGAGAATCTATTGCATCAGTTCCGTCGTGCGGAAAACACGACGTGAGCGAACGGACCGATGCCGTATTTGGAGGCGGCCTTACAGGCATGCAATGTAAAAAGTGGACAACACGGTCTCTTTTTTTGGTGCTACGTCGTGATACTTGCCACACTTAACCACAGCTTTAAAATTTCTGGCACCTGCTTGTGTTAGCCCCTTTCCACTTCTCTCATTCGGGCTTTCCGATAAGGAGTTGATGTTAACGCGCCCGTGGATAACGTAGTGCACGACAAAAGAGATGAGTTGTAAAGTGAAGATTTCTTCGTCTCAGTGATCGGGTATCGTTACTTAAAACGAACTGCAGGAAAGCCAACTTAACACAATGGGAGTACACATGGTGATGATGACGGCACAAGAAAAAACCATTTTCGTGGTCAGAATCGAGCCCGGGTCCCTGAAGTTATTAAGCGGACATGTATCCGATTGCGCCATTCCTACACGGTAAAAGCAGTTTGGATTTAAATCGAATTTGAACTCTTCACTTTGAACGATGACAATGGGATGGAGGAAAGGGGGGGGGGGGGGGGTGGAGCTCCGCTTACTCGCGAGGGATTCGTTTACTGTTGAATCATTACCTATCCGACATTCCGGCTCTTCTTCTTTAATTCGTTCAGGACACCCCCACTTCCTCTGCATAATAGAAGAGATAAATAAGGGTGGGAGTCTACCCAGCGGAACCCCCCTTGTTACTCTCGACGTTGCCGCATTGTATACAAACATCCGTTTCGTCGACGGAATCGAAGCCATTTCAAAAGCTTTATCGGAGAACCCGCACCAACATGCGCCAGAAGTGTTCATAACTTTGTTAAAACTAGTTTTAACTCTCAATTATTTTGAATTTGACTCGTCTTACTTTTTGCAAGTTTTTGGAACCAGCATTAGTACTCTATTCGCGTCGACCTATGGCAATATTTTTATGGGGCAACTTCAAGCCACCCTATTAAGCTCTTTTCCGCATAAACCTCAGGTTTACCTCCGCTACACAGACGACATCTTCATGATTTGGGAACATGGTCGCGCGACTCTAGAAAAGAAACGTTTATACCTCATCTCAATTCTTCGCATACGACTATTAAATTCTCCTGCCAGTATTCTGAAAAAGAAGTGAAATTCCTGTATACTACCGTCATTCTAGACAACGGTAAACTTAAAACTACGCTTTTTAGAAAACCAACAGACAGGCAGCAGTATCTAGATTATAAAAGCCATCACCCGAGACACTGCAAACAAATGATCTTTGTAGGACAAGCCACCAGACTTAGAAGAGTATGCCGGGATGACAGGGACTACGTAAAGCATCTAGACGAACTCAAGTCCACCCTTATGAACAGGAACCACCCCAAAATCTCGCTCGATCAGGCGTACCAACGTGCATCCAATCTCACAAGGGATGACGTGCCCAACAAACAACAAAACGAAAGCGCCAGGCCGCCTGCCCTAATAACTAAATTTTCAAGCGCCCTCCCAAACGTAAACAATATACTGCGGAAATACCACCCATTTTAGCCAGTAACGACCGACTTAAAAAGACGTTCATATATATATATATATATGCATGGATGGATGCTTAAATGATGTACATATTTTCACGGAGGACTAAAAAATCGTTGGCGGAGGTGAGTATTGTTACACAGACTACCAGCAGAGAAACGTACTCCGCGGAGCCCAAAGACGCACAGCTCTCGTAAAAATTTTCCCCGCATTTCCCCGAGGGGAAGAATGTGAAAGTGCGAATGCACGAGTTGAATTTGCGCGGTTCGGTAATGTTCGCGAAAGAGAGATCACACACACACACACAACTACAAAGAAAGAAAGATGCATTTATTCACAGACACCTATTTGTGTTGTCGTTGTACTTGATTGCTAGAGCGGATCTCAGCTTTGAAATTTCGTGTCAGTACTCCTTTAAGCGGGTGCATTAGCCCTTCTCACGCCCGATTCCTGGCCAATCCCCCACGTGGGTATGTGCCATGCACAGACACCTATTTGTGTTGTCGTTGCACTTGATTACTAGAGCGGATCTCAGCTTTGAAATTTCGTGTCAGTACTCTTTTAAGCGGGTGCATTAGCCCTTCTCACGCCCGATTCCTGGCCAATCCCCCACGTGGGTATGTGCCATGTCAGCGGCCAGGCAGCGCGCGCCCATCTCCCCCCGTTGCCAAGGAAGACGAGGAGATTCCTGGCCAATCCCCCACGTGGGTATGTGCCATATCAGCGGCCAGGCAGCGCGCGCCCATCTCCCCCCGTTGCCAAGGAAGACGAGGAGCGCGCGCACCCGCAGCTGTTGCTATGTGGACGGACGGCGGTCACCGGAATTCATGGTCGCTTATAAAGTGCATTCGCACTTAAAACAGAGAGCCTATTTATAGACTGCAATGCAACCGTCGAAACAAGCGCAGACGTTCGAAGCACAGTCAAACACACAAGCAAAAGCACTCTCGGAGAATCGGAGACTCGATGAGTAACACGCCGTGAACAGCCACCGCAAGCCTGTGCATGCGCAAGACGATTCTGGCCGCGCCGAATTCTCGAAGTCGCCTGCGCCGCAGCGCGAGGTATGGACTTGTACGGTTAAGTTTTAGAAGTGGTTGTCGCGTCGCATCACTGATTCTATGCGAGTGAGTACTACGGCGCGTCGTCACGTTGTGCGCTGTTGAAGCCCGCGCCCCTCGCCAACACACACACCTCAGTCAATTCGTTATAGTATTCGCGTGCCGCCCTGTCTATCTCTCTCCTCCCTTGTGGGATGTTCGCTCTGCAAAGGCACAGACACGCTACCAACATGCCTAAGCTTACACTCTCGCAGTAACGGGGATTAAGGTGATAAATTTCGTCCCTCGTAGGGACACAGAAAGAGGCCATATGTTGTTCGCGGTTGAGGGTACTTCTACACAAACACCACCAATCATCTCGAGGAGAAACCATGTTCTACAACAGCCTTCCCCGCGCGTTTTACGGAGCTAATTACACGAGCGGGCCCTCACGCACTGCACAGTGTACAGGGGGGATTAAAGTAAATATAAAAAAAGTAGGGCTCAGCGTCTGACCAGAAGGCGGCTCAAAATGAATTACCGGCGTCGCTTCTTGATCGAACACTTCCCTAAGAGTAGGTTGCACTCTCGAGATATCAGTAAGAGTGGCGCATTTGTGCAGTTTACGCAATTTACAGCCAGTCGGTACAATATACGTCCGAGGCCATGCGTTTTGTTGTTCGTATTTCTTTTATCCCCCCTGTACGTTATACCTGCCCTTTTCCGAGAGCACTGTGGTCACTTAAACTCCGTTTCTTGTTAAAATTGATCTGTATCGACCTGAAATAAATGTTTGCGGATCCCTCATCATGACATCACCACATGCCCACTTCAACCTCTCGGTTTGTTTACTCCTTAAAAAAGAAATTGTGGAGACGCTTAGGTGGAAAAGCGCGCTGCAGAAAGCTCCTGATCACCCCTCAACCGCCCCCCCCCCCCCAGACTCTAACGGCACTTAGCCCTCTAAAGCCTCTTTTTCCAAACAAATAGATGTGCGGGGTGCGCGCTGCCGTTCGCGAATACGGGGAAAACCGCCATAGGGACGGCGCTGTGTAAGCGGGAAAGCGGAAATGCAGAGAGGGGAGATCTGCCGCAGACTTGGTTTTCATATTATGCGTAACTTGGTCTGGCAAACCGCGTCGCTTGAACGAAGAGGGAAAGATAAAAGCACCCCGCTGTGTTTTTGTGGCAACGCAGCGAAAAAGCCTGGGCCCGTTGTTGGGCCTGAAATAGCTCCCACTTCCGCGGCGGCGGTCTTGCCCGGCATCGCATCTAAGATGCAAACACTACCCGACGTCCCTTCGGCAAAACACTGATTTCAAGGCACGAGTAAAACAAGGGATGTGTGGCTAAGCCCCGGCCCACTGCCAACCAAAAGGCTCTCGTGGTTAAGCCGTCTTTTTGTCATGCCAAGAACGAGTAGAGACTGAGTTTGCTGAAGTTTATTTTTATTGTTTTTTTTTCAGCTTAGCTTCTTTCATGGGAATGTGATTGCATCACTCGTGTTTCTTTTTTTCTTAAATTTAAAGATGCACTCAAAGGTGTTTTCCATTCCCGGTTGCATAGTTTCAGCGCAACGCCTGACATCGGATTTCTTTTGTCGGCTAGGTGCATGATCTGTTATTTCTGCAAAGTTTCGTTGCAAAATTATCACACATTCATGCACCCAACTATCACCCACGGCTCCAGAAGGCGCATAGACCCTGTTCCCTCACAGAGAGGCCAGGCAGCAGTATTAGTCCACAAGTCATGCACTGCAATTCTCATGCAGACTTCACAGGAAAGCAATCAATACAGAGAGATTGTGGCAGTCAAGCTTGGGCTCCCCGGCAAAAGCAGACAGCACTCGCTGGTGGTTGCCTCTGTATACTACCGACCGAATCGCGGCACCACATTGCCGGGCGAGTACAGCTGGATACCAAAATTAGTGCACGAAGCCAGTGGCACCCAGATCATCATAGGCGGAGACTTCAACGCCAAGCATCGAATCTGGGGATATGCCACCACTGATTCGAGAGGACGCTTCCTGGCTGATCAACTGGAGCTATTACCGCTTCATATCTGCAACACAAGTGGAGTACACACCCGAGCAGGGCTCCATGCGAAACAAGCCGACACTACGCCTGACTTGACCATTTCCTCCCTGAAAGCAGTCAAGCATTGGGAGACGCATTCTTCAACATGGGGCAGTGATCACTATCCCATTATTGTTACCGTCAATAAAAAAATTCGAAAACAGCGTACAACCATCCGAGCCGTAAACTGGTCTCACTTCCGAGATGGCATAGGAGCTCAATTCGACACCATTGAAGAGCTCGCTCAGCTTATGCGAAGCAATCTGAGCTCTGCAACCGAAGAAACAGTTGGCGAAGAAGACACGGGACTCGCCGATTCTCGGATGGTAGCACTGTGGAAGAAAGCTAATAAGCTCACACATCAGTACAAGACCAACGGTAAAAGATATCAAACCCTCCGTCAGATCAGAGACACCTACAAGCTCATCAAGCAACACGGGGAAGAACTCAGTAGAGCCCAATGGGTCTCTACCTGTGAGCGGCTCGGCAAAGCTAAAGGAATGAAGCAGCTGTGGGCAATCGTCCGCAAAATGCTCAACAAAGGCAAAGGTCCTTCTCCGCTAGAAACTCTTACTCTCCGCCAAGACAGCGACACGCTCGAAGAGGAAATCATTAAATCTTTTTTCCCTCACGCCAGCCTCACGCCACCTGCTCCCATCGAAACACCCAAGCTCGAGTCCACAAACGCAGAATTAGACGCCCCCTTTACGCTGGGAGAACTTCATGCCGCCCTTAAGCATGGCAGAAGTGACTCAGCACCGGGACATGACGGTATCACTTGGAAGATGTTGCGGAACTTAACCGAAGACACTGAGACAGCTCTGTTGAAAATCATAAATGAGCAGTGGACCATGGGAACAGTCCCGGAACACATGCGCCTTTCAATTATTAATCCGATACCTAAACCGGGAAAGGACCCGACAAAAGTCACCAATCTCCGCCCCATATCGCTGACACCAACCTTATGCAAACTCGTGGAAAGAATGATACACACCAGGATAACCCACTACATCGAATATTGCAAGCCAGGCTTACACCCGTCTCAGGCCGGGTTCAGACCCAACATGGGAACGCATAATAACCTCTGGCTGCTTCGGAGGGTCCTGAACCGAAACGCAAGAAAGGGACCACCAGACTACATCCTGGCAGTCGACATAAAGAAAGCGTTCGACAATGTCAAGCAGGAACACATTCTGTCTAATCTGGCCGGGATTTACCCCAGTCAGCGTGCTCTCGATTGGATTGCCAGATTCCTGGAGGCCCGACCAATTCGACTTCGGAGCACCAGCAGTGTCCAGCCTGTGACATATTATCTCGATCGTGGTGTCCCTCAGGGCTCGATTTTGGGTCCCCTGCTCTTCAATGTAGCCATGCTTACTGTGGCCCAAGAGCTTGAAACCAATACTGGTGCCCGCTACAGCATTTATGCGGACGACATCACCATTTGGACAGAGGGACGGGACTACAGTGGGAATATTGAAGATATGGCCACCGAGCTCCAAGCTGCGCTAATTGCACTTGAGGAAACACTTCCAAAACTAGGACTTACATTAGCGCCGGAGAAAACGGAACTCCTCTGTGTCAATGGAAGGCGGAGTGCCCTCCTGGCAGGGGAGGCAATCACGTTAACACTTGGGCAACATGAAATCAAGACTAAGCATGGACATGTCAGAATTCTCGGCATTCCTATACACAGCTGCAACACGGGCCACCATTGGATCATGGAACTCAAAAGGCAATGGTCTGCGGTCCTACACGCAATCAAACGCGTTTCCAACAAGTTCGGCGGAACACGACAGACAGCCTGCACTATCCTTTTGAGATCTATTGCAATTGGTAAGATCACCTACGGGGGTACAGTCGTAACCCTGTCGAAAACAGCTCAAAAGACATTGCAAGTACTCCACCGACACATCCTTCGGACTATCACGGGGCTTCCCAAGTTCACCGATCTACGAAAGCTTCGGGACCTTGCACCCCTACCGCCAATCGAGGACATCCTCAGAAGCGCTCAGTCGTCATTGGACAACCGGCTGCACCTCACAATACAGGGCCAAGACACCTTGCTTTGGGACACCCGACGAGTCTGTACAGAAGCCCGGGTTACTCCAGGCGAAACAACCACCTTGAGTTTCCCTACCCTGCACCCCTCCAAGACTTGCACGCCCCCCGCAAATGACGCCACTTCAGCCAGAGAGAACCTCTCCCATAGGCACAATCAGCACAGCGCCAATGCCGTATTTACTGACGCCGCTCTTAATGAATTTCGCTTGGCCTTGGCCTGGTACAAACCCTCGACAAGAGAAGCCAGACGTTACGTCTGCACACTGGACCACGCAACACCTGCACAAGCAGAACTTTTGGCTATCTGGACAGCTCTGAGGGACAACACCGGGCCTTCCGTCATATATACAGACTCATTTGAGGCACTACGTAGTATTGAGGACCCAAAAACAGACGACGCCACTGCTCAACGCATCCGCCAGATACTCCAGCACAAGCAGAGGAACGACATTGACGCCAGGGTCAGCTGGACGCCGGGACACGTCGGGGATCACGGGGGTGGTAACGAGGTGGCACATGGTCTTGCCACCTCACAATCTGGAGTTATACCTGTACATCTCCAGCCTCTCCTGCTCGGATCTCCCGACCTCCGCGATCACCCCTACGCGGACTCGCTGCCAGGCGGCCACTTCGAAATGGCGCGAGTACGACGCTACCTCCGGTTTCTTCACCGCGAGAGATTAAAAAACATTACCCCTCCACAAATCTTTAAGAATTTACCCCTCAGCCGATCGCAAGAAATATTTATTAACAAAGTACTTGCCAACACGGCCACTACACCTCATATGATCCATAAATGGCAGACACTTGCTGACCGGAAGAAGGGCATTGGCACCGCTGCCCCCTGCACATGTACCTTCTGCCACACTGTGTGTGAAGCAAACATGGACCATCTTATTCTGCACTGCTCCGCTTTTGATCTTCATAGACTAAACCATAGTGTTTTTCAAAATTCAAATATGGAAGCATTACATAGGGACATTCTCGAACATCCTCAACACCTGGTGACCTTAGCCGAGTTTGGCGTTGCCAGTGGCCTGGCGAGCGTGATTTAGTGGGTGTCTACCTCCCTCCCTATTCCCCCTCTTCCCCCTCCAGCGACCTTCGGTCCTCCCCTTCCTAATAAAAGAATTTATCATCATCATCATCACAAGTCTTTCCTTACATAAAATTGTGTTTCAGTTCGCTCCATTTTGTGTTCGATATTTTTATGACGTATGCAGAATTAGGCGCAGTTATCAGTTGAATAGGAATGTAAATCCTCTCAGAGTTTCTTCGAAGGGAGGTCATCTCAGCAAGCAAAATGTTTATCATTTTCTAGGAGAAAGCCCCCGAATTTTCGCGGTTAATAAGAAAAATAAACAGTGGACGAAAAAGCTTTAGATATATCGCACAATTTTGAAGCGTACTGCGATTCCGATCCACTTGTTACCTAAGGTGCTTGGATGTTCCTCCTCGCCCGGCCCTCCGAGACGGGTGGAGACAACTGCGTCGTCTGCTACGGAAGCCGCCATGTTGCTGCCCACCGCTCGGGCAGCGCGCTGCAAGCAACGGGGATGTGGTATCGGATTCTGATATTTGCGCGCATTCCGTGGCCAGAAAATGCTTCCACAGTAAACGGGAACTTATTTGTGCGCTTGTTTGTACATCTTAACCGTGTAAACACTGGGCTAGCTGAGTCTACAAGACGAAATAGCGGGAGAAACACGGCACACGCACACAGCAGCCGATCCGTGCGCGTACGCTACAGCGTATACGTGTTTCTCCCACTTTTTCGTTTTGTAAACTTAGTCAGCGAAATGTTTTTAGTTTTAAATGTAACACGTATAATAATGCATCAGTGAGATTCGCTTCTCGATTGTTAGTTTTGACGTTAGCTGCGAAGACATAGCGTTTTATAAGTGCGTTCGACCGGGAAAGTAATGTGAAAAGACTGTTCGCGAAAGAAGAAGAAAAAGAAGAAGAAAAGTTTATTGAAATGCAGTAGACAAGTAGTACAAAAGTACAAAATTTTTCAGACAATGGTCCCAATGTCGAAGACTGCACCGGGACCCTCGGTAAGTTAACAGGGGTAATCACTGAATAAACTTCAGGCAGCAAACAATAAATAGCGACAAGCAATAAATATAAAAAAACAATAAATAGCAGAAACAAATTCAATTGGACATGTATGGCAATTACAACATAAAAAGAACTACGACATTTTGAGTAAACCATAGAAGCAGAAAAAAAGTACGATGTAGGTGTACAAGGCCGTCATATCAATTACATAATGGGAATAACTAACAAGAACAAGAATAAGTGATAGAAACACAATTAATCAGAGAAGAGAAGGTTTTTCAAGGTTGATTTAAATGAAGACACGCATTTAGTGGATTTAACAGCAGCTGGTAGAATATTCCAAGTTTATATTTCAAGTTTATATTCCAAATTTTTTTCTGTAGTTTTTACCTCTTGCATAAATTGTAGCAGTAGCTTGCATACGTTGCTCTTGCTGCAGGCTATTTCTGCATACGCTGCCACTTGTTATGTTCTCTGTTCTTTGTTTTTGCGTTATATTGTTGTCTTTTTCAGCCAATATTATGGGCTCAAAAGTGTCAAGCAAATTCTTGAGGTCTTGCGAGCCATGTTCCCAATTTATCTGATTGTTTAACGATTGTACAACGCGGTATGGCTGTAGATTGTACTTATTGTTTCTTCCCTTCGTTGCAACTAATTACTGGTTATAATGCGTTTTGTATTTTTGTTAGTATTTTTGTATAATGTTATCTTGCCCCCTCCCCCCTATGTAATACCCTCGCCTAGAGGGCCTTTAGGGGTACTCTGAATGAATGAATGAATGAATGAATGAATGAATGAATGAATATGTCTTTGAAAGTTGAAGTCATTTTGCCATAATTAGTTAAAACACGTGGCAGTGTAAAATTTTTATTTCAGGCAAATCTTGTGCTGTTCTGGTTTACTAAGAATCCGGGGACGATGAAATTAACATGCAGTTGGAAACATAAAGACTTCAAAAATATTATGCTTAAATTATACTGAAACAACTTGTTGATGGTAACACATTTTAATGGCGCAATAAATCCTGGGAATTGAACTGAGGATGGCTCCTGGTGATAATGCGAATTGATTGATTTTTGATTTGTTGGGCTGATGATCTATGACAATGATAGGTGTTGCTTCATGCTCAATCCCGTAATTTAAACGACTATGAATGAAATAAAGTAAAGGGATAAAAGCGCATCTTGTGAGAAAAACGGACGAGGTAAGTTACATGAATCGCTGTGTTCTTCCACTACGTGTGTCCGATTTCGCAGCTCACTGATATTATTCATACGCGTTCTGAGCCGAAAACCATAGCCGCAAAAACTGTAATGCCTTGTGCACGCGTAATTATGCGTAAATAGCGTAGCGAGGATATTCAGTTGTCATAATAGTGTATATTGTTGTGTCTCCAAGGGGAAAGCAAAAGCCAAAAGTGAATGAACGAAATAGCACAGGCCTAAATAAACCACCGCGGTTAACCAAAAGGAAAAAATGAAAATCTGGACCAAACGCATAACGCTTTGTAACTGAACAAAATTGCGTAATAGGGGAAGCCATTTAATGGATATAGTAAGTATAGTGGCTATTATTTAGTATAGTAACTATGCCTCATTCCTGTCAAAAATAGCAACAATGTGGTCCAGGTAGAAAATTTCTCGATTGTCTGTTAAAGTTCGTAAATTTAAGTCCTATTCAGAGCATGTCTTTATTAACAACTATGCATTATTAGATGATTATGCTATGCAACTATTCACAGTGACCTTACCGATTGCGTTTCACCATGGGCAAATAAATACGCTACCCATCGAGAAGCCGTTCAATCTTTTCAAAATGAGGCACTCTGGCTCGTGACATTTTTTCTTTCCTATCTCATTTCATGCCCCATGGATGAGTTTGCTCTGTTTTGAGTGTGCTCTACGTAAACAACCTATTCAGCGTAAAGATCAGTGTATTTATGCGTTGACTTGTTCACAGCAATTTATCTGTCGAGGGGTTTTCCCGGGAACATCATATCAATCAATCACACCTCATTCTCTGGCCTTTTTGTTTAATTCTAGATAAAGCATGCACTAGCAGTGGAAAACTGAGTGCAAAATAACTTGGTGTGTCAGCGTGGAACTCTATTGCTGGTGAAACGAAGTCAAATCGTGCGTTACATTCACTTCGTGAACTAATTATCTAAAGTATGCCCGATTTTAACAGGAAATATTACACGAACTCCTTAAAGGAGCCATGAAGAGAAAACACAAGTTTGGTTCATTCAAAAGATTGCCTCGTTAGAATCATACTGACACCACTTTTAACGTAAACTTCGCTCAAATAAGCTACATAATTAGGAAAAACGGGAATGGCCATGCGACCCACTAGCTCATTTCCCGCAACAGAACCTATGATGTCATTCGAGCCAGTTCTGCGATTGGCGGAGGCCGGCGAAAGTAAACGCAAATTAGGCAGAGCTTACAAGCTTGCCGAACGAGCTATTTGCGCTTAAATTTAGAGCACATTCTTTTTAAAGCCGTAAGAATGGTGGTAAGTGTAAGTTACGAAAGCACATGTAAACATAGAAGTACCGCTTCGTACTGCTGTTGTTGGTACTGCGCGCACTATGCTTGTTTAGCTGCACAGAACTGCGGGGCTTTGGGGTTGTCTCAGACAACGCTGAACGATTGATTGACGCGACGGTGTCCTACGTGAACATATTTGTCGAGCGAGCACTATATTTAACGAATCCATTTTCACCCAGAACCACGCCCAGAACGAAAAAAAGGCAGAAAACGACACGCCACGGTATGGTGGCGCCACCTAGGTTCAGTAACGTAAACAAACGCGCGAGTACCTCAGTGCCAGCGCCAACGTACATGTGGTGGAGACACCCTTTGAACGGTCCCGTGCCGCTGCAGTTGGGTCAATGTGCACAACGCGTTGTTCTCGTTCCCACGAGACCCAGCAACGCGAAACAGATAAGATGATTCAAACTTCGCCAGTAAACCCCGTTGCGGCGATAATTTTAGCGCGGTTTTTATACAATGACTTGTTTCTGCAGCGAGCGAGTGGACCAAAATGGCGGCGCCAGCGCATGCGTGTCTCCACCCTGTACGGCGGATGCGTGAATCAAGGAACCCTAGGCTGCAGAGCGGTCGGTTCCTGTGATGTCATTTGGGACCACGAAAACGCACGTTTGAGCGGGAAAATCAAAATTTTTACCTAAATTGATTAATTTCTCAGTGAATAAAGCATCTTTGCATTCGGACAAGCGCTGGGGGCACTATAAAACACTTAATCTTTCGAATAACACAAACTTGCATTTTGTCTTCATGGCTCCTTTAATCACGTTTTCCTTTGTATTACTGCTGCTGGAGATGTTTTTCATATGCATTCAATTAATTTTCTTTGATAGCTTTTGTTAAATGTTGCTGTGGTAGCGCACCGTTGAATGTTCAAAAAACTACTTTGAGTGCTCGCTAAATTTTTGTCATCAAGATGATTTGCATTATTTACGAGGTCTGCCTGTCCGTTTTTAATTTTGGGAACTCTTTTACATCTGTACCGCTTTCGGTGCATGCGCAGTACGAAATACTTTGAAGAATGGTGACCGAAAGTGCCAACGCCTTAGTGTTAGTGAAATAAAACAAAATAAAGAAGGTAGGACAGCAAGTTTACGTGCGTAATTATAATGCCAAATATTACAAGGAGTTACCTCCGAATGAAAACGCTGTCGGCACAGGATTTGGTTGTAACTTCTTCCAGCCGCCTGCATGATTTTATTCAAAACAATCCTCCTCGAAATGAGCCTTTACGAAATGTCAGCGCAAAAAAGGGGGCGTGAAGCCCATAACATAGAAGTACCTCAACGTATGATTCTTTTTATGCTTAGCTCATTTCGAAAATATTCAGCTGCGGCACAAATACAATCCTGGCTTTCTACAGCCCCATAACGCAAGCACATAGCTGTCTCGCCCATATCACATGGTAATGCGTTTACTGTTCCGGGGTGAGCAGAAAGCCTAGCCTCGCGCATTGTTGTACAGCGCAAACGTGCAACACGTGTTACTACAATGCAATAGTTGTTACGACGTGCATTCGAACGAAGTAAAAGCGAGCAAAATGATGTTCGCAATCCTGACACTGCACACGCAGGACGCTTTCGTAGGCTTCCACTTGTCGCGACTCACATTTACGATCCATTGCAGTCTCCTTTCCGGCTCTGTTGGAACCTTAAACGTTTTCCAACCATTCCTGCAGTGGTTTGTGGGCAGAGGCAAGCAGTAAGCAGGCATTTTGAGCCTCTAATCGCGGCCAGACAGCACAGCCCGTCCGGCCGCTGCACAGTTTGGCGGTTTCGCCGCGAGTAGAATGGCTGTCGGTGGCTCCGAAACACGGTCGACGCGGCGAGGGCCCCTGCAGAGGATGTCTCCACCCTTCACGGAGGGGCGGGCGAGGAGGAACATTGGGGCATTGAGGCACCCTATAGTTACCCAGTATTGCTTACTTGTTTGTACTTAAGCTGATTTGCAAGCGGGATACCGAACTGCAAAAGGTTCGTCAACCACCCGCCTAGAACCACCCTTCGAATGTATCTTTCTACAAATGTCTCATCAGCCTGGTACGCAAGAACACCCGCTTTTCAATTAAATTCAGGCGGCAACGAGAATTACTGAAAAAAAAATAAACGCCATCTTATTACTTAATAAAATCCTGGACCCACTTTCACAGTTCTACTGGGAAAGCACACGTGGCTTCATGTGTGCAGACCATTTCGTGTTTTTTTTATCTACTTTTATTGGGGCACACTGGATATACTCAGCCAATATTCCCGGGATCTTTCTTTAACAAAGTTGCCAACACATAGATAAGAAGAGTTGAGAAGAGCGAGTCGAAAACGTAACCATCCGATAGGGAATTTTTAATGAGGAAACGTGACCACCCTGAAGGCGTACGGCGCTCTCTGCGTGCACGCAAGGAACGTAAATTGAACCATATTAGCTTCGTTTTGACCTAGCTGATGGTGTAGGTTCGCATAAAGCCAGCCAAAATGCACCAAGTGCGGGATATGATTATGAATGTCGCCTTATTATAACCTGCAACAAAAAACTCAACATCCAGAAGATTGGAAGTAACGCAAAAATGCTTATTAGAATGCTGCAGCAGTTTACTGCAATCTTTCTTTTTTTATTTTTCAGTCAGCTGCTCACATGCGGATCTAATGCGTCACCTTCAATATTTGTTTGTTGGACGACGATGTGTTCAAAGCTGTTTTTACGTTCCGTGATGTGTGCTTGTAATGGGCCCTGCAACAGTTTTTTTAACTGTTTTCGAATTCTTAAATTCTTCCAAACGCAGTAAACCAACACATCCAGCACTTAGATTGCGGAGTCGAAAAGTACCTCAGCCAACAATTACTACTGTATGTCCATCAGATAACTTTGAAACTTGATTAAACAATTTTTCTCTCCTACCCCGTCTTAGCTTTTTTCTACCGCTCGAATTACGCCATTGCAGCGTTGTAGCGTCTATTAGCTGGCTTTCCTTCAGTTGCAGCAATCATGAAGTTTCTTAGTAAGGATACTAGAGAGGAGACTGCCCCTGTGAATCCATGTCGTCATGGGGTGTTATGGGAAGACCACAGCTTTTGGCTTGAGCTTGGCATGACAATTGGATTCTTAAGCGGTTTTTGGGATTTGCTTTCTTCACTATGCCTTAACACGTCTAGTGGCTACCATAGAGTTTCTTAGTAAGTATACTAGAAAGGAAACTGCACCTCACAATCCATGTTGCCGGGGGGGGGGGGGGGGGGGGGGGGGGGGGGTATGGGAAGACCCCTGCTTCTAGCTCGCACTTGGCATGACAATTGCATTCTTAAGCGGTTTTTTTGGATTTGCTTTCTTGACTATGCATTAGCTCGTCTACGAGCTACGAAGTAGCCGAAATCCTTTCTGTTCAGTGGAAGCCGTGAGCCGTGGCAACTGCGTGTTCGGTGAAAGAGCAAGCAGGGCGTGATCCTACCTAACGATGGTCATGCCGGGACCCTATTCTCGACTGCACAAAGTGCCGGCAATTCGCCATGTTTGCCGGCAATTTGCCGGAAGTCTTTTCTGATTGGCTTTCAATTTTGGTCACGTGCTTCCGTTTGACAAAGCGGTTGTGTGTGCTGTCGTCATTTTGACGTTTCATAACGTTTACGGACACCAGTTCTAAAGTTTGCCTTATTTCTCTTTACTGAAAGCGCATAATTCTTGGCCGGCAATGAAAAACTAGACTAAATGTACAGGACATGACAAAGTAAGCCTGCCTTTGCTATTCAACAACAACACTGCTTGTAATGCACACCCTAGCTCTGTGATTGGCTGACAAGGCGTTACGTAATTTAAACAGTTGGCGCGAACGATTACGTCATACAGTGGCAACTTCAGCCTGCGTAAAAGTGGCGTAATGTTACGTAACAGCTTGAAAATGGCGGTTGTTTTTGTTGCAAAATACAAGCAAAATAAGGCACAAAATTGCCCCGGCTTTCGGCGCCGCGAAATGTCCGGCAATTTCCAGCAGGCGCAGTTTCGCATGACGCGCGGTTTAAAGTTTCGCATGACGCGCGGTTGTCTATAAAGAAATAATAGTTTCGGCTGGTTCCAAGTCAGCAATCACGGAGCATACAAACAACGTGCCGTAGTTTGCTTTTATGTTTGGCAATAAAATAAAAATTATTTGTTTGGCGTAACGGCAACATAAGAGGGCAGTACGAGCCTCTCCATGACAAAGAGAACCCGATGCATGGCATTTGTCCATATTCGTCCTAGTAAGCTGCTGGGTCACATCATCGAACTCAAGAGAAAAATAGCAAGGAAAAATGACTTGCTTGTTCATTACAGCGTAGATTGAAGTCGAGATTGTTCGATTCCTGGCCGCGGCGGCCGCTTTTCTGATGGAGGCGAAAAGCAAAAACGCCCGTGTGTACGAGATTTCGGCGCACGTTAAAGATCCCCAGGTGGTCAAAATTAATCCGGAATCCTCCCCTACGGCGCGCCTCATCGCCTGCGTTGCGTCGGCGCGTTAAACAAAAAAAATAAGAATGAAGTCGAGCTTGACGAATGAGTGAATCGGCGACATCGGTGCGCTCCGCGGTTATGAAGCGTAGCGCTTTGCTGCTCTTATGTGTCACACCAGCGATGGTCACCGCCGTCTTTTTAGATGCAACGCATCTCTTTAACTCGCCTTGTCCCGCGTCGTTGTCGCGGCGTAGTCCGCATCCCTCCCCCACTCTCCTCGCCGCGGCAGCTGCGCGCTCCGCCGCTCTCCCCGCAGCGTCATCTGTGCGTCAGCGCGGTCAGCGCGCAGCTTGCGCTCGGCTGCGCTCGCTCCCGTCGCCGTGCCAGCTGTGCGTTAGCGCGCAGCTTGCGCTCGGTTAAAAATTTACTCCATCTTCCCGAGAGGGGAACCATAGGGTAGATGCGACGCATCGGGGGTGAACATGCTGCGGAAATAGGATACACAACAACAGCAATCCACACGCTGACATCGCTAACATAACGGAATCGCAACGGCAACCCCCGATGCGTTGCATCTACCACATGGTTCCCCTCGCGGGAAGATGGTGTAAATATTTCTGTGATCACGCCATTAACTTGTAACATAGCAGCATACGATAGCGTGGCGGCGTGGGAAGGTGATAACGCAACAAAGCTTGCATTGAAGCAGAGAGCCTAACTATGTTACTAAAAGCGATTGAAAGAAATAAATAGATACGGTAAAAAATTGTGTAATGTTCTTTAGCTCGACATCCGCCTTTCGCTCACTTTTGGATCAACGTTATTCGATCGCCTTTTGGTGTTGACGCCAATTTTGACCTGCAGAAATGTGTTTTTCTTGTCAGCCTCAGGTACCGTCTTAATTTTTATAGCACATGCCAAGGGTTTCTATATCTCTCATGCGCAATATTTAATACCGTGATTGCGATCTTTAAGAGTGAATCGTCAAATTACACTGCATGTCGTCATAGCTATATGTGCTGCACGTCACTGATTGCGTACGTCATACTAGCGCAAAAAAAAAAAAACATGTCGAATTGCCGGCAATTTGTGCAGTCGAGAATAGGGCCCCGGGGCCCTATTCTCGGGGCCCTATTCTCGACTGCACAAATTGCCGGCATTACGCCCATGTTTTTTTGCGTAAGCACGACGTAAGCAATCAGTGACGTGCTGCACCTATGACGTGCTGCAACTGTTTAAATTACGTAACGCCTTCTCAGCCAATCACAGAGCTAGGGTGTGCATTAGAAGCAGTATTGTTGTTGAATAGCAAAGACAGGCTTACGTTGTCATGTCCGCTGCATTTAGTCTGGTTTTTCATTGCCGGCCAAGAATTATGCGCCTTTAGTAACGAGAAATAAGGCAAACTTTAGAACTGGTGTCCGTAGACGACATGAAACGTCAAAATGACGACAGCACACACAACCGCTTTGTCAACCGGAAGCACGTGACCAAACTTGAAAGCCAATGAGAAAAGACTTCCGGAAAATAGCCTGAATTGCCGGCAATTTGTGCAGTCGAGAATAGGGCCCCCGGAGCCGAAGGAATGCTTGACTGAGCGGGTAATATGCCGCCAAAGTTGTAGCTGATGAAAAAAAAAAAAAAAAAAAGAAACCAGACGTACTTTGACGAAGACAAGATACGACAGATACGGGCGCCTGTACCCGTCCTATCCTATCTTCGTCCACGACTGTTTAACGTCACATTTTAAATGCAGAGCATTTCTTTAACTCACGATGTCACACGTTCTTGGCGTCCGTAGTTGTCCGCATCGCTCGCCTCGACATGCCCGGCTCAGACGTTTCGCTATCGGCGCGATCAACAATCGATAGCGCACCCAGGCACGTTTCAAGGACACTCTCTCCCCTCTCTCGGACTCAACGTGCGCCGAGGCTGCCAATTTTACTGCTGACGAGCGCGCTCTCGTCAGCAGTTGCCACAAGTGCAACAACATTAACGTAACGCAAACTACTTAACGTCGTGCGCCCCCGTAAATGCTCTGCATTTGATCGTGCCCCTCGCGAGGGGGGGATGTTTCACTGCGTCGCCATGCGAACACTTTGCCACGCTTCAGTTTCAGTTCCGTATCTCCCCGCCGCGGCCGTGGAGAGAAGGCGGCCGGCCGCGACTCTCGCCACCGCGGCGCTGCGGTTGCGAGTTGCGCTAGGAAAGCGAGCGTCGTCTGCTAGCGGGGAGCGGAACGCGTTCCGCTAGGCATCTCCGGTCTTCGCCACTTCTGGCTGCGCACTGCAAAAGAAATAACTTTTCTTCTTCAAGTATGAAGTAACTCGCTCAGCAGCAAGTTTTGTTAAACTGTAGCTAATGGTCGGTGCACCGGTTCATTATGAAGGCGATGTTTTCGTACGCGCGCTCAAAAACATTTCCAAGCTGTTTAAACAAATTATTTGAAATAGTGGTAATACCCGCCGCGGTGGCTCAGTGGCTAAGGCGTTGCGCTGCTGAGCACGAGGTCGCGGGTTCGATTCCCGGCCGCGGCGGCCGCTTTTCTGATGGAGGCGAAAAGCAAAAACGCCCGTGTGTACGAGATTTCGGCGCACGATAAAGATCCCCAGGTGGTCAAAATTAATCCGGAGCCCTCCACTACGGCGCGCCTCATCGCCTGCGTTGCGTCGGCGCGTTAAACCCCACAATCAAATCAATCAATCGAAATAGTGGTAAAACAATAAAATAGGAGTATCAAGTGAGTTTTCCCCAAAACATTAACATTGTTGTTAACACTAGCTTGGCCTGCAGAATAGTAGGTACCACCATTCCGAAAAAATACGCTTTACGTCCTTTTTTCTTAGCGTTAAAGCAGGCTCTTTTATTTTCAGTTTATATAATAGCACACCATTCTTCGAATTATCGTGTCCCTATATTCGAATATACAGACGCTAAAACATTTCTATCCAAGCCAATGACGAAACTAAGGCGAGCGTATGGCATAATTGAGGCCATTGACGACACGGGCGGCCTTGATATGAGCCGCAAAAACGCTAGCGCCAGATTCCTCTCTGATGTATATCGTAAGAAACGATATGGCAGCAATGAACGCATTCGATAGCGACTTTAAAAAGAAAGCAGCAAAAGCAAAGAATAAATGGAAGCGCAATCTGCTGCGACGACCAAACCGCGCATTGCCGCTCCGTTCTGGCGATAACTATAGAATTCGCAGTGCTTCCAGACGCGAAGGAAAGAGTGAAAGCGTTTATCGAAAGCGTTGCAGAGTCCCTTTCAGCGCAAGCTCTGACATTTAACTTTCTGGCGACAACTGCCGAGGTGCGTGATGTTGCGTTTCGGCGCAGACGGGTTTAAAGGGACACTGAAGTGATATGTAAACATTGCGGGATTACTAGCGCAAATTGTAGTCCGGAGTCCCCAGGCCATGTTTCGACCACTCTAGGCGCGTTTACGCGATTTTATTTAGTAGAAAAACTAATTCGAAAACGCTGTCCTCCTCTCTTTACGCTCGCCCATTTTCTGTGGCGTTTTCGTGTGACGTCAGGAGGGGATGAGCTGGCAATTGGCTGCGCCACGGCTGCGCTACTGCACGGCTCCCCGGCCGACAGAGTCAGTCGGCCCAGCGTTTCGTCCGCCGGCCGCCGGCGGGTCGTCGCAATCAAGGAGGTTAAAAAAATTGCTTGGTCGCAATTCGTTCGCTTAGTTGAAACGAAGCCAGGACACGTTTGTGAATGGAAGAATGTGCCTTTCTTTACTTGGTTTGTTTGTACACTGTATCTAGCTCCAAGTCAAGGTCGCTTCACACAAGCGCTGCACATGCGACGCTTCGCTGACTGGTACGCCAGTAGGAAAATATAAGGCCTCTTGAAGGCGGGAGAAGAGTCAGCGAAGTCAATATAGGTACTAAGCAAATAAAATCAACTGATATTTTTACCGTACAGCGTAAAACTAGGGCGCGGGAAGCACTTTTTTGCGCTGGGCGAACAAGCACAGCGGTCAGCAGCACGACTACGCATCTGCGAACGCTTTTTCGTCTACGAAATGCAATTGCTAGACGTGAGCTACTGTGGAAACTCGGGCGACGCTTACTGCACGATCGCAGTACAACAAATAGTCACCTAAGCGGCTTGAAATGTCAAAACTAAATAAAAGTGTAAACCGGTTGTACAATATATACCCTACATTAGCAAGGCCTTCGCGTCCCGCTCTGTAGCCTGATAGTCTGAGGCGCTAGGAATTCATTGCAAATGTTTTGCGAGTCACGAGTTCGAATCCCCGCGGGTACGTGCTTTTTTTTTTTGTAAGTTAACTTTTTTGTTTTCCGCCGATGTTTTCTATATTGAGTTCACCTTTTTTGGGGCCGCAACGTTCATGGCTACACGAACTAGTTCACAAAACGCGCGCAGGCTGGCACTGGCGCGCTAGCGAGTTCTCGTTGGCGTGCTGTTGCCATAAGCACCGACTGCTTGCAGGCAGTGGGCACAGGCCAGAATGAACAGACCCTTGGCCTGGTGCGAACACGCTTTTTACGATACAGGCATGAGGGAGGCAAGCTCCAAATATGGGGGAAAAGCGCATGACATTTGGGCGTCTGCGGGTACGCGGAGGGCGTTCATGCACTGCGTAGGTCTCGGCTAGTGAATGCTACGACTACAAGCCGTCCTGGGAGGCTTATCTTGTGCATTTTACAGCCGACAACATGGCAGAAGCGCGGTACGATGATTACTGAGATATTGAGAATGCCCATCCAACAAAGCCATTGGTTATGTTTTACAGAACCGAAACCGAAACCGAAACTTGTGTGATTGCTAACCTTGGGCATCGTCCAATCACGGCGCCCCTCCTCTCAACGTCACAGCCTTAGTTGGTGCGGCCGCCGCAAACCGCGCATGGTAGTTTTTCTTCTTTCGCGCTTTGTAAAATAATTACCGATTTGTCAACCGGATAAACGATGAAAAGTGTGCTAATTTGAGCCAGTCTACGCAGTGCAAGCAAAAACGGGAGCTTGACAAATTCACTTCAGTGTCCCTTTAAAGCGTAAGCATTTCCTGCAGGGTACCCGACTTCACCAACCGCGTAAAAGCCTGTATTTGCAAGAAAGGCCATGATTATTGATTGATTGATTGTGGGGGTTTAACGCGCCGACGCAACGCAGACGATGAGGCGTGCCGTAGTGGAGGGCTCCGGATTAATTTTGACCACCTGGGGATCTTTAACGTGCGCCGAAATCTCGTACACACGGGCGTTTTAAGTGCGAATGCACTTTATAAGCGACCCCAAACCATCCACCGCCGGCGGCGGCGGCGGCGGCGGCGTCCGCAGTGCTCCCCTATATTTAAAAAAGAAACAGCATCCGGCGCCAGGTTTCGATCCGAGGACTTTGCGGCCGCAGCGCAACGCTCTACCGACCAAGCCACGGACGCGACGCTGATATCGGTGTTAGTGACGCGCCTTATATCTTTAACGCATTCAAACTACGTCGTCAGCGGCGTGCGTTGGCGACTCAGCGGCGTTATAGCGGCTTGATAACTGCGTGGTGTACACGTGATACTACAAACCCGATGGAAGAGATGGAAGAGAAGGCGGCGAGGCGGTGGGCTGCGGGGGCCGAGCGCAAGCGCCGCAAGCGGGCCGACAACCGTGCATTCGCACTTTCACATTCTCCCCCTCGGGGAAATGCGGGGGAATTTTTTGCTTTTCGCCTCCATGAAAGGCCATCATTAGCGAAGTCAAAACATTTAGTAGTTATAATAGATCAAATGGGGAAAAATTGGTAAAGGTAAATTAAAACAACATAAAACTATAAAAAAGGTATAAAAAATAAAAATGAACTAACCAAATCAAAATTGTCTATCTTATGCCCTGCCCTCAGACAACGGAGACAAAAAGTGGCAGCGTGTCTTGTCGACGCACCCGCAGCATTCGAAAGAGCACGTTGAAATGCTTTTGAAGCAGCTTAGTATGGGGAAGGACATAGGTAGGGGATGGGGTGAAGGGGTGGTAAGAAAATCCCGGACCATCTCCACTAACGTCAAACCTGGGGTGTGGCGAAGCATGCAGTGTATAAGTGTTCTCTTGGCACCTTGGCGTTTTTGCCAACGGAGATAAAACCGTCGGGGGGTAGCGGTATACAGCTTTGCTTAAGTCTCTTGTCTTTTAAGTACGAAACTCTCTAGCGCGAGGCGTAAACGAGTGCCCCGGAGTTTTTTTTAAGGCGATAGTCTTTCTTGGGCTACTTAAACGCAGAAATTTTGGTCTGTCTGTCTGTCTGTCTGTCTGTCTGTCTTGAAAGGATAAATTTATTATAAAAAATCATGGTATCAATGATACAACGTAAAAACCAGAAACAATTAAACAAGTGCAGCGCCTGTTGCTACAAAACTTACACATCCCGAAGACTGCCAGTTACAGATACTTACAGAAACAAGCAAACAGTTTCAAATTGATTGTAGAGAAAAGATTAACACACAAACAATTTAGAGTTGCTTACAACCAAAAGCTCAACATGCGAGGGAAACAAGGATACAAAAATATTCGCTTCAAGAATGCAGCAATATACGGAACAAGGTTGGTCTTAACGCCACAACGAGTACTGTAGCGCAAAAACACCCAATTGTAACACCAAAATCAGTTGTAACAACTAAAATCCCTAAGGACACAGGTCTGGAAAGCTGGCATGAATAATAGCCCTTTTGTTCGAAACCTCAATAAACTGGGTAAACCAATGTCGCAGAAACTCTTCCTCCCCCAAGATGGCCAACTCGCCTTCCAGAAAGGTCACGAGGTGTTAGCTGAAAAAGGAAAGCGACGGCCACTGCATACGTAGCTCCCGATTCTGTGCAACAGCCCTGCAGCGATTACGCCATAGGACATGATCGTCAATTGCTACGAATAGTTTGCCTAGGGCAGTGCCAGGGCACTGTTGTCTCAGTTGATACCGTGCAAGCCCAAACTTGGAGTGGCACGGTGTATTATTTTCAGCTGCCTTTTTACCCGGGACTTGTGCAGAATTAAACCACCTACCCTCTTCCATCGTAACCATTCAAGACCCTTCATTGTTTAAAAATGCCATTACTCAGCCCTTTTTGTAACAATTCTGCAGTGCTCGTTTTCTGTTGTGTTTGGTTTGCTTTTTTGCTTTTTACATATCCGTTCTTTTTGTAGTTTATTTCTATTGTTGTTCTTTTCGCTTCTTCCTTTTTCCCTTGTATGTTGTTCTTTTTTTTCCTTGCGTGTTATAAAATACTGTTAGCCACCCCCTCTGTAACACCCTATGGGCCTTGAGGGTATTCGAATAAATAAATAAATAAATAAATAAATAAATAAATAAATAAATAAATAAATAAATAAATAAATAAATAAATAAATAAATAAATAAATAAATAAATAAATAAATAAATAAATAAATAAATAAATAAATAAATAAATAAATAAAACCAACGCGCAACATAGCAGATTGAAAAAGTGTGTGCCGTAGATGCTGATGACCGCAGTTGGGAAAGGAAGAGTTCTGTGTTACTCCCCAGCAAAATAATCTGTCTTTTCTGAGAAGAGTTCGCCAAGATCTTTGCCACTGGATGTTTTGGCGTCCTCGGGCAGCCTACCTAAAGTCAGACGTTACCAGGGAGAATCTGGTGGATCCACAAACCTGCCCGACCTCAAAGTAACTATTTTTTTTCACACCGCCTGGCAGGTTGTTCATAAAAAAAATCGAAATCAGCATCCAGTGCACTAATTTCCTTAGCCAAAGTAATGACGGCCTTAAATAGTGTCGACGGGATAGCTGCACTGGGGTGTAGGTTGCTGTCCATAGTTGGACAAAGAACCCGTCTAGAAGGGCCTAGAAAGTGGAGAATCAAAGGTCTGCCGGAGCTTCTGAGTCACTGAGAAGTGAAGAGACGACTCTAAAGGCTAACAACTGGCTCGTGAGGTCGATGCAAGGAAGAATATAATCCCCAGAGCGGCGCGGTAGGCGCAGGGCATCTCTGGCTAAACGCTCCGTGCTTCCATCCCAAAAGAAAGAAAAAATGTCGCGGGACACTTTGCGCGAAACAGGATTGGGAGGCAGCATAATTCTGGAAACAAAAAAAAAAATTAAGCTAGAAAAACGCATTGTATCAGATACGATTTCTCCGAAAAAGAGAAGTTGAAAGACCTAGCCCGGGCAACATTATTTTGAATATCATGAATTGGCTAGGGCCACATGTCTGGTGAAACACCATCTTCGGTAAATTTTACGCCGAGAATCTTCAGGCCTCCAACTATTTTTAAGTTAGGATTGGGGGCGAGTGTAGCGTTTCCCAGAGGGACGACAGCCCTTTTTGTGACATTTAACTGGGCACCTGAAAGTCGGGCATAAGACTCGAAGTCCCCTAAATGTGCCGTGAGGCTATCTGTGTCCCGGATAAAAATAGTGACGTCATCTGCGTACGCAGACACTTTAAGAAAGCCTTGTCAGGGAGAGGGGAGTCCCCTACTTTCAGGGTTGTCAAAGAGTTTTCTGACGAAATGGTCTACACATAAGGCAAAAACAAGCGGTGACAAGGGGAATCCTTGTCTGACGCCTCTATGAATTGCAATTTCACCCTGTACCACACCATTAATGACCAGGTCACTGGATAAATTATCATACAATTCTCAGAGAAGCTGAACAAAATCAGAAGGAAACCCATATGCCTAAATATGGCAAGCAGGTATGAATGATTGACCCTATCAAATGCCTGTTTTTGGTCTAAAGAGAGACACAGGCTGGCAATACCAGTTGGTGCGTATATTCTAGTATGTCTCGATTTAGGCTAAGTAGCGAAAAAATATTCCTGTATGGGACCGGGCCATCCTGTTGGAGTGAGAGGAGGTCCGGCCAAAGAGCTTTAATTCTGGACACCAAAAGGGAAGTTAAAATCTTGTAGTCCGCATTCAAAACGGTTATTGGGCTGTAAGAACTCGGGAGAGAGGGGTCTTTTCCTTTTTTCAAAAGTAAGATTAGACGGCCTCTCTTAAACGAGTTTTTTTTTATCTGCTGGGATTGAATTTATAAGTTGCACTAAGGAAGAGCCTAATTCTCCCAGCAGCGCTTGTAGAATTCAGTTGGTAGACCGTCCAGACCAGGCACTATCCGGTTTTCATTGCTCTTAATTAAATGTCGTATAGCTCAGAACAGGTTACGCCCTTCAGTATTTGGGAGTGTATGCTTTCTGGAACCTGAGGTAGGGAATATGAAGCAGAACATAATTGTGCTACCATGTGTCTTTCCTATACCTCGAGCGAATCTCCTGCAAACACCTCAAAAAAAAAAGAAAGAAACCCTGATTTTCTAGCTGATTGGTCTGTGGAGATGGTGTTATCCAGGCAGCGCACAAACTCTATAATGTTTAGAGTTTCACACGTCGCCAAAAATCTTTGAATTTCTAAACTGCCGTTGCAAGTGCCATGAATATTGTAGGAAGCGGATGGCTGCAGTATTTCATTCAGTTGGCGTTTGTACCGCTCCCTAAGGATGCCAACATATTCACTCATTAAAGGCATTAATTCTTTATTATACCTAACTACCCGGATACGCTTGAGCGTGTTGTTACGCTCAGCTGTGTCACGAATCTTTATTTGTGGCCAGCTGTTAGAGCTCGTTGCCTCCATATGGATTTTAAAGTATCCCACTGCTGTATGCTAACCTCGACCGGTAAGGAAGAAGAAATATCTGTTTTAATGACAATAATGCAACGTCATCTTGCAGTACCCTAGCATCAAGCTTCATTCAAGTCTACGGTGACCTGTAACCAGGGAAAGCAGCACTGGGTAATGGTCGGAAATGTAACCGGCCATACTAGGGAATTGATTTGCTTCTAGTTTGACACGGTGGGGATTAGGTCTGGAGTTATATAAAACCTGTCTAGTCTGGACATTGAAGAACCGCGCTTCTTCGTGGGAGAGAAATTATTTCTGCAATGGAGCAGCCGTACATCCTCCTGGTGAAACCCAGTTCGCGTGCGTTTCACGTCGGTCGTCCCTGACCCGGACCGCGTACATCACGCATACTATCAAGGACGCAGTTTAAATCTCCGCAAAGAATTGTGGGCACGGGCTCCGACAGATACACTCCCAGGCAACGAAAGAAGTTGTTTGTAGCTGTGACGCGTGCGGGAACATACATGTTGATGATTTGAAAGCGGACAACAGAAAGAGAAAATTTTAAGACTAGCAATCTTCTCTCACTATCTGTCGAACTAAAGCTGGAACAACGGATGGTGTAGTTGAAGATTAGGACACCCACCCCACAGCAGTGGTTAGACGCCAAAGGAAAATAAGACAGGGTATTGAAGTTCTGCTGAAACGTTCTGACGTCTTCAATTGAAAAAAAGTTCACTTCTTGGAGGAAGACCAGATCTACAGAATTTTCCCTGGCAAAGTGAATCACCTCTCTTTGTTTGTCACTGTTTTTAAACCCTTGGACATTTAAAGTTAATTTTCGTAGCACATTGAGAACAAATAAAACACTAGCTGATTGATTGTGGGGTTTAACGCGCCGACGCAACGCAGGCGATGAGGCGCGCCGTAGTGGAGGGCTCCGGATTAATTTTGACCACTGGGGATCTTTAGCGTGCGCCGAAATCTCGTACACACGGGCGTTTTTGCTTTTCGCCTCCATCAGAAAAGCGGCCGCCGCGGCCGGGAATCGAACCCGCGATCTCGTGCTCAGCAGCGCAACGCCTTAGCCACTTAGCCATCGCGACGGGTAAATAAAACACTAGCACGTACTGCACTAGCCATAAAAACTTAAAAAAAAAATACGGGGGCTTCAACAAACGCTCTGAAACATCACGCGGGCCTGGAACGCGAAGGTTGGGCGAACTCCAAGGCCACGCGCAGCCCTTCCAAAAAACAAAAAAAAAGAAAGGTATCTCCAGGGAAAAGGCACGCGCATCTGGACCGCAGCAACAACGGGGGCAGACAGGAGCCATGCGCAGCGTGGAACGCTGTCACGTGACCTCGGGAGAAAAAAATGAGCAGGAGGGAGCACACAATGGCCGCCAATGCTTGTATGAAGCCAAACATAACAGAAGAAAAAATAGAAGCATCAATGCGCTTTCGAGTCGGCATTCGATGGAACTTCTGCCGTCTCTCCCACCAGTGAAAGTACCAACCAGCGACTGAGAATAACGGGGACATCAGGCAAATAGAGAAGATAATGAAGAACGAGAAGCCCATTGGAGCTACCCTAATTTCCCAAATCCGGACTAACGCTAGGGACATGCAGACACACCTTCTTACTTGCGTCTGCTACGTCGTCCGAGTCGGTCGATGACGATAACACGCGTTTGTTTACCGGAAAACCACGTGAGGTGTTCATCAAGTCCGCAACGTGGTTTATCGGGTCGATGAGACGCAGATATTTAGCTTGCGTTGGAAAAGCAGGTTCCTTCCAGTTAGGTAGGTCGATAGGGAGCGAGACGTCGTCCCGGTGTCGTGAGGGCCCGCCAGGGGGACTGCCGCCATCACGTCACGACGATAAGGTTTGGACGCCTCTCTGCAGATGGGTTTGGCGTCCTCGTCGATGGAGGAGGCGCGGAGTCCGCGGCTGCGGGCACCTCGGGGGTTTGCCGCTGGAACTGGGGTGGGGTCTACTGGCTGGGACGACGGGAGCTGTCTACCAGAATCCGCTGAGCCAATTTCTTCCGTGTCGATGTCTGTGGAACTGGGGGGCGAAAGAGCCGCTTCGGTGGATGAAGAGTATGAGTTACCCGCCATCGCTTCATTGGGCTGAGTAGTAAGCTCGTCGGATGATCCTTCGGAGGCGTCGGCGTGGTTGTCATATCTGCCATCGGCGTCTCGTCGATTATTATCGTGGCTTCGAATCGCCAATCTGGGGACCGATGCAGGTAACGGGAAACGAAGTGCCATTCACAACAATGGCACCACGCTCGTTGAGGGTTTTAGCTGCAGCAGCGGACGAAAGCGCGGCACAAAACTTCATGCCTCCTTGGTGCTGGAGGATCTTGAGGCCGTGGGGACCCACGATGTCTTCGATTGCATCAATGATGTCATCAAGAAAAGCATCCTTGGGGACATCAAGCTTGAAGCATTGAGGCTTGGGGACTGGCGGCCGGTATTTCACGGCAGCGGGTTGGGTAGAGGCCATCTTGGACGGCGAGACGGACGTGACGAGCATTCAGATGGCGGGGAGCGTCCACAGACAGAAGGGGTGGGGGCTATCCAACGCAAACCGTATTGTCGCCCCGCAAGAAAACGAAGTAAACTCACTAGATCAACCGGCCGCAACAGAGCTCGATATAGCCACCCGGACAAAGTGAAACAGAAGCTGCGCAATAGTGTTATATACCCACAGCCAAATCTAAACGTCTCAGTCCGGTGTCAATGTTCATATTTGTCAACATTGTAGAACAAGAACAGGACATTACGCAAATATAAGACAGAAAATCAATACATAAGGGATAATTGCAGTGTTTCTTTATTAAAAAAAATATGGATGCTTGGATTTTGCGATAGAAAAGGAAATACTTCATCAACTGCAGAAAACCGTCGCCTGCCATTGCACGCGCTCCTGGCGACTTTTAAGAAATCAGACAGCAACAGCAACGAAAGGTTCCACCAGATAGGTTCCACGTTCCGGTTTAAACGCTCGTGGAGTAGGGTAACGTGGCTCTATAAACGTTCTAGTAGGGTGCCTCGATTCACGTGCGTCTCCGCCGTGCTGGAGCGCTGGAATCGAGGCAACCGACTTGGAGTAGTGGAACGCTGTAAATTTAAATTGACCGGAGCAAACCTCTAGCGTGTTATCTTGGTAGGAACGAGACGGGAGAGGAACAGCGTGAGAGATGGGCGGAAAGAGATGGGCGGCATTTACTTGGCAGGGGAGTCGACTATCGTTTTTCGTCGACGTTTGCAACGAAAGGAGCAGATACGCGCCCATTTTTTAGTACGCGTTACGAATCACTCCAGCGCGAGGCGTAAACGAGTTTCACGGTGTCTTAGTACCGTGACTACATGCGACGACGCTTACAACGACGACAGGAGACGCCAACAGCCCCAGCCCGTAAGGGGCTTCGCCCCTTAAAAACTCGCGAGAAAACAAACCAAATATGAAAACAAATCGTGAAAGAGAACCAACCATGTCGTGTCGTGCATGTGCACAAAAATGCCTAACTAGCGAAGTGAGCTTATTTAATCGTTATGACCAGCCTCAGTGGCTCAGCAACCAAGGCGTCCTGCTTCTGAGCACAATGACGTGAGGCCGATTCCAGGCTGCGGTGGGCGCTCTTCTGATGGAAGAGAAAATAAGAAAGGCTGAGGTAACCGTAGATTTGCAAAGCGAAAGCTTGGGTTAGCCTGGTTAAGGCTTAGTTTAGCCTGGTTAAGTCGATTTTGCAAACCGAACGGCCTGCTGTTCCTCAGTCTCTCACGCTAGCTTTGCGCGCCTGGAATTCCGCCCCTCCTGCAATGAAGTAGCTCGCCGGGCGATATCCGCAGGGTAGTCAGACACCGCTTGCCGACGATGGCTCAAAGACTTTCTCTACCGCCCAACACTCAGAGAGGACGGCCCGGCCTCGCTCTCATTCATAATTTAGCTCAGGCGGGGAACCAGCTGCGGAGAGCGCATGGGCCATGTCGGCGGCGGCGGCGGCGGCGGCGGCGGTATGGTTACGGTGGAGCTCAGCGCGTCAACTCAAGGGATGCGTTGCCAAGGCTACGAGGCAACTGCGGCCAAATGTAGGGTAAATTGCTGGCGACGGCAAAACTTAGCTCGACTAGGTTAGTCAGGCTTTGTTTTAGACGCTGGTGTATGGAGCCCTCCACTGCAGCACGCCTCATATGCGTAGTTCGGCACGTAAAACGCCCAAATTTTTTTTTAATTTAATGGTTATGATTCTGTTAAGGCCGACAATAGGTGAAATAAAATATAAAATTCAGAAATTACAATAAAATAAGGAATACAATCACATATAAATGAACAAGAAACACAATTCCTACCTTATACACCAGCTTCAAACGAATGCAAAAATAAATAAAAGGGTTAAAAAATATACCGCATCCCGTGCATAGAGGGGAGTCGACGTACAGAGAAACTTTCAATGATGCCAGTTTGTCTTCAACGCCAAGGTTCTGAACTGCATGATGGAGTTAAATCAACACTTTTTGAAGTGATCCATGCGTATCGGAGCAATGATTGATTGATTAATTGTAGGGTTTAACGCGCCGACGCAACGCAGGCGATGAGGCACGCCGTAGTGGAGGGCTCCGGATTAATTTTGGCCACCTGGGGATCTTTAACGTGCGCCGAAATTACGAACACACGGGTGTTTTTGCTTTTCGCCTCCATCAGAAAAGCGGCCGCCGCGGCCGGGAATCGAACCCGCGACCTCGTGCTCAGCAGCGCAAAGCCTTAGCCACTGAGCCACCGCGGCGGGTGGGCGTCGGAGCATATAAATGCGTTGAAACGAAGGTGCGTATGGCATCTTTAGATGCGAACGCATCTCATTCACTCGCCTTGTCCCTGCATCCATCCGGCGTTGTCGGCGTCCACCCCTCCCCCATTCTCCTCGCCGCGCCAGCTGCGCTCTCCGCCGCTAACCCCCTCTCCTCTCCGATAGCGAACACTCTCTCGCGAGGGGCATTGGATTGGATTGGATTGGATTGGATTGGATTGGCTTGGCTTGGATTGGATTAGATTGGCTTGGATTGGGTTAAAGTGGATTGTGTTCGATTGTGTTGCGTCATAGCCGCGGCAGACGCACTGGCGCCGGCGCGTCCCCTCACCGTTATGCGCGCTATAAAACGCGGTACCTGCGCCGCTCCGCTCCATCGTTCCAGCGCCGTTCCTCCGCTGTCCAAAGCTGCAACGTGAACCCCCTATGCGTCGCATCTACACGGGTTCCCGCGAGGGGAGGTGGGAGTTTTTAAAGACGATAGTCTTTCTTGGGCTACTTAAACCCAGAAGTTTTGGTCTGTCTGTATGTCTGTCCGTCTGTCTGTCTGTGACTCGATTCAGCCACCCGGCCAAAGCAAAACAATGCCTGCGCAATAGTCTTATATAGTCACAGCTAAATCTACCCGCCTATGTCCGGTGTAATGTTCATACTTGTCAACATTGTTGAAGAAGAACAAGACATTACGCAAATATGAGACAACAAATCAATAGAGAAGTGATATTTGCAGTGTTCCTTTATAAAAAATCAGACATGCTTGACTTTTCCGAAATTAAATACTTCATCAACTGCAGAAAAATAATTCACTCCGTCGTCGCCTGCTGTCGCCCGCGCCACTATAGCTTCTGACGCCATTTTAAGAAATCAACCGGCAACAGTTACACAAGTTTCCACTGAAAGGTTCCTAGGTTCTGCTTGCAACGCACGTGGAGTAGGGAAACGCGGTTCTATAAACGCTGAAGTAGGGCGTCTCGATTAACGCGCCTCTTCGCCGTACGGCAGCGTTCGCATCGAGACACCCGGTTTGGAGCAGTGGAACGCGGGAAATTTAAAATGATTTAAGCAAACCTTTGGCGTCTTTACCTTGGGAGGAGCGCGACGCAAGAGGAACAACATGAGAGGTGAGCGGGAAAGCGAAGGGATTCATTTACTTCGCAAAAGCCGATAAAGACTATTGTCTTTTGACGGCATTTGCAACGAAAGGAGCAGATACGCGGCCAATTTTTTGTTCTGCCTGTCGCTTGTGGTCGCAGTGCTCACCACATTGCTAGTCTCCCACGGCCACAGCATGCGTTGTTCTTCTGCATCTCGTTACTCGGCGCAGTGTTCCCGACACTCGTCGTATTTTGTATCTGCCACGGGTCGTTGCACGGCCCACACCTTTGATCCAGCATACATTCGCGGTATGCTTAAGGCTTCGCTGCGAAGCGAAGACGCTCCTGTTACGCGCGAAGCTTCGTTCGTCCCGCTTTTAATGCTTTAAAGTTAACGTTTTCGAGTCATTTTGCTAACGCATGTTGGGGTGCTACATCTGCATACAGGGCCAACCCCCTGCGCTGACAACGCGCGAACTGTGAAACGCTCCGCAGCGGCCCTGGCTCAGATATTCAGACGTGAGGACGATGTAGTAGCTCTGCAGAAAACCTGTGGCGTAAACGTAGCGGCGTGTGTGTGTGTAAGGATACAGCAGCAGCAGCACTGTGCAAGGGGGGGGGGGAGAGGCAAAGATAGATTTCTCTTCGAAACAAACTGAAACACGAATAAAAAATGGTGAAAATCCCCAACCGTGTAACGCCCTGTCGTCGCTGTCGTCATTGTCATCATCATTACAATCATCATTATAATCATCATCCTCATCATCATCATCAACGTCATCATCATCCTGGTTGGGTCGACTGCAGGACGAAGGCCCCGCCCGAAGATCTCCAGCCACGTCAATCGCGTGCTAGCTGAATCCCCTTTCCTCCTAATTTTGGTAGCTCATCCCTCCATCGCGTCCTTGGCTGACCCCTGTTGCGATTACGGTCTATCAGCAGCCACTCCGTTAAACGGATGGTCGCCCTATTGTCCCTCATGCGCATGACGTGACTCGCCCATGGCCATTTCGTTCGCTTAAGTTTAGTTAGAATGTCTTCCACACCAGTCTGTTTCCTAATCCGCGCAAAGGTTCTGTTATCCGTAAGCGTGACCCCTAGCATTCTTCTTTCGATAGACCATTGGGCTGATCTAAGTTTGTGGGAGAACCTGGTGACCAGCGACCATGTGGACGTACAGCAGCTCCTGACATCCAGAGCGAAGGCTCTCTGCTCACATGATGGATTCCCGGACTAGGGAACCACTCCCACGTTAGAAAGCTCGAATAAACGTTTTTTTTTCTCTCTCTCTCTAAGATTCCTTTTAAGTCGCTTAGTGAGACCCCATGTTTGTGCCCTCATTACTGGAAGAAAGCATTGGTTATGTATACCAGTTTTTTTAGTGCAGAGAAAACTTACTGGTCAGGATAAGATTTCGTACCAAAAGCAGCCCTTGCCATGCTTATTCCGCGGGTAATTTCCGTTTCATTATAGGGATCAGCGTCCAAGACAGAGGTAATCTTGATGTGCTTGTTCCCAAAAATGTGGAATTGGCGAATTTGACAAATCTAAACGTCATATTCGTGTGAACGTATATTATTTGTCGAAAGATTTACTAGCTTCAATTGAAGAGAATGCAGCGGAGGAATGCTCACGCATTCGTAGGCAATTCTCGAAATTTCTGTAATTTTTATTTCAATTGTGCTTCAAATTTTGGCATTGCTGTATTAGGAATTTTTGGAGAGCATCCGAAATTGCGCACAACTGTGAGTTGCTTGTGGCATGAGAAAATTTTGCATCAATTTATTCGAATTATGGCGGTTTCATCAAGCATAACCCTGATCAGTTTCTTCGAGAACGCGACATAATATCCGCAATTACAAAAATTATAAAGGGTATACTAGAAAAGCTACAAATGTCTCAAGTAACTTTGAAGCCTACTGCCTCCCCTATGCACATGCAACTGGGTGTTGTGTCCTCGTTTCTAGGTTGGTTAATTTGCAAGCTTGATAGCCAAATCCGAAAGCTTTTCACAAAATTGGTTACAAACCTCGTGTAGGCGGGTCTAAAAAGACGTGCTAGTTTCACCTTTTTAAGCATAAGCTTTCAAATTTATTTCTCTCGAGACTTTTGTACAGCTTTAAAGCTACCTGCTAGCTAAAATGGTTTTTTTCAAGGAGAAAGTAATTAAAACATGCGGGCCACGTGATCCTGGAGCTGTGTGGGGTTGTACTCCTCTGGCGCCGAACTAAAACGATTACAGAACAGATTTCAAACTTATTTCCCAGGATAGGAAGACGATATTTTTCAATGTGAAGCGCGTAGGGCGCAGCCGATGAAATTTCATTTTTACCTGCACAACATAACTTACAGCATTTCAGAAAAATACAACTTTTTTCCATTCAGGGTTCGATGAGTACAAGAACACTTTGTGCGGGTATTTGAACGGCAACGCGTCGCTGGCCTCACTTGAAAGGTTATCCTAGCACGCTCGCTTTGTGAATATTAAAGTAACTAGACTAATCACAGGTATTCAATCACTCATCTTCAAGCTTCTGTATGGGTCTGCCCTTCTTGTACCAAAAGATGAAATATCTTCAATCGGAGCAAAGAAGCGGTTAGAATAATTTTGAAGACGTCCGGCAAAACCGTAGCATTGCATCTTAAAAGTAGACGCTATCCTGTACACAACGTTACAATGTTGCCATAATTTGACGCAATTGTAGGGATGAAGCCAAATCCGACTATTGTGCTTAATATCGTGATGTTAGTTCTGTTATAATTTTCACTCACTGCGTTTTCCTCGAACCGTATATTTTGGGCGTATTTCTAATCTCTTCACCAACAATTAGCCTAAACCTGAAGCGTAGGTTGCTTTTTTTTTTTTTGCGGGGGAGGGGGGGGGGGTATTTCGCTAGCTCCATGTTTTTTGCCCGCCGAGAGTGAAAGCAAGCAGCAACTGAAGAGCATGTCTGGCGTCCGGCCAAAGAAAGAAATGAAGACTGAGATCCGCTGCAGCCCTTTTAAATCTTTTCAGGAAGGCCATCTTACATGGATTCATCTCACGTCTTCGGCCTTTTATTTTCAATGGGCGCACGTCCGGACAAAATTACTGCGGAAAAATTCCCTACTTCAAGTCTGGCACGAAGGCAATTCTTAATAAACACACGGAAGTTAACGAAGCTTCGAAACAGCCATCTGTCGAAATATCGCAAACCAAGGATATCTCTTTGCTTCTCAAGCAACTTTTCCTTCAATAGATCTAACTCGTTTTTATTAGACCCTAAAAGTGCGGACGCTGTTACAAAGTTATTTCCGAAATTTTTTCGACTGTTCCATTTCTACGAGTAACAAAGAAGAAACATTTGTTCTCCCTGATGGTCTGAATGTTACTCCTGCCATATGTATCTGTGCATCGAAACAAAAAGAAGTAATCTTTATTCTGTGCTCAGTGGGGAAGCATTTCCGCTTCTCCCGCATAAGGATCCCAGCTCCAACGCATTTTCTTTCTTCGCGAAACCGGCCTGTTCGACGCCCAAACACCCCAATCCTTTCGGCGGGCCGGAAGGGGGGCGCCCGTGGTTTAGAATGCGTCCTTTGTAACGTCAGCTGAGCTTTGAGTAGAAGACTTCGTCCTGATAACAATAAATACAAGTTTTCACGAATGTGTGTAGCTTCCAAGTGCGTACTGTATAAGTTAGGAATGGGTGATTTTTTAAGCAAGTTGACTTAGTTTATTTGCTTTTGATTTCCCTTGAAATGCAGAGAATATTTCTCATTTTAAAGTTTCAGTACCGTAAAAACTGCCGAAAGAAGCAATTTCCGGAGAATTTTTCTTGTGCACATCATTCTTAAATGCTTTGCAGGAAATGAGCCAAAATCAAATGACCGGCAGGCGGCATACCGACCATACCGGTTTTCGTCAAGTATGCCATTCCGGCGTTGTTCTTCCTACGCGCTTGCTGCAAGCGTTTCGCACTTCTACCGCGTTTTGCGCAGTTCCTTTCGAACGTTGTAGAATATATCCTGATGATAAACTGTTCCCGGCACTTTTATCTTTGGAGAGCGTTTGGATGTTTTTTTCAAGAAATATCTCGGCGTTACTCACAGTCGCCTGTAGTGAATAAGTTGTGGATATTCCTTGCCTCAAGAAGCGGCGGTAGCTCGTGGGTTCACTCTCATAAGCCTTGAGACTAAACGTAACATCCAAGCGAAACCCATGACCAAATAAAAATGAAAAGACGGGTGCTCGCCACTGGTTGTTTTCTAGTGCTTACGCGCTGTCGCCTAAACGTTTTTAGATCCGCGTATTTGTGCAACATCTTCCTCTGGCCGAACAGGGAATATTATGTTGCCGTTACTTTCGCAATGGAAGTTCGCGCAGGTTCTACGGTTTTCTCTTTTCCTATCTTTCATGAAAAAAAAGCATCCTTTGTTCACCCTTCAAACACGCTTCAGCGCTGTTGAGGCGTACCTCTGCTGATAAAACTGTCCAAGCACTATACTGTTTTTCTTAAGATCGACCTGCAGTAGGTCTCTAACGGTTGAATGAGTGTCCAAAAAGGTCCCGTTGGGGATGTGGCGAGCCCAACTCTCCGCGTGCTTCGCGTAGAGGGTGAGTCTTCATTGACCTCACAGGTCTTCTGAAGTTCGAATCATGCATGGGAGAGAAATCAGGGATCCATGCGTCCGCGTCTGTCGATCTCCTTACGTAGCTCGTCTGAAAAAGAAAGCTACAAAACAACATATAAACAAAACCAACAGAAAAACTGTTGAATGTCTTTATTTGGGGTTTCATAAACATGTTTCGGGCTGAATTACGCATACCGATGTTTATGAATGGGGTTTGCTAAAAGTGCAGTCACTTTGTGGGTTTGGCATTTTACTCTGTGAACGTGGACGACCAACACACATCAAGGTGGCACAGAAATAAGGTGAAAGGTGTTAGATAATTTTACTTCCCCTCAGCGTTGACAGCGGTCATCCCTAAGAGAGGCACATGCGTATACACGCACACACTTTTAATTTGGCTCTACTGATGATGAAAATGGTGCCTATTGATAACTACTGTAATCAAAATGCATATCTAAATGATGAAACTTATATGCTTGAGGACTAATTTATGCTTTGATCTTGAAAATGTTAGCAAATTCGTAACTAATCTTCTCGAGCTGCATATCCAGATGATCAGGTGTATGGGCTTGAGGTCTAAATGATGATTTGAATGGCGCGTGACATCAAAGGTGACGGCGTGCTAGTTGCACACACACACACACACACACCGTGGAGTTGTTTTCCGACGTCTCGCGCTATAGAGCGCCTCGTGCTTCAAAGGCACGTGGCGTCTCAGGAGTTTTTGTTCCCGACATCAAAAATACATGGGACCCTAGCCATCAAAGCTTCACTTAATAAATGCGATATGAGGGAACGTTGTCAGTCCTCAGACTCCGTCTGAAATGCTTAGCAGTAATGACGGATTATATTGAGCAATAGAATCTTCGAAACGAATCCTAATTCCCGCAGTTTCTCGTTCCCTTTCCATCCCCAGTCGTCAGAATACTTTCACCTTGAATAAAATACACCTACTCAAATGCCACAACGATGTCAGGAAGTATCCTTTTCAAAACAGCCAAAAGTTACTCCTCGCTAAGGCGTCCATTTCGGGGACAAACCACAGACCACATTTGTACGATCCGTAAGCGTGAAAATCTCGGGCACTTCAGATGTGCAGCATTCGTGCTCTTATTCCACGTTGACTAAGAAGGAACAACTCACTGATGCGGGCTTAAAGTCACTGAGCTGCAGCCCTACACAGCCACAGTAAATCGGGTATATTTGTTTCGGCCTGTCGTGCCCGCTTATTTTGTGCTGTCCCCTTTCCGAAGTCATTTCCCTGAGTGAAGCAGTACGCCACACACAAGGCAAACAAACAAGGGACAGAAAGGCAGGGTGTCAGGTCAGTCCTGGTCGGCATAGAGAGAAGTACCAGAAACTAATAGGGGCTCTAAGGACGTGCCCTCTCGCACCACTGTGCAGACAGGATGATGCCGTGAGCAAGAACACTAGTGCTGGTCAGGGGATTGCACTGGTTCGTGCTAATCAGGTGCGTTTCCGGTCATGCATGAAGCGGAGCGCGGAATAGCGCAGGCAGCGCGAATAGACGCCACGTTTACACGCCCGCCCATTCACGCGCCCCTCGCGACTTCGTTCCACAGTGAAAAGCAAGGGGGTCTACCGAGGGATATAACAGTCAGTCACATGGCGATCGATAACTTGTTACCTCCCCGTCGAGCGCCAGTCGCGCTTTCTTCGTGCGCGTGTACACGTCGAAGCTTCCAAGCCTTTGTGCCTAACACCATATTACTCGGCTCCACGGACTCCCCTCTCCACGTTTGCCTTTCCCCGGCTTTTGCCTCCATCGATACTCGTGTCGCTATGTTTGTATTGCCTAAAAGGTCACTGTGTTTTCGCACTTGAGTGGTACAAGGACTACAGAGCAGCGAGAGCTCCCAGCAGATCGGTCTTGGGGCAACGCACATTTAGCGTAAACGGCCCTCAATCACTGATCGGTAGAAGTGATTGCAATCCTTGCTCTCCTTCTCGCTTTGGAGACCTGAGCGTACTTCGCTGTCTCCATAACAAATCTCCGTCTTTCCACTGGTTCCAAGCAGAAAATATTTCCTGCAAGTTTCTTATGGCGGCGTTGCTTTGACCTCACTCTTGGTAGTGATCATCAAGCGTTTTGGGGGCTATGACAAAAAGAAAAACAAAACGCCGCCAAATACGAGAAATTCATCACGTGTGACACACTGCAATGAAATAGCTCTCGGCGGATACAAACCACGAGGGATACCGACGATTTTTACGCCGAAGGAAAGAAGCGGAACACCCTTTCGATCGAGTGTATCAGCTGTTCTTTAGTGTTTCACGTTTTAATTACGTTCTTCTGCCGCATCCAACTTCGTTGGCATCGTATTTTATAGAAAGGAATTTGCTCACAGTGACTTTGTGCGTCCGTCCATACATGTGTTCATTCGTACGTGTAACACACGAGCCTTATCTCTAAGCTTCATCTTCGCAATCGGTCGCTACCGTCTAAGCAACACGCTTCGAGGCCGTTCGTGTCAGCATATTACTTACGGGAGAATAAAGATTCAACCTGGTTTCATAATTGGCTTCAGTTCGAACCTTTTAGTTGCTGTAGAAGGACGCCAAGCGCAGAAAAAACGTCGAAAAAATATTTTACATCACTACGAAATTCACATTCGAGGCCATTCGACCCTGCGAATGTGGATCGCCAGCGGAGCTGTAAAGTCATTGTCAATAGTACGGTCCCAATTGCTTTGTCGCCGCTATGATATACACTGACAGGCATACTCGCAAAGGCCGAAACATTCTTACACAATGTCAAATCGATTCACGTAATCCGCAGAGTGGTTGGTTGGACCTAGTCGGTGAGGCCCCGCAAGCCAAATATCACCAACACGAAACGCGTAAACCACTCCCTCTTCGATCCCGACACATCCACATTGGAATCAGCGGCTACGGCCAAACGGGTAGTGTCTTAGCAATAAAAAACGTCGCGCTGCGACTGGCCGTTTCTCTGCGTCAGTGGTTCTCAAATTGGGGCCCGCGGACCCCAGGGGGTCTTCGAGGGCATTTGAGGTGTCCGCGAAGCCCTCCCAGATGCTGTCCCAGAACCCTCCCACCCAATTCATTTCTTCTTTTTGCTAAACCTTGCCGGAAATGCGGAAAGGTGGCTTCGCTGCTTGACTTGTCCATTCAATTTCTTTGCGTAACCCATGTTTTGATGTTGGCTTTCAGCAGAACACTCCAGCCATGCAAAAAAGCGAGACTCACGAAACGCTGGGTGATTTTTTTGCAAGAGCAAATTGTTCTGAAATATTACGTGCATAAGCATAAACGTCAGACATAAAAGAAGGGCATTGAATGAATATGTTGGCCACTCTAGCTGCACGTTCAGGTTCTTTGACATTATGACACGATCAACATGATCAACGTGATCACATTATGACACGATGACTGTGGGGCAGGGGCGTCCGTTCAGAACACCCCCGACATTTTCTAATCACCGCATCTCCCCCATTCACTCCTTTTCGTCCATATTTACACGCCGAATCGATATAATAATGCCCAAAAACGAAAATAAAAACGACAAGAATAAAAACAAAAATTACTGAGACAACGTTTGGGACAGGTTGTCTTTTTTTAATTTATTTTATCAGTGGCACCCCCCCCCCCCCCAAAAAAAAAATATATATATATTTCTGACTTCACCACCCTCGAGGGGTCCTCCATCCCCTTTCCAAGCCCCAAAGGGGTCCTCGGCACACTCATGGTTTAGAACCACTGCTCTACGTCATTCAATGTCGGTAAATGGCCTGCAAAATCGAGTGGTAGGCGTATTCGTTCGTGGGGGAAAAGCGGTGCACGGCGCAGACTTCGAAAGATTCGACGTCCCGACGCTTGGGTATCCCGACTACGCACGGCGTCCCCATTACGACGAGACAAAAGAAGTGAAATTCAGTACGAAGAACGGCGTCTTTCGGGTTTCCTGTCGTCTGCCTGGAGCCCAATTAAAGTTTCTGCACGAGCGGAACGTTTCCTTCGTAAGCAGCCGCCTACAAACAAACAAACAAACAAACAAACAAACAAACAAACAAACAAACAAACAAACAAACAAACAAACAGACATACAGACAGACATACAGACAGACAAACAAGCAAACAAACAAGCAAGCAAACAAACAAACAAACAAACAACAAACAAGCAAACAAGCAAACAAACAAACAAACAAACAAAAACTGTGAACAAAGCCGGGTTTGCAGCAAGGCGTTTTACAGAAGAGCATCGAAAAATATATGAAAACCTAGCATAATACGGTTCCGCTGTAAAACCCACTGAAGAACGAAAGAATAGGTTTGCGCAGAAGACGAGGACGAAGAGCCGAGAGGACAGGATGAGCGCAACTTCCAACTTTATTTTACATGAAATGGCAAGACACATTTATACCCCCACCGGTGTCCCCCTCTTTCCCATCAGCATTTGCACCACGCGATAAGGCGTAACAAAATCACAAATCAAATACAACAAACAAAACAAAAGAAGTCGATAAAAGGGCGTAACGTAACATTACCAGATAACAGATACGACTTATGGCGAATTCCATTGAGCGAACAGGAGCAAGTGGAGCGAGCAGCCAGAGCAGCACACGGGAGTAACGGGGACGTGCGCTTTCGTTCCGCGAATGAAACATTCGCGCTGCTCCGGGAGCAGTGAAAAGAGGGGGAGGGCGAGATGTCAAGAGTCATGTGACCAAACGTTTCCCGCGCTCGCTTCCCGGAGCATTTCGCGCGCTCGTGATGTCCGCACGCAGTTATTCCTCGCCCGTTTTGCCAGATACGTGCCGGTGGTTTTGTGTCTGCCTTCCGCATGGCGACGAATGAAGAAGCCGAGCGGATGTTCATGCTCATGATAAAGGGGTCACCATCGTGTCTCCCAAAAATTAGCTGCGAACGATAACAGCGTCCACCGTCTTTTCCAGATACGACTCTACCTTCGGTCGCTGCTCCGGCGGGGTGCTCGGACATAAACTCATGCAATGTCAAATCGTCGTCGTCGTCGCTGCAGCTGCTGTCCGATGATTAGCTTGCGCTTGAATCTGTGGTGCTTTCATCATCTAAAAGTAGCAGCAATTCCTTGTCCAGACGGCCGCGCTTAGCTGCTGCCGTACGCATTGAGCGACTACCGCGGCTGCTGGATTCCGCCATTTTTCCTCCGCCACCCGGGGATAAAACCAGAAGTGACGAAAAAGATGTCATGTGACTTCCTCGGCGCTCCCTGTTACTCCGCCGCTGGCGACGGAGCACCCAGAACTGCTCTCGCCTGCTCTCGGCGCCAACAAAGTGCTCCTCATCGACCAATAAAACACAACGCCCCCGCTCCTGCCCGACCACTGGAAGACGCCAGAACTCGCGAGAGCACTTTGGGTGCAGTTAGAAGTGCTCCTGTTCGCCCAATGGAAAAGCGCTATTAGACTGTGTACGTCTTCCAAAAACCCGTGACGCACTTTAGAACAAAGATGAACTAGTAAAATCAGAGCCAAAAGGGCATAAAACCACTAAGAGAATAAGACGACATGATAACACGGGTATAAGAATGGAAGTTAAGAACAAACACAGCTCGCGTTTGCGAGACGTATGAGCAGTTAAAACAAATCAAACTTCGAGCTTACACACGCTTTTAACAACGTATCCACCCTAAATCAAGCATAACCGAATAATAGCAGAAAATCGCAGCAAAAGGCATAAAAACGCTAAAAATAGAATAACCAAATGGGTGGGATGGGAAAAAGGAAGTCGTGACCAACACAGAGTGCCCGTTGCAACATTTTACAAAGCCTAAAAGGACTAGAACTATCGAAATCTTTTAAACATGGCCTTCTAAGAAGGCTAACTCAGTGGATAGGAGGCTTACCGAGGGTGTGCTGACGCAATCTTCCCCAAAGTCTCTAATTTTGTAGGCTTCTATAATTTCTCTTTCTGTTTGACCCTTAGCTCTGTTTGATCTTAGAAAGAGAAATTATAGAAGCCTACAAAATTAGAGACTTCGCTGCGTACCAATCGCCCAAACCAATACTCGGCGCCTTTGTGTCGTGTCTTTTTACAGTCCCTGTCTATTCCTTCGGCTCAGCTGTTCAGAGCCATGGAATACCAACTACAGGCCAATCGATCACGTTACAAAATCTTGTAAATAAGGAAGCTCACGCGAAGCTGTACTTTTTTTCATAATTGCCAAGGTGGCACGCGGTTGAGGCGCGAGTTTTCTCACTATGCTCGGGTACAAGATACAAATGTCAATAGCTCATGTGGTGTGTCATTCCGCCGAAGCGACGGACCCGTACGTCAGCGGGCGTTTTGAAAGGATTTGATTGATTGTACGGTTTAACGCGCCGACGCAACGCAGGCGATGAGGCGCGCCGTAGTGGAGGGCTCCGGATTAATTTTGACCACCTGGGGGTTTTGAAAGGAGGTTGCGGTAATGCGAGAAAATGTCTACTTTTTCTCGCGTATTTATTTTCTTTTTTATTTGTTTAAGAAATACTGCAGGCCATAAGCCCGAGCAGGAGGGGTACATACATCGCACACACAAAAGAAAAAACATCAAAAGCATCTTGTGTACATACTGGAAAATACACAAGATGAGCCAAGACATTGATAGTATCAGTAACTCAATGACAAAACAAGAGGAACAACAATGGGTCAGAACAGTTAAGAAATGCAACACAGCGGTCAGCAAAGCAATACGCAAAATAGTGGCTATGACAATTAAAGCATGACAGGTATCCATTTTAAACATTGGGTTCAAGGCGCTCTACTGATAGCAGGTCCTCTACAGAAGTGTTATTCCAATCGGTGACTGTTCGCGGGAAGAAGGAAAATTTGAACAAATCGGTCCGAGCAAAAAGAGGCGTGAGAGATAACGCGTGTGAATGACGAGTTCGCCGCGTTGATAGAGGGGTTACGAAGGGGGAGGGGTCAAGACCGAGCCTGCGGTTAATGAGAGAATAAAGAAACTTAAGGCGAATAAACTTTCGTCGTGATTCCAAGGTTACAATCCCATGGTTTTGCATTGTTTTTGTAACTGAGACATTTCTACCATATACTGAATATATGACGCGCACTGCACGTCTCTGAATTTTCTCAAGTGAGTTAATGTTCTTTTTTGTATGGGGGTCCCAAACAACGCACGCGTATTCCATTTTCGGCCGTATGAGTGTGTTCTACGCTAACAGCTTGACTTGAGGTGGAGCTTCTCTAAGTTTGTGCCTTAAAAGCACAACTTGCGAAAAGCGGACGATGCTACATTAGTAATGTGTGTATTCCAGCTAAGGGTGTCTGTTAATGTTATCCCAAGGTATTTATATTCATTAACTTCAATTAAAGGATGATTTGAAACGTAATATTGAAACAGAAGGGGCTTTTTTTTTGTTTGAAATTCTAAGAAAGACCGATTTGTCCAAGTTAAGTCCCATACCCCATTTACTACACCACGCAAGAACATAGCTAAGCGCCGCGTTTAGAGCGAGCTGATTATTTTGGGACTGAATGTTAGAAAAAAGAATGCTATCGTCAGCAAAAAGACGGATTTGGACTGAGTCATGCGTGACATCTACTATATCATTACAATAAATAAAAAAAGCAAGGGCCCCAGTACACTACCCTGCGGGACTCCGGAATTTACAGAAAGAAGGTCGGAAGATCGCCCGTTTACGTCAACATACTGTCTACGGTCCCTTAAGTAAACCGCTACCCATGCAATTAGGTAATTTGGAAGTCCGGTGAGCTGCAGTTTGTGAATCAATTTATCATGGGGATCACGGTCGAAAGCCTTGAGGAAATCTAAAAAGATGACGTGAACCTGGCCAGCCTTATCAAGAACAGATGCAAAGAAATGAACAACAGAAACAAGTTGGGTGACGGTAGAAAAACCTTTTCTGAAACCATGCTGAAATGGTGATAAGATGTGATGTTCATCAAGAAAGTTCGTAATGCATGTTGCAATTATATGTTCCAGCATTTTACAGCAGGAGGAGGTCAAAGAAATCGGTCGATAGTTCGGAATAAGTTGCGGGTCACGCTTTTAAAGACGATAGTCTTTCTTGGGCTACTTAAACCCAGAAATTTTGGTCTGTCTGTATGTCTGTATGTCTGTCTGTCTGTGACTCGATTCAGCCACCCGGCCAAAGTAAAACAATGCCTGCGCAATAGTCTTATATAGTCACAGCTAAATGTGCCCGTCTAAGTCCGGTGTAATGTTCATACTTGTCAATATTGTTGAAGAACAACAAGACATTACGCATATATAAGACAACAAATAAATACAGAAGTGATATTTACCCGCGGCGGTGGCTCAGTGGCTAAGGCGTTGCGCTGCTGAGCACGAGGTCGCGGGTTCGATTCCCGGCCGCGGCGGCCGCTTTTCTGATGGAGGCAAAAAGCAAAAAACGCCCGTGTGTACGAGATTTCGGCGCACGATAAAGATCCCCAGGTGGTCAAAATTAATCCGGAGCCCTCCACTACGGCGCGCCTCATCGCCTGCGTTGCGTCGGCGCGTTAAACCCCATAATCAATCAATCAAATCAATCAATCAGAAGTGATATTTGCAGCGTTTCTTTATAAAAAAAATCCTACATGTTTGATTTTGGCGAGGTTAAATACTTCATCAACTGAAGAAAAAAATATCACTCCGCCGTCACCTGCTGTCACCCGCGCCATATAGTTTCTGGCGGCATTTGAAGAAATCAAGTGACAAAAGTTACGAAAGGTTCCACTAGATAGGTTCCACGTTCTGCTTGGAACGCACGTGGACTAGGGAAACGCGGTTCTATAAACGTTGAAGTAGGGCGCCTCGATTCACACGAGTCTTCGCCGTACGGCAGCGTTGGCATCGAGACACCCGGTTCGTAGCAGTGGAACGCGGGAAATTTAAAATCATTTAAGCAAACCTTTGGCGTCTTTACATTGGGAGGAGCGCGACGCAACAGGAACAACATGAGAGGTGAGCGGTGAAGCGAAGGGAGGCATTTACTTGTCAAAAGTCGATAAAGACTATCGTCTTTTGACGACATTTGCAACGAAAGGAGCAGATACGCGGCCATTTTTTTTAAAATCGGCAAAACACGGCCCAATTTCCAATCAATTGGCAAGGATACTGATTTGATGGAACATTGAAATATCACGACTAGAAATTTAGCCACAGATTCTGCATAGCGCCGCAAAAACGCATTTGGTATGTTGTCTGGACCAGGTGAGGATTTGACTTTAGGGTCGCAGGAGCAAATTGAGGACACCATCCTGGGAAATAAAACTAACGTCTGGAGATAGAAAGCGAATTTCAGTGGTTTGGGCGATGGAAGAAGAGGAAAAAATACTATGGAAATATTCATTAAATTGTTCTGCAATAGCGTCCGGGTTCACTATCACGCGGTCGTTCAGTGAAATTTGATTAATAGTGGGTTTACGCTCTCTAACAAAGTCCCAGAACTTCTGAGGATTTTCACTAATAAAGTTGGGCAAGGTAGTGTTAAAATAAAAGCTTTTAGCTTGCTTATTGGCTTCTGAAAGGGAGACACGAACTTGGGAGATAATGCCAGGGGCGGCACGTTGTTTCCTGAGCCGTTTGGCTTTCCGCTTCAGGTGTTAATTGACCGAGTCATCATTGGCGTGCCTTTTGCGGGTTTTTTTCTTTGGAAGGAATAAATCGCTCCATGCAATAAGAACAGAGTTGCTTAAATTTATCCCACAGCAGAGTAACGTCATCACTATGGAAATCAGGAAAAATGCTGTTCGAGGTAATTTACCACACTTGCGTCGTCAGAGCGCCAAAAATCTTTAACATTCACATGAGCATGCGCCGATTTCACAGGTCTATTCCGCACCGAAAAGGAAACGTGAACCATTTCATGGTCAGAAATACCAGGCTCTACAGAAACGTCACACTCAGTGATCGTGCGGGGAATAAAAACAAGGTCAAGTAAAGACAATGAGGAGGTATTTATACGAGTAGGTTGTTGAACAACTTGGGTAAGATTATGGTCAAGCATAATATCTAGCAGCACACTAGAACCTACAGGATCAGACTGAGATTTCAATTTGCTCCGATTGATGTCAGGATAGTTAAAGTCGCCTGCGATCATTACTTTTTGATTGATATATGCTAGAATATGAGCTTGTAAATTCACCAAACAATCAGGTGCAGCATTGGGTGCTCTGTAAACCGCGTACAAGACAAAAGAACATCCAAACATTGAAAGCTTAAGACATACACATTCATTGTCCGCTACTTCGGGCAAACAGGTGGCTTGAATGCTACTTTTAATCAGGACGGCAACTCCACCCCCCCTAGTTGACCTGTCCTTTCGAAAAATTTTGTCAGCAGGGGGAACCAAGTCCTCATCACGAATTTCACCATGTAGCCAAGTTTCTATTATTACAACAATGTGCGGATTGTGGGTCAAGAGTAGCGCTTCAAGTTGGTCGATTTTGTTAACAATGCTACGAGCGTTAATGTTGATAAGTCTGACCTGTTTTTGGGTAGCAGTTTATGAGTCGTTTTGCTGGCTCTCGGTAACCGTTATTTGCTGGCTCTCGGTAACCGTGCTATCGGTACCGTCCCTAGCCAGCTCTGGATTACTTCGAGGGCTTATTATTTCACGCGTGTTCGTCGCATCATTCCAAAAAAACATATCGTCGTCAATACGCAACTTATCATGTACCAAAAAAACCTTTTTACCCTCCGCTTTATCGGCTTTCGCGCTATCCCAAAGCAACTTTCGCCGCCTTACTGTTTTTTTTAGTAATCATTCTGCACGTTCACTTTAGTGCCCTTTAGATTGCCGCAATTTTTCAGAACTGCTTGTTTCTCAGCGAAGTCCTGAAAATACAAGATAACCGGGCGTTTAGGTCCTGGTCTGCCAAGTCTGTGAATTCTGGCGACAGATTTGCATTGCACGCCCAGTTTGTCTTTTAAAATTTTAGAAATAATCTTTTCCCTAAGTTCTGAGTCGGTTTCGCGTTCTTCCTCGGGGATACCAAAAACGATTAAATTGGAACGCCTCCCTCGATCCTCAAGGTCAGTTAATTTTCTAGCCTGGATGTCAGTCGATTGTTTGAGCATTTTCACGAGGTTTTCAAGGTCATTCAACCTAGCAGTTTTCGCGTTTACTTCCGCCACATGTTCTTCCATTTCAGCAATCCTACGTGTAATATCGGTTAGCATTACTTCAGTTTTGCTTTTCAGGTCTGCTACTTCGCTGCGTAGAAGATTTTGCCCCTCTAAAAGTTTAGCCAACAATTCCTCGGTAGTCGGGCCGGGATTAAGTTCCACGTCACCACATAATAATAATTCAAGAACACAAAAACAATCATAGGCAATCTCACAACACTTCCGTGGGCACGACAGAATCACCAAATAACGACAGTCGCTTTTAAAGGAGCTATAGACACAACTACCCTGCACGAAACAGAAGAGTGGCTTAGACATGTTGCTGTCGATCCCACCGTACCCACTGAAGGCGAAGTTGTGCACGAGCGCCTTATGCAGGAACGGGACTGCTGACGTCACACTTCCAGCGCCGCCCGGCAGTATTGGCGGGGTGATAGTGCCCTGCGTCTGCGCAGAAGACTGTCCTGATGGTTCGTCGATGTAACGCAGTTGATGCAAAAACAGCGGGGTTCCGGCTGATGTAGACTGTGGGAAGATGCTGGTCACACAGAGCATGAAGCCCTGCACGAAACCGAAGAGTGGCTTAGACATGTTGCCGTCGATCCCACCGTACCCACTAATTTATTTTTTGTCACTGCAGTAATTTGTAACCAGATTAAGTCATAAAAATCATTGAAACGACTCATGTCACGTTTAAAATGCTCGCATTAAGGCACTCTTTTGCACGGGGGAACCGCCGGTGAGGTGACGAGGCGCACGGGCTACTTCCGTTGTCGTTATTAAGTTGTACGCGAGTATAGTATATTTGTGTTTGAAACTGTGTGGCATTCTGGCCTATCCTGAACGAGAGCAGGTAATGTTGCCCTTGACAAAGATATGATTCAAACTTGCGTCTCTATGTTCACCAATTCCCTGCGTGGATACGTTTGATGTAATACTTAATGCGCATGGATTGCGCATTAATGCTCATGTAGTACAGTCTACATGGATCCGATTCCGTTTTGTGTATGTTTTCTTTCGCTTTCTTGTGCGTTATATTGAACATTGCCCTGTACATCGTTACTTGAACTCCCTGATGTAATGCTCTGGGGCCTTTAAGGATGAAATAAATGAAATTAAATGAAATGACTTTACCTTGTAGGAAGCGGTCAGTGACGATCACAATGTTTGCATTTATCAAGATCATGCCCCAATTTAGTCTCTTTTACGCCACCATTTCGGTAGGTGAAGAGAGATGTGAACCCGAAATGGCTAGTGCACGCCACAGCAACCAGTACAATTTCGTACATTGATTTGTTGAGTTCTGAGCAAGGTTTGGAGACTCGTTGCGTGATACCTCTGGTAGTTTTCTGATTGAGTTGGTGCGTCTTACTTTTCATAGTTTTTACGGTAGCTTGTTGGCTGTAGAACGGAAACAGTTTAACGATTTTTCATTGAATTACATACGTTTATTCTCACTGAATGCGTTCGTAATTTTTAAATTCTTTTATTTCTTTTCTTATTTTAATGTCCATAGCAAACATCGGAAGAAATGTCCTCTTTGGAGGATCATCATAATTACATACCTAACTTTTTTCCCTCTCCTCCTTTACCTGCAGAGTAGCATGTCGGCGAACTCATGTCAGCAAACCTCCCTGCTTTTCCCTCTTTAATAAACAGTTTCTCTCTGTATACCTGTAGGTCAAGAACTCACTACAGGTTTCCTTACCTCTCTGTGATCGTTTGTGAAAGTTATTTACCTCAGGCAAGAATCAAGGCTCACCTAATTCTTTCAAAAGTCGGTCATCTTGCATATAGTGAGACTTCCTTCGGGGAGTCTTTGAAGGAACCATGAAGATAAAATACGCTTAATTCCATCCGAATATTGGCACGCCGGAATAATATGCACGCCAAAGTTCAACCCTACCTTCAAACAATTAGGTTAACTGATGCGCAAAGCAGATGGCAAAGTAGAGACCCAATAGTCCCTGTCTCCCACTTGCTCTGTTACGTCACCGGCACTGGATTCCATGCTTGGCGACTTCCGAGACGTGCTACCGCCAATAAACATGATTGTGTGGCGGTAGTGGTGCTTCTGGTTTCGTTTTATCGCATTTTTAATGCTAGGACGGAGTTAAAAAAGTCTTTACTTTATTTTTTATATCTCCCTAGTGATGTCACAGCTGATGTTCTGACAGGAAAATCGGAAACTCAATAGTTGGAGGTGTTTCTGGGTTAAAAAACGTTGAATTGAGAGCGTTATTGAAAGTTTGTTCTTCCGAATAAATTGAAATTGCTTTGGGTCGTGATGGCCTCTTTCCCGGCGGCCCGCTTCAGTATGTCCTCTTTAGAAACTTTTTATACACTCTTAAATTAAAGAAAGGTAAAGATTAGCGCACGAGAAACACACACCCTCTCCACTAATCCAGAAGTGTTGTTCTCCAAATCTATACATGCTCATTCATTTAGAATTTAGCCCTAGTATGTGGTATGAATGCAAAAGTAGACAGGTTGTAATCAAATCGGGTGACAGAAAAGTTCCAATCCTGGGCGCGCAACGTGAAAGAATATTGCCCTAATGGAATGCAGTCATTAAAAGCACCCAACTATAAATTACTGGCCGAACGGTCACATGGAAGTATTGATGCACGACAGACGTCGAAGCTGACGCAGTTCGTATAGGGGGAAGGGGGGGGGGCGGAGGTTTTGCGAGGAGCCGAGGCGATTGGACGGACTCTGCATCGGCTCCCGGTTCGATCACCAGTTTGAGGAGGAGAATTCGATCGGTGCTTGATTTAACGTATTGAAGGTTGTTCAGCAAGTGCTTCGGCATCACTGGACACCAAATTTGTCATCCCTAGACACCAAAGGTCGACCCAGGATGTTGAATTCTACGGTACTGTGTGAGTTTCGCCACCACGCCTAGGCTTAGCGGGGACGTTCGGCCTACTTGATGGACGGCCTCCCGGCCTCGGCGGCTCATTCGGTGAGCCAAATGGAGGCGGATATGGAGGCGGAGATCGACATGAGTGCCCAACAACACGGACTGAGAGACGTGGAAGAAAAATCGTGTGGATTTGTGACCGCTGAGGACTTGGCGTCCGATGACATGGCGGGGTGGGTCCTGCCGAGCGAAAAGCGAGTATAACTCGGAATAACATCAAGAACGTCGCAAACGGTGAGTACGCCCAACCGGCGACACAATCCAGAGCGGCGAGAGCGGCCACAACAGTGGCACACATGTCGCGAGTCATGCCGCGTGAAGATATCAAGATAGTCATTAGGCGGGCTGAACGTTGCGAGGACTGAAGTGCCGACGCTGATGGCGGCAATTCTGGCAGCTATTTGCATCAAGAGAGAGGAGGTGATGGGGGATATATTCTGTCCAAACCCCGTGCAGAATACATTGTCGTAAGCACGCCTGACGAGGGACGAGCGAGGCAATACTCGAGGATAAAGTGTCTGACAATAGGAGGCACTGGCTACGAAGCCTGGGCATACAAAGCGGCCATGCAAGGCACAGTGTAGGGAGTGATCAAGGAAATATCAGTCACAGACACCCAGGAAGACATCAACGCGAACATCGTGAACATGTACAGCCCCGAGGCGCTACAAGCGCACAGGATCGCCACGTCGACCGCCGTAATCATCCTATTCGAGGGCACGAAAGTGCCGAACTACGTCAAGTACGGAACAGTGCTCGTACGCTGCGGACTTTATAAAAAACACTTCGACGTATGCAAGACGTGCCGGAAAGTCGGACACAGGGGCGACGTCTGCCCCAACCAGAACGCAAACGTCTGCTTCGCCTGCGGCACCGTTAACCCGGGCCTCGAACACCAGACGAAATGCAAGCCAAGATGCAGGCCTTGTGGAGGCGAACACGTCACCGGAGACAGAATGCGGGAACAAATTCAAGACGCCTTACGTCGTCAGGCAACGACTGTGGGAACGGAAACAACGACAAGAACGACGAAACCTGAGACTTTCCGGGGCGGGACTTTCCACCACTCCCGAGAGAGAGGAGCGTCAGCCGCGGACCTCAAGCCAGGGGAGGAAGCAGCACGCACCGACGACGCTCTCTTTCGAGGCAACCGGCCCCGGCCAACCAGTGCTGGAAAACGGCCGGGAGAGCGGCATCGACGGCGCGGAGCATCACGAGACGTCGGGGCGACGCGGAGCTGACCGTGGAGCGCGTACGTTCGAGATCCCGGGGCGGGGCAGGAGGAGATCAGCGTGGAGTCGCCGATAACACTGTGGGCTGGGCCGACGGGTCTCCCAAAGCTCGATCCTCCGATTACCCCCCCCCCCCCCTTTACACCGGTAACAACAACATGAACGGTGATAACGCGATACTGAAAGAGCTAAAGAAAGTCATAGAGAGGCAGAATGAGCAGATTCGCGAACTAATGAGGACATTAGAGAAAGCAATGACTAACGTGCAGCACACACCGATACACGGAGAAACACTAGCTAACCCTGTAGGAGGGGACCGCGCAAGCTGCCGAGCAGAAGGTCGCACCCGCGGTACCCGCCGGAGGGACGCAGAACTCGGAAGTGCAAGCGATGGAGGACGAAAAACTTCCACGGCAACAAGAGCAAAAGAAGGAAGAACAGGTACAGCTAACTCCCGGCGAGTCTGTCATCTTGGCGGCTCTGGCCAGGCCTCAAGAAAGGTAGCTACGATTGAGGCCAAGCTCGATCGCCTGGCGGCTAGGATCAACGCCCTAGAAGTCAAACAGAAACACGGAACATTAAAGAAGGAACGAGCAGAACGACTGAAGGAAGCAATTGCCAAGAGAAGGGGTGCTTAGACACCAACCAGAAAGATGAAGCTGAAACAACGCAACAAATCTAATCGGACACGGGTCGTCGATGAGGTGACCGCTATATATCAGTAGAACTGCCGAAGCATAAAAGCCAAAGAGAGGGAGCTTATCCTTCACATAGGGAGCCAGGACGCACAACGACAACCCCTAGTCATAGCGCTACAAGAGACCAAAGTTAAGCCTTGCATGCCGCGGTACATTACTTATACCGACTCGACCGTAAAGAGGACCACCTCCTCGTGCGGAATACGGTCGCGGCGACGCAACACGTCACGGTGCAGCACGGCTGCGACCACACGCTGCTCGAGCTGCACGCTAGAGACATTGGCCACGCCAAGAACGTATTCATACTGAACGTTTACTGTATACCGGGAGCCAAGCACCAATACGATTTCGATGCCATACTGAAGGACGCAATTGGGCTAGCAAAAGGCCGCACGCTCCTAGTCATGGGCGACTTTCACGCGCCTCATTCCATGTGGGGCTATAAAATTGCATCCAAGAGAGGCAAGGCTCTCGTCCAAGCAGTGGGAAAGCACGAGCTGTACCTCATCAACGAGCCGGGAATCCCGACCCGAACGAATAACAGAGTGACCAACGACACGACCCCCGATCTCACGTGGTCCTCGGGGCCGCAGGAGACGAGGTGGAAGTGCGACGACGCCGACCTCGGCTTGTATCACAAAATCATCAAGATTGATGTCCACGGGCCTCTGTATAAGGCGGTGTACGGCAAGGCGATGATAACGGATTGGGATAAGATGAGAAAGCACACGAGTGACAGGACGCAGGAAGATGCCGAACCGTCTGCGGAATTCTACGAAGACTGGGCCAGACGACAGCAGGCCACGCTCCAAACGTACACGCAAGAGATCACCACTACGGTGAACTCGCCTTTCGTGGACGCCAGGCTCTCCAAGAGAGCCTGGCTCTGTTGGAGAGCCTGGCTCTCCAGGCTCTCCGACACGCGAGTGGCGTTGTGCCACTCGCTCACTCGCAGGTGGAAGCGCCAGCGGCGTAACAGGAAACTGGCTAGGCGCATCGCCCTACTGAACAAAGGGATAGCGGCGTATCCGGCTAAACTGTGCAGAAAAAACTGGCATAAAATGTGCGAAGGCATACAAGGGCAATTGTCGGCGGGGAAGTCCTGGAAATTATGGCCTCACCTCATCGACCCCGCACAAAGCGAGCCGACCACGAATCGGAACCTGACCAAAGCCATCAATAATTACGACGGGGATAGCGCCGAATTGCTCAGAGACCTCTAAAAGCGTTACCTCCAGACCGAAAAGGGTCTGCGACCACAAGTGTACGAGGGGACCCCTAAGGAGGAGCTGCACAGGCCCTTCACCATCTCCGAGCTATGGGCCGCCATCTACCAAAGCAACAGAAAAAGCGCGCCCGAGGCGGACAACCTCACCTAAAGCTGCTCTTCAACATGTGCGGCAGAACGGCCCACGAGCTGCTGCAACATATCAACGAGGAGTGGGAAACGTCGCGACTACCGCAAGAATGGAAGACGGTCAAGGTCCGCTTCATCACGAAGCCGGGCAAACCACCGTCGATCGAGAACCTGCGACCCATACCGCTCACGTCCTGCGTGGGCAAGGTCATGGAGAGGATGGTGTTGCACAGGCTGCAGAGACACCTCGAGGAAACAGGACAGATGGCGGCGACCATGTTCGGTTTCCGGAAACATCTCGGTACGCAGGACGTCATGGTTCAGTTGCACGAACTCGTCATCAAACAAGCAACCAGATCGAACCCTCGAGCCATCCTGGCCCTTGACCTCAAGGGGGCGTTCGACGACACCCACGCCAGCATCCTGCGTAACCTGAATGGGACCGGCTGCGCCGCCAGAGCTTTTCACTACGCCCGAAACTTCCTCGAGGACAGAACGGCCGTTATGACGATAGGCAACGCGAAGACGGACCCGATAATGCTAGGAGAACGCATAACACCCCAGGGATCCGTATTATCGCCCCTTCTGTTCAACCTGGCACTGCTACGCCTGCCTAAACTGCTGGAATGTATTGACGAGATAGACCACGCTTTCTACGCGATGATATCACGATCTAGATGAACAGGGCCGGATTGGAGGGGTGGATGGAAAAAACACCGCAGCGCGCAGCGACGACGGTCCACGAGTACGCCAAGTCGTGCGGCCTGAGCTGCGCCCCCCAAAAGTCCGAGCTCTTAGTAGTCCAGCCGATATCCTCCAATATCCTGCTCCCGTGTTCCGGTTAGGTGAAGGTATGGAGCCGGTATGGAAGCGGAACAGAGAAGGGAAAACTAGACGTCATCTTGAGAAAAGCCACGAAGAAAGCCCGTGGGCTACCCGCGTACACGTCGACCAAACGGCTCTACGAGATGGGGTCTACAACACCGTGGATGAGATCGTGGAGGCGCACCTCTCTAATCAAAGGGTGCGTCTCAGCGGGTCCGAACACGGGAGGAGGATATTGGAAAATATCGGATGGAGGCCTGAACCGGCGCAAACGTCCGACCGCGTCCCAAAACATTAGAGAGACAAGATCAACACTAAACCCCTCCCATGCAACATGGCGCCGGGGGAGGATGACGACAGGAGAAAAGCGCGCACCAAGGCTTTGTAAACGCGCTCGAAAGGCAACCCCAACGTCATGTCAGTCGAAGCCGCCCTGGTCAAGGGAAGCGACAAGGCCGCTTTGGCAGTAACAACAAGAGACAGGCTCGTTACCGTGGCGTCCACGAGGACAAGAAACGCAACAAACGCTGAAGAGATGGCGATCGCATTGGCACTATTCCAACCCGGAGCAACGCACGTTGTGACAGACAGCAAGAAAGCCTACGCGAACTACCGCGGGGGGTTGATCTCCTCCGAGGCGGCCCGCATCCTCAAACGACGCAAAACAACAAACGACGAGGTGGAACTGATTTGGACCCCCGCGCGCTTCTCCCTGGTCGGCAACAACATCGCCGACTATTACGCCCGAGACATGTCGCGCCGGGAGGTGGAAGAGGTGGGGGTCGAGTCGTTGACACCAATAACGATCTATAAAGATATCATTACAATGTACAGAGAAAATAGACAAACACTACATGAGCCTCATCACTCCCTTACCCGCAAGGACCAGACGATAATACGCGGCATACAGGCAGGGTCTCTGGCCCACCCAACACTATTACAACAGGCATGCTCCACGGCTGGCCATTGGGCGTGCGTAAAGTATTCTCTGACGGTTGCCCGACAACGCCGCCTTGAGTTCAGCCTTGCTTTCTTTGCAGTCGATGTTATAGATCACTCCACGGCACATATCTCGTCCGGGAGCCTGGTAGACTGGCACAGCAATCTGTTTACCCCGAATTTCGAGGTTCGTCAGTTTGAGTAGGGCATCGGCTCATTTTTTGTCGTGGACCAGCACCGAGATTGTGTTCGACGCAGGATGAACTCTGTACGTCATGGGTTTTGTAACTTTCTCTGCGGGTGCTGCGGAGATGAGGGCGAAGTGGAGGTCCTTAGTTGGTAAAGTGCTGAGATTCTCGTGGGCGCGCGGGCGCATGAGGACGACATACGTTTCCATGGGAGGTTCAGAATTAGGATTTAGTTGCTAACGTTTACGCCGTTGTTGAACCTGGTAGGAGCCTCACCTGTCGTGGCAGTTGCGGCGAGCGCTGCGGCTCCTCCCATAGCGTTGCTTGTTTTTCCTCGAGCGTTCGGGACGAAGTGAAGTGGTGTTCGGCCTGCTCTGCGCTCTCTGGATTATTTTGTGCGAACTCAAGTCTTTACACCGACAACGTGGTTAGAACAGTGTTCTCCAACGTTCGCGATGCAGCCCGCGGGCTCCGCGGAGCCTCCGGGGCTTCCAAATCCGCCCGCTACACATCTTGGCTCGATGGCTGCGGCTACCCCGGGGCGCTAGGCCTACCGTCCACTTCTGATGCTCCACAGAGTGTGCCTCTCCAACCTCCTGCAACATTGCTGTCTATGGGGATTGCACCAAAGGATGCGATTGCGGCCACACGCGCTGACATCACCACTGAAGGTATAAATCACGACATCAGCTCCATCTCTTCCGAGTCTTCGACCACCATGACCTATAAGTACGGTAAAGACGGCACACTCCACTCCAACGAGGAGTTTTAACTTGTTGTGCCTCCCAAACGACATCGAGGATCTAAAAGATCTGTCTGTCGCGGCAGGCAAGGCAGCTGCAAGTGCTCCAAAGCATTGGCTTACTGTGAACTTAAAGCCACTGGATTAAAAAAAATTATTACTCGCTTTAATCCACTGTTGCTAAAGAAAGCCTGGAAGGCAACGCACCGGACGGGGTGCTGCAGATGCGACCAAATTACCGGCTCAATCTCATGGCTAAGGGCACAAGGAATGCCGACGCTACTGAACGCCTCCTGCAAATAACAGCGATCGGGGACATTCCCGTGCGTGCCTATGAACCTCGCCCAGCAAGCTGCGCTGTTGGAGTTATCAGAGGAGTACCTCAGGGCATCACTGACATTGAAATACTTGAGAGCGTGCGGCAGAGAACACCAGCACGATCGGCGCGACGCATGGGGACATCAGAGGTCATACAGATTATTTTCAGCACTGACACGAGACCTGAATATATCATCCTGGGATACACTCGACACCAGGTGTACGACTACGAAGATAAGCCAGTGCAGTGTACGCGATGTGAGCGTTTCGGTTATATCGCTGGAACGTGCAAGCGCAAATTGCGCTGCCCCCGCTGTGGAGACGACCCTGAGCTGAAGGCCTGTACTTCAACTCAGAAGCGCTGTCCAAGCTGTGGCAGGACTCATGAGGCTGACTTTAACTTTTGTCCGACGTTTCGACAAGAGAGAAGCATCTATAGGTACAAGAGCCAAAACAAAGTGGACTACAAGGCAGCGAAGGCGGCGGTCTCACCGAAGAAATGCTCCACGCGTCGCGACACCACCAGAACCACAGAAGAGAGGCTAACTCAGAACACCGATTTTGACTTCTCCGAGTTCCCGCCGCTACCACCTCAGACGCCTGATCATGTTTCGCAAGTTCCAACACCTCCCACCGCTCCTGCTGCCCCACGGCAGCACGCCTGGACACGTGCCAGCCAAGATCGCATGAGCCGGCAGAGCGTGCAACCATCTACGAACTCTGCCTCATCAATGCTCTTCCTCATTGACGCCGTACGGTCAGTCCTAGCACCTTTCACATCTCCTCTGACTCGTGCTATCCTTACTCTACTTGACACCATTACCCCCTTCCTTCAAAACTGGCTGTAACTTCTATTAGGAGTGCTATGACGGTGCCGATGCAAACTCTTCGGAATCAGGCAACAGTGGTTCAGTGGAATGCCTGCGGACTATCATCTCGGTTGTCTGACTTTAGGCAACTCATCAATAAGCACAGGTTCCTTGTCGTTGCCATTTCAGTATCCAGACTGCGTCGGGATGTCCGCCTTTCGGGATACTCTCTGCATCGGTCTTTGACGAGCTCAGAAAACAGCAGAGTGCTCCTTGCAATTCGTAATGACTTAACTTTTCCAGTGCATAATGTTGAGCCAGATGACACGAATGAGTATGTCGCGGCAACGGTGAAGCACAATCAGGTGGCTTTCACTGTTATCTAAGGATACATTGCACCTAAGCCAAAGTTCAGCGTTAAGCGCCTGCAAGCCCTCTTGGACGCTACACCGCCGCCGCACTTGCTTACGGGGGACTTCAACGCGCACCATCCAGCTTGGGGCAGTGTTAAGACGACACCAAGGGGAAACCGCCTGCTCGATGTGGCCAGCCAAGCAGGACTATCAGTGCTCAACAGTGTTTCTCCCACGTTCTTTCGGGGCAGGGCTTCAAGCGTGTTGGATGTGACTATGGTGTCCGCTTCTCTGCTGCCTGTCGTATCCTGGTATCCAGACATTGAAAGCTTCGGCAGCGACCACGTCCCAACGTACACCATGATTGCTGGAGTTCGCGGCGGTACCATCAAGCGGCTACTGTCGACTGTAAACTGGACGACCTTCGGAGACATGCTGGAGGATAATACTGACGCATTGTCTACGAACGAAAAGCTGGCGGAAGCTATTGCCAGGGCCCAGCCACAGTCAACACGACGGAGCTGGGTGCCAAAGGCGTCGGCACCAGTGGACGGAGAGTATGAATGCCTTCGCGCGATTCGCAGGAGAGCAGAGCGCCGTGCGATAAAAACGCTGTCACCAGATGACATCCGAGCTTCAAGACATGCCCAGAAGCGCATTCAGAAGTACTTGAATAAGATTGCAAGACAGCGTTGGAAAGAATTTTGTTCCAAGCTTGATCCCCGCAAATCGCTGACTCGCATTTGGCAAGTTTTCCGCAGCCTGAGAGCAACACCGAGTCAAGCTCATCCGTTCTCATCAGTAGCTCTCCAGCGTGGCGTCAGTTGACTGGACGTAGCTGACGAATTTTGCGCCAAGGTTACAGCTCCCCGGAGATCTGCAATGATTTCAGAAGACCTGACCGATTGGCTCTCCAGTACGAATGCTACGCTCACGGATGAACTATTCACTATGCACGAGCTTATCTCAGCGTTAGCGTCCGTTAGCGTCCGTTAACCTGCTTTCTTCGCCAGGCGCCGATGGCGTTACATACTCACCTTTGCGACAACTCGGCGGTAACGCCCTCCGGCAACTGGTTACCTTCTACAACAAGTCGTGGGAGACAGGCCACGTGGAAGCAAGCTGGAAACTTGGTCGCCTAGTTCCGGTCCTTAAACCAGAAAAACCGCCAACCGACATCAACTCTTACCGGCCTATTTCTTTACTAAGCTGCATAGGGAAGGTAATGGAGAAAATGGTGCTGCAGCGACTCGTCTGGGATCTTGAGGACAGAGAAGTGTATCGCAGAGATGTCAGGGTTCAGAGAAGGAAGAAGCAGCGTTGACAACGTCATTGCTTTGGTGAGGGACATTCATCGGCAAAAGGCTGCGAAAAAGATCACAGTAGCTGTGTTCCTAGACATCAAGGCGGCTTTCGATAGCGTTTCTCATGAAGCTGTTCGAAGGGAAATGGCGTTTGTAGGGCTATGAGGGCGGATGCACACTTGGCTCTGTAACTACTTGCATAAGCGGTATGTCTATATGACCACCAAGGAAAGCGACACAAGGCGGCATGAGATCACACAAGGCGTCCCTCAAGGCGGAGTCCTAAGCCCTGTGCTGTTTAGCATCTGTCTCATCCGGATCACGAAAGTGCTACCCCAAGGTGTTAGCATACCTCTCTATGCTGATGACATCTGTATCTGGGCTTCTGGCAAAAACCGGAGAAGTATACGATCAAAACTGCAGAAAGCTCTTCTTGCAATTCAAAAGTACCTTAGCACCTGCGGCTTGCTAATTTCACCCGAAAAGTGTGCCGCGGTCGCCTTTACGAGGCGGGACTTATCCCGCTATCCTCTGGACATAAATGAAACACAAATACCGTACGTTCACAACCATAAATTTCTTGGAGTTACTATAGATCGCTCACTATCTTGGGCCCCCCATATCCGTATCCTTAGAGAACGCCTGCACTCATTTGTGCCCATTTTCCGGATGCTGACAGGAAAAACATGGGGCTGCTCAGTGCCTTCGCTACTACGACTTTATAAGGCACTATTCCTTGGCCTTCTACGGTACAGCCTGCCAGCGCTGATTGGTTTGTCTAAGACAAACTTCAGAGTGATAGACTGTGCACAGGCTCAAGTTCTGCGCATCTGCCTGGGCCTTCCAAAGTGCACATCCACGAATGGAACTCTCTGCGAAGCAAGGTGTATCTCCGCCCAGACACTCCAAGCCCAAGAGTTCCTTCGCACCAGCCTCCGTCACGTAACCCGGTGTGCTGACCATCCTCTAGCACAGGTGTCTTCCCCGCATGTACGGAGCCTCCTACCAGCCAACTTCGAACTCCCAAGCAAGCCTGCCTTTCCGCCATGGAAAGCTGCACCATGGGATACAGGCCTCACCATACCAGGTATAGGCAAGAAATCATCTCTGCCTGAGCCAGCCTTGCGATACTACACTCTGGAGCATATCAGTTCGCGTTATCTTGGCCACGTTCACGTATATACAGACGGATCCGTGCAGTCTGACTCGTCAGCCATTGGAGTTTGGATTCCCTCGGTGGGACTAACTGTGAAAGAGAAACTCAGTTACAAGACGTCGTCCACCTTCACTGAGTTAACTGCTATTAGGGCGGCACTCCTTTACATCACCAATTGTCCCGCTCGACAATGGGTGATTTTTACCGACTCGCGGCCTGCCTTGCAAGCACTGATGAAGCCATCCCACCGCTGCAGCCAACTTGTGCGTGAGCTAAACGCATTGCACACACTAGGGCTACGAAACGGGCACCGCATCTCGCTTCAATGGCTACCAGGTCATTCCGGCATCCAGGGGAACGTCATCTCTGACGCAGCAGCGAAAGAGGCGCACAATCTGCTTGTGTCTATTGGAATCCCGTATTCCAGACAAGACGGAAATACGGCTGTGAATGCGCTTGGATGCGCTTGGAAACTGCAGTTATCAGCTTGGCAGGACCTTCTTAAGATACGCTCGCCTCTGCACGCGATTGACCCTCAGTGCAATTTCCAGTTTCCGCGAGGTCTACAAAAGAAAACTGAGGGTGTCCTTCACCGACTACGCCTGAACGTTGCCTTCAGTGGTAGTTTTCTTTTTAAGATAGGCTGGGCGGACTCGCCATTGTGCTCTGTGAGAGACGACATACAGCATGTCTTGTGTTACTGCCCGCAGCATACAACTCAACGCGAAACAGCTAAAACAAATCTAATGCCACTGCTACGAGGACAATCTTTAGAGTTGCGTCACTTTCTTGGTCCGTGGCAAAATCACGCTGACACGGCGCGAGGGACAAAGGCTCTCTTAACTTTTCTGTCTGATACTGGACTAACCGATGTTCTTTCAACTTGGGATCCACAGATTTTTTCTCCTAGTGCTGTAAATTGTTTCTACGTTCCGAACTGATTTTATTTTCTTCTCCCTCTTATTCATTGTTGGTGCGCACTTCTTCCCCTCTTCTTTTTTTTTCACCTCACTATGTTCACCCCCATCTGAAGTAGCAAGCCCCGCCGTTTGTGGGGCTAACCTCCTCAGTATTCATTGAAGTTTTCTCTCTCTCGAGCGTTCGCGCCGATGCTGGTGGGGCCCTTCGCGGCAACCCTCAGCGCTCGCGCCAGGAGTTGCTTCGAGATCGGCACGTGCTTGCCGTTCTTGTTCCTGTGGTAAACGCGGCGGTATTTCTGTTTGAATCGGCGTCGCCTGTTGTCGTCTGTAGTCATCAGATGGCGGTGGTGTCGGCGCAACCTGGCCTGCGGTCGTCCCCGGCGGTTCCATGGTGTAGGCGTAGCGAAGCCGTCGCCGGCGGCGAAAGGGTGGCCGTAAAACGGCCTTGAAACACGGTACCGTGTCGAGTGTCACCTCGATAGGCTCCTGGTGCGATGGCGAAAAGGATGACCCGTAGCACTCGAAGCACAGGCGTGAAGAGAGCTCTTGAGGGGCGATGAAATGCAGAGCGTCGGGACATACGTCCATTCACACTGGGCACAGCAGCGCCCCCAGTTTGAGGGGCGACGCCCACCTAGATCTGTGATTTATTACGGCCGCATTTCTCGAGTCACGCTCTACGAACCCAAATCGACCGTATGCAGTCGCTGTCACCGGTTCGGCCACAAGAAAGACGTGTGCCCTCACCAGGCAGTATGTGACACATGCGGAAAGAACCACGGAAACGATACCGCTGCCGTCACTAAATGCAAGGAAGCAAATATAATGACCTGCCGTAACTGTAAGAAGCAGATAAATGTGGCTACCGACCCAAAATGTCCGACTAAAATTAAGGCTGATGCTGAACTAGCCGCAAAGCGCCGACCACGGTCACAGACCCGAGGGAACAGATACGGTCCCCTTCGATCACCGAGCGGTGGCAGAACACCCGGACAATGCGATGCGGAGTTATCAGATCATGCCTCGCAAGAGCGTACCACTACAGCGCTGCCATCGTCAGCAAATGGCGAAATGCACGGACAGCAGCAACGTTCGAGCTACTCGCAACCAGCGCATGTTGAGCGTAAGCGGCACGTCTCCTACACCGCGGCGACCACAACAACCAGCCAGCTCGAAGAAACTGCAAAGACATCAACTAGTGCTACAAAGGAACAACCTCCACTGAAGGGCATTCTGCAAGAGGAAGCCCCTATTCAAGCCGAGTTGGAAAAACTCGCGCAAGAAGCAGATGACCTTCGACGACGGCTCGAAGAAACGGAAGCGCGGCATACCGCCCTCCTCAAGCGCCTCCGTGCTGCACGACGGGAACAGCCGTACACCGGGCGACTACCTGCACAGGGGGTTTCCGCTACGGCAGCCATGCAACCAACGGGCCTGGCACAGCTGCTTCATCAACTGTTTCAACCGCTGCTTCAAGCACAAGAAAAGCACTACCAAGCCCAAGAGCAACATTTCCGGCGTCAACATGAACTCCTTCAGCGGCTTGTCACGTCCCGCACTTAGCTACACGGCCTTAGACCTGCCGCCCGGCATTCACCCTCACCTGGTGTTCGTGAGACTATCACGAACTGGGTGCGTGACCTTCGATCAATCTACGGACTCGACAAATACTGTTAACTGGACATGGCTCCGCCACTTATAGTGCAATGGAGCTGTCGCAGACTCCACCGTAAAATCTCCGCTTTTAGGCTTTACCTTCAATCCCTCCCACCCCCTCCATCTATCATACTCCTTCAGGAAACCCACGGTGTATACAACATTGCAGGGTACGATTCATTCATACAGCCCACTATACCGGCTGGCCGCGATCCCAATCCTCGTACCTATGTTGTGACATATGTCCTCCGCACATTACCAACTCACCAGGTAGATATTTCCGCATACAACTCGACCACGTCGGAATCGGTCCTTCATCATCATCATCACCACCAGCATATCTACGCCCACTGCAGGGAAAGGCCTCTCCCATTATTCTCCAATTACCTCGGTCCTGTGCCAACTCGGTCCTTACTCTCACTCAATTTCCTGGATGCTCTGCACCACTAGTTGCCATGAATTCGTATTGGCTTCTTAAGGCGATACCCGCTTTGGGGTGGGTAGGTAAGCTCATCCGCTCCTACCGCAATCATGTTGTTCTTTGGGCGGGGGATTTTAACGCTCCACATCCCGATTGGCTCTACACCTACACCTCACCATCAGGTCAACTTTTAGGGCGGGTCACTCAGCAACTCCGATTCTTTCTGCTTAATGACCTAACCAGTCCCACACGACAAGGCAATAGCTTCCAAAGAGATACGGTTCCCGATCTCACTTGGGCAATAGGCTTACCTTCGGCTATATGGGAGGTCCGAGATAATTCTCTAGGCAGTGATCACTAGATTATTCACACAACTGTACCCTTGAATGGGGCTTCGATTCCGTCACCGAGAAGTGCTCGCCTTACTAATTGGAGTGGTTTCCGGGACTCAATCGATACGGCTGCGATATCTGATTTAAGTACCTGGAATTCGGCAAATATTGACGCCTCTCGACGCCCCACCAGCTTATTCCTCTCTCCGACACACGTCCGGCAGTTGATGCACATCTCTTACGACTTTGGGATCAGCGCCATGCGCTTATGCGCCGATGGAAGCTAAATAAGCGCAATCACTCCGTCAAAGCACGCATGGATGCCCTCACTATCGAAGCTCTAGAATATGCGCGCACTCTCGAAACATCCAACTGGCTGTCTTTCTGCGACTCTCTGAGTGGAACGCTGCATACAACTAGAATTTGGCAACTTATCCGTTCTATGTCTGGACAGGCACGACGATCTACGCACATCAAATCGTTGCGGCTGCAGACAGGTCTTACCTTGGCTGATTTGGCTGGCAAACTTCAAGCTACTTTCTTTCCTTTTCCTTCTTTGCCTCCTCCCCGACCTCCTGTCACTGGTCCCACTCAGGAACCTATTCACGCAGAATTTACGTTTGCTGAACTGCGCGCAGCACTCACCGACTACAAACGACACACAACACCAGGACCGGACATGATTACATACTCCCACCTAAGGAACCTTCCGGACTCCGCTCTAGAAATTCTTCTAGATTTCATCAATGAAGCATGGCGAACAGGCTCTATACCCCTGAGTGGAAGACTGCTAACATCCGCCCCGTCCCCAAACCAGGCAAATCACTTGCTTTGAACAGTCTACGCCCAATTTCACTTACTCCTGTGTTGCAAAACTGATGGAACGTATGGCCCTGCATCGCCTCACTTGGCTTCTCGAACATACTTGGCTTCTCGAACATAGCCAATTCTTTGACTGGACTATGACTGGGTTCCGCGCTCACAGGTCAACGCAGGATACAATGCTGCGAATCCGGTGTACGCATATCCGAGTGCAGCCTAACTTACAGCAATCGTGAGTCTAGACTTCCAAAAGGCGTTTGATGCAGTTTCTCACTCGGCCATTCTTGAGCAAATCCGGATACTTACGCCTAGCTCCCGACTGTACAACTACATTCCCAATTTTCTGACCACACGACTTCACTCTCTGGTGTTAGAGGACTACCGCCAAACCCCCTCGACTCCTACCAGATGCGTTCCTCAGGGATGTGTCCTTTCCCCTACTCTTTTTAATTTGGTGCTTCGACCCCTGCCTCGTCTGCTTCATTCCATTCCTACTCTCTCCTTTGGACTGTACGCTGACGATATAACCCTATGGTGTTCTACAGGCAGCCCAGCTGAACTGTCCGATACACTTCAGGCTGGCATTGATGCTGTCCACTGTTTCTGATGCTGTCCACTGTTTCGGGTGAAGCGTAGGTCTCACACTATCTCCACAGAAATCTGAGTACCTCGTGGTCACTGACGAGCGTTTGCGGGCTAAAGCTAGTGACCAACGTTCTCAAGTAGAACTCACGATTGATGCGACCCCTCTCCCAAGTAAGGCCTGGCTGCGCGTCCTCGGCTTTAGCCTGCATGATGATGGGAAGGCCTCTGAGTGGCTCAATCGATGTAAGGTTCAAATCACCCAACTCACTCACATAATCGGCCGGCTGACCCGACGTCGCAAAGGCCTACGAGAACACGATATTACGAGACTTGAACTCTCTAATATATACTTGCATTCTTTACGCCCTGCCATACGTAAAATTAACGTCATCGCAGCGATCCCAGCTCGAGCGGCTCCTCAGGCCTGCCACATGCCTGGCTGTAGGGGTACCTAGACACACCCCCCTCGCTAAATTAGAGGCTGCTCAGCCGGTCGCGTCACTGTCAGATCAGGTTGATCTTCATTTGGCGGCACAACACACTCGTCTCCAGCTCACTTGGCATAGCCGTCTTCTGCTATCCTCACTTCATCACGAGGTATCGTCCTTACCCGACATTACACCGACCCCCGCACGGGGCACCTTGAGTAATCTTGGTGACGGTGAGTGGCGACACCGCGTACCCCGAGCCCCCCATACTTAAGCTGTTACCTACCGTGGCGAGAAGTTGAAAGGTGAAGGGTTAGAAGCCGTGAACGGTGGCCGTCGGAGCCCTGGTCAAGCTCCGGCCGATGGGCTCCCTGTCTGTCTATCAGGCTGGGAGCTCCGGGACCTCTTTGACCATCAGGGTAACGTCAAAGAAGAAAGTACCCCAGTTCCCTGCTTTATACTATGCCGCATGGTACTTTCGAAATCCTCTCTTCCAAATGATCGGGCCCCAAAAAGGGCCCGCACCGATGTAATTTTCAAACCTCTGCCCAACATGAAATTTAACACCCCGGACAACTTTCCTCGCTTCTTAGTGATACAATCTAAGAACAAGGAATCTCCAGTTACCTGCAAGTCGGTCTTCTTAACTGCCAAGTTCATTGAGAGTGTAGTTGGCGCGAACTACAAGGCAAAGAAGCTGCCATCGGGGGACGTGCTTGTAGAACTATCTACTAAAAAACAATCTGATGGTCTCTTGAACCAGACCGACCTACTTGGCCTTGAAGTAGCTGTAACGCCACACCGGAGCCTTAACAGCTCGCAGGGCGTCATATCTGAGATGGACCTGCTCAATTAAAGTGAGTCTGACCTCCTCGAGGGCATGCGTGACCAGGGCGTTACTGCGGTAAGAAGAATAATGATCAGACGCGATGGCAAAGAAGTAAAAACGAAACATGCGATCCTAACTTTAGACCAAAGTGTCCTACCGGAGTCTGTCACTGCAGGCTTCCTTCATTGCAACGTACGACCTTACATACCCAACCCACGCCGCTGCTTCAAGTGCCAGCGGTATGGGCACAGTACTACCACCTGCCGCGGAAAACTGACATGTGCCAAGTGCGCAGGACATCATGACCGTTCAGAGAACTGTGCTTCTAACGTATTGAAATGTGCCAACTGTCAACAACCCCACACTGCATACTCTCGGTCATGTGCTAAATTCAAAGCCGAGAAAGAAATCATAAACATGAAGGTCACCCAGAACATTACCTATCAAGAAGCACGACAGAAACACTCAATGTTTTCGCAAAGGTATGCCGATGCAGCTCGCCGGGGGGCGGAGCGGCGTCTAGTCACGGCGGCCACCCAGTACTGCGAAGCAGACTTGGTGCCGTCCCAGCCCCCCCAGGTGCTGCCCAAGGCAGCCCAACCATCTGACACGACACCTGTGGCGCCCGCAAGTGTTGTGTTAGCTGCAAGTGTGAGGAGTGACGGCTCTGCCGTCAATCCTCCTCTTCCGGCTGCCAGACTGCAGGCGGCCATGGACGTAGATGTGGTCGGTCCCACGACCACTTCTGTGTCCAACAAACAGTCGGGGACGGCAGGAGCTCCTGCCTCCACTCCAAACATATCCCGAGGCGGAGCCCGCAAGGACTCCATCTCGTCACTGTCACACCACTCAGATGATGACATGGAGGTAACACCGTCTCTGCCAGTGCCAAAGGCGGAAAGAGAACAGCGCACCATGGCGGGGCGAGGCAAAAAGCCACCAGCCACCCGTGTCACAGGCCCAAGTCAGAACTGATAGATAGTATACATACAGCCCGAGTCCTCATCTACACCAGGTAAAATCTCCCCCCTAAACATTTATGGTAGCACAAATAATTACACAGTGGAACTGCCGGGGCCTTATTAAAAACCTAGATGATATATATGAAATCCTAGACAAAACGCAATCAGCCATCCTATGCTTACAGGAGACACACTTGAAACCTAAGCACACTAATTTCCTGAACCAATACTCAGTATTTAGGAGAGACAGAGATAGCTGCACGCACTGCTCTGGTGGCGTAGCTATAGTTACTCAAAAATCTATCCCTTGCCAATCTCTTCAATTGCGTACCGCCCTAGAAGCGGTTGCAATCCGGGCAATTATTTTCAACAGATTAACAACAATTTGCTCACTATACATTCTCCCTGAATATCGTTTATCTAGCTCTGAATTTGAGTCTCTCATAGATGAGCTGCCGGAACCGTTCCTACTCGTAGGTGACCTGAATGCACACAGCCCACTATGGGGATCTGAACGCACAGATTCCCGGGGCCGCTTGATAGAAAAATTCCTCTTCTCATCCGGAGCTTGTCTCTTTAACAAAAAAGAGCCGACATACTACAACACTACACACAATACATACTCACACATAGACTTGGCGATCGGCTCTTCTGTCCTTTTTCCGGCTGTTGAATGGGAAGTGGACGACAACCCCTATGGGAGCGACCACTTCCCTGTCATCTTGAAAGGCATTGATAAAGCCCGTAACAGTTCCATCTGCCATAAAAAGTTTAAGGAATCTGGTGCTGATTGGTTAAAATTTAAACAATTATCTCAGCTTTCATACACGTCCTTAAGCTATTTGGGCATTGGCGAAGCCTGTGAACTGGTGACTGCACACATTCTTCATGCTGCCGAGGGCACAATTCCATAAACATCTGGTGCCACACCTAACACTAGGAGGCCGTGGTGGAATGAAGAGTGTAGACTTGCACGGCAGGCTCAAAATAAGGCGTGGGGTGTACTTCGCAGATACCCCACTACGCAAAACTTGATTTCCTTCAAACGTGCAAAAGCACAAGGAAGACGCATTCGCCAGCAAGCAAAAAGAGATAGCTGGCGCTCTTTCGTGACTTCTATCAACTCGTACACACATGCAGGCAAAGTATGGAACAGAATTAAAAAGTGTAATGGACGGAAAACACACACCCTACCTTTGGTCAACAGTACAGGCGATACCCTAGAGGACCAGGCAAACACACTTGCGAAATACTTTTCATATGTATCGAGTTCTGCTCATTATACGAATGCTTTCTTACGACACAAAACATCTATGGAGAAGAAACCGATTCGTGATAACAAAAGATCTGACGAACCATACAACACGGAATTTTCCATAACAGAGCTTTTGGTCGCCTTGGGAACATGTAAGGCTTCAGCGCCTGGGGCAGATAGTATATCATACACAATGATACAACATCTGCACCCAGAAACTCTCCGAACACTCTTGCACTTGTTCAACAAAATATGGGCGGCGGGATACTTTCCGAGAGCTTGGAGAGAAGCAGTTGTAGTTGCCGTAATAAAACAGGGGAAAGATGCCTCACTACCTGCCAGTTACCGACCAATAGCTCTGACAAGTTGCTTAGGAAAGGTTTTTGAAAAAATGGTAAATAAGAGGCTAATCCATTTTCTTGAATATAACGGCATCCTGGACAGTTGTCAGGCTGGTTTCCGATCAGGTCGAAGCACAACTGACCAGCTAGTTGCCTTTGAGTCGTATGTCAAAGATGCTTTTATCCACAAACAGCACTGTCTTTCTGTTTTCTTTGACTTAGAAAAAGCATACGATACAACTTGGCGTTATGGCATACTGCTTGACCTCAAGGCATTCGGTGGTTCTGGACATATGCTAAACACTATTGAAAGTTATTTGTCGGAGCGGACATTTCGGGTAAGAGTAGGGACAGTGGTATCAAGAACATACATACAAGAAAATGGGGTTCCCCAGGGTGGAGTATTAAGCTGTACTCTGTTTATAATTAAAATGAATTCACTTGGGAAATCGTTGCCCCCCTCAATCTCCTACTCAATGTATGTTGACGACGTCCAAATAAGCTTTAGGTCATGCAATCAGTCCATATGTGAAAGGCAGATACAGTTAGGTGTGAACAGGCTTGCAAAATGGACGGAAGAAAATGGTTTTAAATTGAATCCTCACAAAAGTACATGTGTGTTATTCACAAGACAGCGTGGAATTCGTCGAGAACCCGATGTCACACTGAACGGAGAACGGATTGCTGTCAAGAAAGAACACAAGTTTTCAGATGTTGTACTTGACGGGAAACTAACGTACGTACAGCACTTAAAGAAACTCAAACAAAAATGCCTAAAAACCATTAACATTTTAAAAGTGTTGTCACATCAGTCTTATGGTGCTGATAAAGACTGCCTTCTACGTCTCTTTGTGAGTTTAGTTAGGTCACGTATAGACTATGGAAGTGTAACATACGGGTCCGCGTCTAAAACTGCCTTAAAAATGTTAGACCTAGTACTACATTTGGGCCTTCGCCTTGCCTCTGGAGCCTTCAGGACAAGTCCAATCCAGAGTCTTTATGTAGAATGCGACCACTGGTGCCTAGAGCACCAGCGTGCTTATACAGCACTCCTCTATGCTATTAGGACAATGTCTATGACGAATCACCCATGCAATTCTATTGTGAATGACATCTCATCCGCCCATTTGTATTTAGCGCGCCCGTCGATCCCTGCCCCTGTATCCTTGCGTGTCAAAGGCCTTGCAGAGGAGATAGGGGTGTCTTTAGATGATGGCATAAAAACCTGTATCGCCGATATAGTCCCACCTTGGGACATGTCAACTATTCATTGTGACACATCCTTTAAACAAATTGACAAGCGTCGTGCACCCCGAGAATTGATTTTACAGCATTTCTTAAGTTTACAACACAGATATCCATGCGCCTCTTTTTACACAGATGCTTCCAAGTCTTCTTCTTCTGTGTGCTGTGCTGCACATGGCCCGGACTTTGCCAGCACAAGGACATTGAACAGAAATTGTAGCATCTTTACAGCAGAAGCCTATGGTATTCTAATCACAGTGGAACACATTACACAGACCAAATACAACAATCAGTCACCTACACAGACTCCCTAAGCGTAGTAACTGCATTGGATTCTTTTAAGCCCACAAAAAACGTTATTCTAAACCACCTTTTTGAAGCTCTTATCACTGCCTATAAGTCAAAGCTAAAAATACTTGTTTGCTGGATCCCTGGACACAGTGGCATTCTGGGCAATGAAATTGCTGACCAGAACGCCACTTTGGCGGCCCTACGTAGTGGTGTTGATGTAGCGCAGGTCCCTCACCTCGATCTGAAACCAGTAATCCGGAGGGGAATCCGTAAATGCTGGCAGCACATGTGGGACACACACACAGACAACAAGCTCCACTCAGTAAAACCAAACCTAGGAAGATACACAACAGAAAAACAAAACAGATTCATTGAGGTATCCATTTGCAGACTGCGAATAGGCCACACTTACGCTACACACGCATATCTTTTGAATGGAACACTCCCACCTGTTTGTAACAAGTGTGGGGAACGGCTCACCGTCCTCCATGTATTAATTGAGTGCACATTCTGCAATGAAGCCAGAAAACGGCATTTCCCGAAAATATATACCTACAACATTCCACTACATCCTTCACTGTTTTTAGGAGATGAACCTATGTTTAAAAACAAAAGTCTTTTAAGTTATCTTGCAGACATCAAGTTTTTAAAACTCATCTCGTACAGTGCGTGACCTCAGAGCCTACGAGCAGTGAGTGAGGCCCTCATGCTCCCTTTGTCCGCACGGGAGGCCCACTCTCGTCGCATGCTCTTTGGCTCGAGGTGCATCACGTTGCACCCATAATCCATTTCAGCCACCATTATGAACATCTTCATGCTTTAGTGGACGGGCCCTCTACACCCATATATACAGTATTTTAAGATGTATCATACTCATTTCATACATATTTTAAGCACAAACATGACTATTGAAAGACCACATAACATAGTTCTGGCGCTCTTTGGTCTTAGAAACCCTTGCGCCAATAAACCACAAACATACATACATACATTACACCGACATACCCCCCTTGGTATCCCCTCCCTCGCGTAACAGCTCCTACCATTCCAATCAACGTATCCGCAACCTCACATCCAGGACGTCGTCGAGCTCGAATATGCACTCTTTGCTACCGCTACGGTGATCTAACAGTTGCGTACACAGATGCATCCTTCTCCACCAAAGACGCACGCAGGGTCACAGTAGTTGCACCAAGATGGCAAGCGGGGCGAGTTGGTATTGGTTCATGGTGATAGAAAATAGCCAGCGCAAGAAAGACGAGGACGAGGAAGGTAACAAACACAGCGCGGCACTCACAACTGAGTACCGCGCTGTGTCTGTTACCTTCCTTGTCTTTCTTGCGCTGGCTATTTTCGATCGCAGTAGTTGTTCGTCCTGCCCACCCGCCCTTGCAGAAAATATACTTCGGCGTTCCTTCCGTCCTGTCTCTCGAGGCTCAAGCAATCACTGACGCCATCTTATCCTTAGACACTCCCGGTAAACACGTGATCCTCAGCGACAGTCAGGAAGCTCTCCGCTTGTTTCTGGAGCAGTTGCTTCCCATCAATATGACGCGTGCACTTCACTCTCATCTGGCCAAACACACTGGTACTAACACTCTTAATCCGGATCCCATAAGATCCACTTAGTAACTGGAACTTTTTTGCAAAAAAGTCCCAGTTATATATTTGGAACCGTGTTCCACATACCCTGAAAATTAAGTGGAACAGTGCACGACATAGTTTTGCAACTAAGTTATGCGGATCGGCGTTCCAAATAAAAGTATACGGATCACTGTTCCAAATAAAAGAGCAGTTTAGGTTACTGGAACACTGATCCACGTAAAATGATTGGGAAGTTATCCGGTGCGCCGTTCCAGGTACCTTCAGACCAGCTGTTTATATAAAACGGTGTTCCTATAGACGTTGGGAAGCTGTCTATGGGACTCCACTGTTCCAACATTTCTGCTTTCCTGTCGGTATAAACCCAGGACATAGCGAGGCTGGCGGTTGGATTGGTATCAGAAGGGAACCGCAAGCACCAATTCAGCACAGCCTTGACATATGACCCGCAGTGATACCAACAATTGAAAAAAGAAACCGCCGCAGCAGTGTGGCTCCTGACAGTTCCCAACAGTTGCCTGTCGGAACACAGTAGTCGTTTTGAGGCACCTAGAGCGGCGCACAGTCTCTGGCTTCCCCCGCGGAATCCTCTTCTGGGTTTTCGCTGCATGTAAAAGAAACAAGATACTTGCATTAAAATACACGAAACGAACTATTAAGACTCTTACACTGCTTTTCAACATACTATACAAGTTTATTTGGTGGTAGTATGCGTACATTTCAGATAGGGATAGCTGTCTGTTTTAAATTGCACAGGAAATGACCAACGTACAAGGAATAAACGCAATAACGATAGCACTAGGCTGTAAATGACATTTTCACATATTCACCTTTACTCAAAAACATGGGTAATAGAGACGGCTATAGGGGCAACTGCATCACAAACAAATATACTTGTGCATCTACAGCGGCACTGACATAGACGTTATACAGCAGTGATGAATATGCTGCCTTATCCGATAAAATAAGGTAACACAAAGGCACAAGTACCAACAGCGCTTGCCATAATATGTTTACGCATCACTGTTCGGGAAATTGGTTTGCTATTAAATTGTCGGAAAAGGCCCAAAACAACCCATACACGGTTGCAACATCACAAGATCTACAAGAGTGCAGTTCAAGAGTTTAGGAAAAGAACGCCCGAGCGAATATTAACGATAAAACATTTTGACACGAGAGGTCGCATGTGGCAGTATACCACAATTAAAACATGAATATTAAAGACAGCAAGTTTCCTGACACCAAAAGTAAGTGTAACATTAACCTAATTGTAGCCAAAATAGACTTTATGAGCGCCCTGAAAAGGCCTTTGACTTAAGGCCCGTTACCTGCCCCGACACTTTCAAGTTGCTTAAAATATTTCCTCCAAAAATATTTTATTTCATCCAAAATATTTCACCCAAAAAAGCTTACAAAAGCCAGTGTGAACCATAAAATTTTACAAACAGGATAGCTGGGAGCATGTTACACATATAATATTTGACAAGCAGACTAATTATATACACGTCATCAATTGCAGAGGGAACAAGTCAGACATCCTTAAGAACCAAACAAGCCAAACCAAAACAAGAACCAAAACAAACACGTGACCACTTTTACCAAGCAAACTTGAAAGCACTTTTTCCAGCATCAACATTTTACCTGAGGTAAAATTCACAGTTGTGTGCAATAAACACCCTCCTATCTTGCTGTCAGTGTAATTGTGACCAAACCCTGCTTCTGCCAAGCAAGAAATTCAACTTTGTTCACAGAAGAAAACTTGTTCAAGCCAAATACGCACATTTTCAATTCTTCTAGGTCATGGGTGTCAGCTTACATACAGTACTGAAATTGATCAGTGAAGCCCGAAGCCGTCTGCGCAAATAAGCGCTGTCACTTTTGCATCCATCAGCAGCAGCACTGCCATGAAAAAAAGTTCTCATGAAAAAAAGTTCTCATGAAGAAATTTATCAGAATTCTTGAATAATAAGGATGTTAAAATGCGGTTCCCTTAGCTACATTAACAGTGTAGATTCAAACGCAGCCTGTGCTATGTGCCAAAGATGAAAAATCGTAAAGGAAGGCACGACTTCAGTTTTCAGTTAACATGCAACTTGCATGTGCGGGTAGCTTAAACTTCTACATCAGACGCGACCCCATTCGTGCCTTTCAAGTGAGACTTTAATTTCTACCAATAATTTAAAATCACCAGTAAAGCTGACCACTTCAAGTATTTCGACAGATACTCCAACTTAAATGACACCAGCCCGCTGCCAAATTGCTTATACATTCCAAGAACTCCCTGAAAAAGACCCAAGAACTCTTCAAAGGCACATAAGCATAAGAAGATTAAGATATATGCGGCGAAGAGGATGACCACATCCTGAAGTGACAATGCAGGCGGCGAATCCATGATGTGTTCATGGGCGTCCGGAAGGGGGGGGCAAGGGGGGGCAACTGCCCCCCATTGGAAATTCGGATATTTTGATGCACTACAAAAAAGCTGCACAGCTTGGTTGGCCCATATTTCAAATAACTTTACCCCGAAGGACAAAAGAGAGGAGAGAACGACACCGACGTTCTCTCCAATTGTCCTGTCCTTTAGCGAAAAGTTTTTTTAAATTATGTACGTGAACCAACTAGCACAACAATCCATGCTACTCAAATGATTAGAACACTCAGGTCCTGCGTATCCGTATGGAACACCCTTCAGGACTGCGGTCAACATTGCACTTTAGACACTAACATTACCGGTCATGTGACAACAGTGAAACAGACTGCCTGTAACAGACTGCCTGTGCTGGCTATTGAATATTGCAAACAATTATGAAAGGTTTGACTTTTTTTTTGAAACTCTAGATTTCTGCAGTCTTACCGCACGAACTTCAGTTTTCGGACAAAGTTGCAGCTATATCTAACAAAAAATCTTCACCGCTACACGTAGTAGGGAAAGTGTAACATCCTCCTGTGCTGTCCCATCACCTTGCACACCCTTTCCTTCGCACTTGCGAAATGTTGGCACCACCCAAGCCCCGAAACAAAACCTATAAATAAGCCCCTCAAAACGCTTGTACGCCCGTACTGAATTGAAAGCCAGGGAGGCGAGTAGTATCTTTATTGCGTGAGCCATTTCAACAGACTTCATCACAAATGTCATCTCGCAATTTGCCCAGAAAAAGCCGAGGCGTCTGCAGCTGCTATTCAAGGAAGATTGACGGAGTGCAGTTCTATGTATGTGAATGTATTGTACTGTGTGCTGGTAATCAGTTGGCGTGAGTCGAGAACCTTCACGCAGCGAGACTGGCCACTCTTCTTTACAAAGTGAGGGTAACTTTTAGCATTTTCTTTATTAACTCTATTTCTTTGTTCGGAAATAAAATCCAATGTATTGCCTCCAAGTCTGGTTCTAATTCGCTGTTTGTACTGTTTGCAACCACAAATACCAACCGTACAACCCCCCCCCCCCCTGCTAATGGATGCCCCCCCTTGCAAAAAGTTCTGCGGACGCCCTTGGATGTGTTTCTTGCGGACAATACTGATGCTGCCATTCTCTTGTATCAGAATAACTGGGCCTCGAGGTCATGTACCTTTAAGGACAGAAAAGAAAATTTTGTTACATGGTGGCTTAAATTAATGAGTTGCGTAGGCCCTTTCATAACACAGTAATTGATTTAAAATCGGTGATTTCTTGATTTATTTTCTGGAAGTGCTGCTAAAGGTGCACGTGTGCGCGAAAAAATATCAGCACAGACAATCAATCACATTGCTCTGATTCTGGAAAGTATCCCACTTTACTGGCTCGGTAGCCTGAATATAAGATTTTTTATCCTTGAGAGGCTTTGTGCAATATATTTTACACACCTTCTTACTGCAAAACAATGTCCTCTGTACCCTGTATTGGGCTCTCTAGAATGCTGTAGTGACGCTGGCTTAATATAAATTACCGCTAAACCATGCTTACCGTAGCAACACTCGTAAAATGCAATCAAAATTTGTCCACTTAATGCTGCTACCGCAAAGAAATAAAGTGCCAGTCAAAGGAAATTATAAATGTCGCACTGCGGCAGAAACTTTGTTTTATGGAGGTATGTCCACCTAAAATATTTCCCTCTCGATATGTATGACCTCCATGGAGGCGTAGTGGTACGAGCCAAATGTTGAGCTGACTAATGCTTAGAGTGCAAGAGCCTAATGATTGTTGCACAATTTTCCTATAAATCACAATTATAGCAAATTTTATTGCAGATGTCTCTTTCTGTGTTCTGAACAATTCCCTTCAAAAAGGAATTAACCCTTATTTTGCCGCCTATCGAAATCCAATGCAAGCATTGCTCATGCTACACCTGTATTTGAGGGAGTAAAGAGGGAAACTTAAACCGTCAGTTGCCACTGTATTGTTTTAGCGGCAACGACGTTGGGCGTGTCCGCTGTGCCGTCATATCACAGCAAAAACTCTCAAGGTTTAAAAGCTAAATATTTGCAAAACCTAAATGCAAAATAGTGGTCTTTTTGACCATCTGTTGCAGCATCCCAGGCTGAATGTGAACACAATGCCCAATATTGCCGCTTACGATAACTTCTTAACAGTGAGATTTCAATACAATGAACACTCCCACAAATCGAGTCCCGAAAAAACAAAATGCCAGCTTACCCAACTAAAATGAAGATCTGGGTGTTTTTGCTATGGCCGTCTCAAATTGCACTTCCAGGAAAGGTTTGCCAACGTGTTCCGAAAAGCTCTTACTGCCACCTTGAACCACAGGTTAAGCTGTCACTGAAAAGATGCTTCAAACCATTATTTAGAAAGCAACTACCTGAAAACGCACTATGAAAGTCCCAAAAATGGCAGTGCGTAGTTACCTGTAAAACGCAAATATTTCTTCCCGTACAAGAGCTTTCATGTGTTGCCTTGTGATTATACACTTCCAAGAAGGGGCTCAAATACAATTAGAATGGCCATATGCGTTCCTTTTTGCGTTGTTTTAAGTCTATTCTCGCCCTATTTCCTAGAAAATAAACAGTAACAAAAATATCAGAGAACAAATTTATGCTTTCCTTTACGCAGGGAGCCCCACAAAAATTGAACAATACGTGATTCGTGGTACGAAACGAATGTTTTTTACAGCACGAGCCCAGATGTTTTTTTTCTAAATAACTTGAGATATAAAAATATTTGAACATACTTTAGGCTCACCTATCCTTGGTCCATGCGAACCATTGAATATCTGTACAATATGCACCCCTCAAACGGTACTCTTTTCTGGCTTATGAGCTCCGCAGCGCATTAATGATGCGCCCCACTATCCCAGACGACCTGTCAGCACGCCGAAGATGTCTTCAGCCATACTGAATGCCACAGCCGTGACCTCATTTCATGTAGGGAATAAAAATAATTTGTTTTCATTTTGCAGAGGAACGTCAGTGGAAAGACAAATGTCGCCACAGTCAGCCATAAACTGTTTTTACACAAGTCATAGAGAATGAATGCAGAATGTAGCAATCTGCTTTCGCAGCATAATTTCTAAGTTCAAGGAAGAACAGAAATAGATTAATGTTTGGTGCACATCGTGATGCAACAACTTTTCACCTAAGCGTTTTCAAAATTATTCCCACTCTCAAGCTGCCACTGACATTGACGGCCTAAAATTGCAGAAATGGGTTATTTTTAAACGCACTTTGTGATGTTAGAACTTCTAATAGTACGCACGTTAGCTTTATGGGCAATTATCATGAAGTCTCAGGTTACCACTGAAATTGACAGCATAGAAGCACTTTCTGCGGGTTTCCAGCTTTCTTCCCCTACACAAAAGGAACGTTTTGTTACTACGCTACTGGTAAGACAAACAACCACTGTCCCTTCCATTTCGCTACACGTCAGGGAGCAAACTAAAGTTGACTAGTGTAAATAAAACATCTGAACTGATCATGCGCATCGGAAGAAACATGGAACAACTACATCACACACAGCACAGATAAACTTAAGCAGTGCGGCCGCTAACGCCTTTAACGCTCATCAACTTTAGGCAGAATAGCGTGACCACTGGCGTGACCTATCTCTCACTCTCTCCTCGGTGCACTCTACGTTTCGTGCACGCAACGGGCAAGGTCGAAGATTCCCGGTTTGATTAGCACAGTAAAGTTATGCTACGCGCGAGATCGACACGACGGCACAATTAACAGCCAAGTTTAAAAAAAATCGCGCCAATCCACCCCGTGAATGTGGTTGGAAAGCAAAGCTGTAAACGGCACCCACAACGATTACCCATGCGACGTCACTTAAATTCACTCACATCGCTCTACAAATAGCAAAACCAGAGAGAAGTGAAATGCACTTAACCACACCATTTATTACTTCAAAGAGATATTCTTGTTAAAGTTGAATCAATGCATGAAGCATCAACGGTGTTTGGTTGAGTTGTATTAGTGTAGCACAAGAGTGAAACTTTTTTTATAAAATTAAAGTAAGCTCCAACCCGGTGTTAGACGATCTGTCTTCTCCGTCTCTGCGCCGCGGACGGAGGCGACGAGATTTGCGGCAGAGAAGGAGGAGGAGGAAGAAATACTTGTGTTCAAATTTCTGAACGGCCCAGAGTGCAGCCCTGGGGAGTGATTCCTTCTTCTGTGAGGCCCATATGCAGTCCCCGCGGCCTGTGTTCTGCCCACCCGCTGAAGCTGGATAGGTAGAGAAGGGCCTGGATAGCAGCATCTCCCATTGCTCTTGTTGGGTAGTTGACGGAAAGAGAGGAGGGTGCTCAGGGGTAAAGTCGCACACTCCGATTACGGGGCCGAGTGTTCCAACTTCTGAGCAAAATTTACCTTCAGCGTCGTAGCGATTCGGATACATTAAGTGAAGACGCGTAGGCTGTTGGAAGAAGCCCGGATTGTATGAGCCGTAGGGTAGTTTGTTGTTCTCTGGAAAGGTCAGGGTAAGGCGAAAGTACGGTCTGTCCAAGAAGGCGATAATGCTGGGTTGTCTCCCTGAACGTGACAAGCCGGTGACTGTCCTCGTGCAGCTCCATAGCACGGGAGGTAAAAGCGCAGGCTTGTTGGGTCGGCGTATTTGTTGCCCTCCATTGAAGCGTGAGGGGGTGTCCAGATGAGCTGAATGGAACCGTTTGAGGAGTGTTTTTTTAGCACACGCAGTGCAGGGCAGAACACCCAACCCTACTGGTAATTCCAGTAGGCTTGCTGGGAATCGATGACTACCCTCCGAACCCCTGGTTGAGCGAGAGCCAAGGTGATGGCTGCCTCTTCTGCTGCCGTCTTTTCTTGGGTCCTAAGCGAGGTACACGCAAAGAGGTTGGTTCTGGAGGTAGCCACGATGATGGCGTATTGCTGCCCTCGATGTTTGGAGGCGTGTGTGTAGATAACTGCATGAACCCCACCGTGGGTGGTGTTTAGCGCTTGACCCCGTGCTTTTCGGTGACCCTCGTCATATGTGAGGGGTGTATCTTTCTAAGCAATGGGAGCATCTTTAGTTTTAGTCGCCAAGAGTCTGGGAGTACGTCAAGCGGAGTGACATTCTGGGTTGCCCAGCCAATCTGGTGAAGCATGCGGTTACCCATCGCAGTTCTGAGTCGGACCTTCTGGTTAGAAATATGGCCTTCTATCAGCTCTTCCACCGTGTTGTGGAGCCCCGTGCTAAGGAGCCTCTGTGTGGACGCAGTCATGAGAAGACCAATGGCCTGCTCGACCGCCTTTTGAACCATTATATAAAGCATCTCTATGTCTTCCTTGTCGAGAAGAAGACAGGGGGTTGACGTAAGTAACTCTCGAGAGGACAAAAGCTTCAATTAATCGAAAGGTACCGGATTCTTTTAGGCCTCGCTTCTTGGTGACAACTCGCCTGATCATGTGTATGATTTAATCATCATTAATGCTGTTTTTGAGGCAAGGAGACGTCGATTGATTGATTGATTGATTGATTGATTGATTGATTGATTGATTGATTGATTGATTGATTGATTGATTGATTGATTGATTGATTGATTGTGGGGCTTAACGCGCCGACGCAACGCAGGCGATGAGGCGTGCCGTAGTGGAGGGCTCCGGATTAATTTTGACCACCTGGGGATCTTTATCGTGCGCCGAAATCTCGTACACACGGGCGTTTTTGCTTTTCGCCTCCATCAGAAAAGCGGCCGCCGCGGCCGGGAATCGAACCCGCGACCTCGTGCTCAGCAGCGCAACGCCTTAGCCACTGAGCCACCGCGGCGGGTGGCAAGGAGACGTCACTCTTGGTGTTAGCCTCGAGATGTAGGTCCAGGATCTTGATGCTGGGGCTTGGAGTGATGGCCTGGCCATCAAGGAGTATTTGAATGTATTCCTTGGTTTGGCGTGAGGGCGGACGACAAGGAGCTGTGATTGTTTACGTGAACACTGGAGGCCACAGGCTTTAGCAAATTGGCGTACTAGAAGTGAGATGTCATGCATTGGTGTGAGCTTCCTTTAATTTTTGTAACGCTTAGCACATGAGCAAGGTGCGCACAGGGCTGCTAGACGGGTGAGTGGTCGCGTGACGCTTTCACGTGGCATTCAGCGAGAACGCAGGGACTAAACCCGTAGATGTGCTTGGTGAGTACACCACCTGTCTTCCCAGTCTTCGCGTGGGCTCGTGGCTAAATCGGTAAGACAACGGGCTCTCGCTTTGTTAGTCTATTAGTTCCAGGTGCGATTCCCGGCGGTGCCAGTAAATTCTTTTATTTGTTCGCTGGAGTTTTCTGGTGACACCAAGGGTCGCGAAAGAACCCTTGGAGGGTTGAGGTAAAAAGCTTTGCTTTAAAATACCGCTACGTCCAAGGGCGGACGCTGTGACAATTTTGCTTGAAAAATTTTCAGCGTGTGCGCGCGAGGCGATAGTGAGCGACTAATGCGAGAAGCTTCAGTACCGCCGACAGGTACTGAATCTACCACATATAACTAAGCAACACCACACCGTAAGGGAACATGCAGACTCGAGAAATGCGCGCACCAGCAACTTTATAAATAACACTTGGCTAACCTACGCAGTCAGAAATGTCAAGCCGGCTCCAACCCGCGAACAAGCAAACGTTATCTCGCACACGAACAACAGGCAGCGGGCCGGCATGTTTATCGGACGCAGTGAGGAACATGTCACTGAACAACAGCCGTTACCAGAACATCAATAAGCAGCACTGACCTTTTCTGCGCCTCCTGGCAAAACAACATTTCCCCGAACAGTAAATAGAGCCCGCGGATATGAAGAAATCCGCAGTTTCACGCCAGAACCAATCTGCTAACGGTTCCCGCCACTCTGACTGACAATATCTTTAGTACATCAGGCGCATAACGCGAGCAGTCGAGAGAACCGCTGTAGAACGCTACTAGTGGCGCTGCATGCATAAGAACGTAAAACTGGCGCAGTAAAGGTTGAAAGATAGGGGAGCTGCTGTCGTTTAAGCGGTTGACGCAGTCCTGATTTTCACTCATCGTCGTTGTTTGTACCAGCTGCAGTCCCACTATACCATGCACCAACAAAAACGGCTCTGCCGTGCGGCTGCTGACGCATGCGCACGGCATGCCGCACTGAAGTGGCGGTCGTTCCGTAATTGTTTCGGCCAACCTTTTCTTCTTCCGTGGCTTAGTCGATGCGCGTCGTGGCCACTGACCAGTCCGCGGAAGAGATCACAAAGAGATCACACCCTTGATCGCTTTTATTTGTTTCGGAAAATGGGAGTATGCCCCTAAGCGGACGTCTACGTGGCTCGGAGGCTGGAACAAAGAGCTGAGATATTATCCAATTTAACACATTAGTTGGGCTAAAGTTATTTCTCGCCGCGGGCCGTGAGTGCGTGCGATATGTGTGGATAAACTTTGATGACAGCGTTTCTGCCTTGTTGTTTGCAGTGAACGCAAAACGAGGCTGCTTTATTGACTGCGTTCTCCTGACAAGAAGCCTTTCCAAAGCCAATAAAATATACTTTTGATACCCACGTTATGCAAACCTCCTTCTACGCATATACCTGCATGCGTAGCATTATGTGTGCAGTGTAAAATGTGACGCAGTAACATTATGTATGTACCGCATCACCGCATAAGTAACGGGGACTATGTACCTATGTCTCCGCAGGCTGTAGCCATTTATACATTCCTATGAAGCACTGAAAATTGTGCACGTACTACACCACTGCGAGATGATGACTGAGGGTTCAACAAAAACTGCCGCTTCTGCGACGCTTTGTAAACCAAATGTACAACATGAAATAGCCTTAACACCCGCCGCGGTGGCTCAGTGGCTAAGGCGTTCTGCTGCTGTGCACGAGGTCGCGGGTTCGATTCCCGGCCGCGGCGGCCGCTTTTCTGATGGAGGCGAAAATGGAAAACGCCCGTGTGCACGAGATTTCGGCGCACGTTGCAGATGCCCAGTTGGTCAAAATTAATCCGGAGCCCTCAACTACGGCGCGCCTCATCGCCTGCGTTGCGTCGGCGCGGTAAACCCTACAATCAATCAATCAATCAATCAATAGCCTTAACAAGTATTTCGTAATTGACTAAGGCACCACGAATTCTTCAGCACTATAGCAGTATGACTTCGCCCGAACGGCAAAGGTGGAAACGGAAGACGTTTAGTCCTTCTCAAAGTCAAGTCACTGGTGATTTTGTAGTGCACGCCTCAAATCAGCAAAATACGGTGTTCACGAACGCGGTTTGGGCACCGTAGAACACCTGAAAATTGGTTCCTAAAATTTATTTTCCCTAGGGTATCCTTCTCTCGACATTTTTAATGCTTTGTATGGCGCTGGCAAAAAAGCGGGATTTCGTTTTCTTTAAAGGACATCACTAATAAAACTGCTGCAAGGCAGTTTTATAGATGTCGGCGAAGTTTAATAAATTTTATATGCGGTGTGCGCGAGTATTTTAAACGCCCAGTGCGTCTTCGGTCAAGAAGCACCATATATATATGCGG